>NW_003852525.1:1499760-1536655 GCF_000181295.1 Otolemur garnettii | reverse complement strand
TTGGGTAAACTGAAGGCTTCTGAATGAATCACATTACTACCATCTTTCTTCTCTGTCCCCCTACTTTTAAATCCTAATCTGCACTTACCGTCTCTTTATCTGAACTCAACTCTCGTTTGCTCAGTTATTTGAAATATTCAGCCATTATTTTTTTTCAAGTATTTTTCTTCGTTTCTTTCTATTTTGCCCTTGAGGTTTCAATGAAAAAGAATTTAGTTGATTTAGTTTATTCTGATCCTTTTCTTTCTAACTTTCTACCTCTTTGCTGCTTCTAGGAATCTAACTGGAATTTCACTTCACTCACAGTCCTCCAGCTTTGGACAGGCCATTATTGGAGGCACTGCTGTATGTGTTTTCTATAAATGATTACAATTTTAATTATTTTCCATACATCCATTTTATGAGATAAATGTGTGTAAATATTGCTTTATCATACATCACACTTGAGCAACATAAATGAATATTTAAAATATGAAAAGATCATTTGCCCTATTAATGCTTTATTTCATTTTGCACACACACATTCATAAATCATTGGACATGTCATATGAAGGCTACGAGTTAATATTAATCATATTTGCTTCTGGTAATTTTAATGACCAATATGTTTGAGAAGATCAATGAAGTCTATTTCTCTTTTCATCTTAATAAGCCTTATTCAAAGAAATGGCAATTCAAAATTTTCCATTTTTGTCAGAGTTTACCAATATAAATATCAGATTCATACTTCTTATTAAAACTCCCTAGATTTTTAAATCATTTCTTTCTACAACAATGACTATTATTAATTTATGTTGGAATGAAAAATAAAAACGTACACTCACCCTGGAGGAATTCAAGAAACTATTGGTCAATATTTGTCAGAACCTGTGGTTCTCTTTTCCATATGCTACCAGGGGAAGGTAGTTGTGCTAGAGTTTAGCTACAGATGGTGTCCGGGCATGTGTTAGGAATGTGTAATTTCAGGTCTCATTTCATATTTGGTGAATCAGGATCTTTTTACAATGATTCACATGTACAACGAAGGTTTAGAATCCTTTTGCTAAAGAACTTGAAAATGATTATCCATTTTTCATTTCTTAGTCTCAATATTTTGGCTTAATCTTAATGGCAGTGCCTCTGTTATGTCAATATAATTTTAATATTTTATCAAAGTGTGATTTAGGAATAGTAATCTGAAAGGAAACAGACTCAAACGTACTTTGGGAGAGTAAGTTTTCCTGTTGATTAGTAAGAGGAATAGAGGTCGTCTAAGAGAGACTGAGGTGACTAAATTCTCCTACAGCTAACCCTTTTGAATACTAGTGATATTATTTTCAAGTGGCATAACTATTTTTCTACTTTATAGCTGTATATACTATCTTACATTTTAATAAAAAGAATGATATAAACTAAATTCTTCATTGGGTAAAATTTCTTATTTAAAATGTCCAACTATTTAAACAAATGTCTTAAGTTAAATCACAAAACCTAATGGTTTTTTTGTTTTTGTTTTTTGTTTTTTGAGACAGAGTCTCACTTTGTCTACCCTGGTAGAGTGCCCTGGCATCATAGCTCACAGTAACCTCAACCTTACAGGCTCAAGTGATCCTCTTGCCTCAGCCTCCTGAGTAGCTGTGACTACAGGCTCCCACCAAAATACTGGGCTAATTTTTCTATTTTCAGTAGAAATGAAGGTCTCGCTCTTGCTCAGGCTGGTCTTGAATTTCTGAGCTCAAGCAATCCACCCACCTCAGACTCCCAGAGTGCTAGAATATAGGCGTGAGCCACCATGCTTGGGCCAGAAGAATTAGTATTTCTATTATAGTTCTGACCCTAAAGAAAAAATCTAGATAAATAATGTCCCAGGACTTGATATTCCTTCTAATAATATTAGTCTGAGAGTTTTGTAAATAAAATTCAGAACTTTAAAAATAACTTCACTTATATCCCATTTTTTTTTTCTTATATCCCATTTTTACATCAGCAATGACAGCACCATGGAAACATAGGTGTCTAATCTAAGTTTCTCCTCTGAGTACAGCAGGCTGTGAATTTAGAAGCAGAAAGCTGGGGCACAGAGTAGATTGCTCTTGGCATTATCAGATTTGGTTACCCTTCAGGATCTTGTGAAGTTAAAAATAAGAATGTCGATGTAGTTAAACTAAAGGAGTGATGCAAAATAAATATATCCAGTGGCCAAAGGAAGCACCGTCCTCATTCGATCACCCAATTATTTACCCAAAATCTCCATTATATGTGATGTGATCACCACCTCTGAGGCTTTTCCTTGTGGAACTTGGTACCAATCATGCAAATTTCAATTAAAAAAATACTATTGCTTTAGAAAAAGATGAGTTTTTAACTTCAGTCAGAGTGATTCTGAGATAGGGACACATCTAAAGCCACATAGGAAATCATTCCAAAAGTAAGTGGCTTGTGTAGCCATCGTTTGTCCCCTCTTGAGTCTGCAGGTCCCCCGTGTAGTTTGGGTTCGTGTTTTCCAGTCAGCTAGTGGGTTTCCTGAACTCGGCAGACAGGCTGGTTTGTCTCACACAGACAGGATGGCAGGGCCTCTCTACACACGGCCCCTCACCCTCCAGGACACTTCCCAGCTCTCTTGACACAGGGACGATGTCAGCGCGGCCACCTGCAGCAGGAGACAGCAGGTCTCCACACTCAAAGCCCCTCAAGCGGCCACCTGTACCGTGTCTGGATTGCCCCACCGGCCAGCTCAGATTCAGCGTGGGCAGGGAGCAGAGGGGCTTGGGGACAAGGGGGTGTGACATGACTTGCCCACACGACAATAATCCACCTCATTAGTGGCATGAATGAATAAAACAGGAGCCGAAAAAGTAAAGGGTGGGGGAGAAACCTTTTACCAACAACCCTCCTTGCAGCTCTGAAAATGTCTCTCTGTCGCTTAGACCGTGTTCAGGGAGCAGAAGCGGCCGCATTATGCTCCCTGCACCTCCATGCTGAAGTTCTCTCTCCTATGTTCTCTGGAATTCCCCGGCTGATACGGCCTGAGGCTAGAATCTAATCAATGCGTGAGTGGCAACGCTAAGGCCTATTCGCAAGCAGACTGTCGGCCCCAGCTGGCGCTGCTCCCTGAACCGAGATTCTGCAGCTCACACCGAGTCCTGACCAGACCAGCTGGGATTTCTTAGAGCTGCTTATGATCAACCTTCATATGTGAAAAAAACAAATCTATGAAAATGATAAATATACTCGTCTTCTGCTTCTTAAGTTAACCACCTATGCCTACCCCTTCCTCTAAATTGATGGTGAACTTCTTGGTGCAATGTGAAATAAAATGTAAATTAAGCCGGAAAGCTGCAAGTAACATTCTTATTCTATTATAATATTTCCGTCTGAATGACTGTCATTGTGTGACGGAGACACTTTTGGAGAAAGCTGCTGTCTCAGTGCTACCCATCATAGTGTCAGGGTAGGAAGACGGAGTTGCTGGCACTTCTATCAAACAAGCCTCCAAAGCGTCGTACTAACAGTCAAATTATGTCACAAGTCACCTTATAACCAGTTCCCTGTGCAAATTTTCATTTTGTCCCCCGTCTTGTAACTCACAAACTCTAGGGTAGATCCATTTCTCTTACAGAAACTTGTTGACAGTATCTGTGAGCAGCCTACAGACACCACAACTCTCAATTATTTCTACAGTGTCACCTAAATCAAGGGCATTGATTGGTCACTCTTCCAAACAAAAGAAAAAAAAAAAGGAGAGTTTAACTGTTGGACTACATGGTCTATCACCATATAAAAAGAATTAGTTGCCGGCATTTAATGTCTGAGCATATATAATTGGTAAATTACTACCAACAAGCCAATATTTCATAGTTACTCTGTTTTTCTATATCATCCCAATTCCAGATAGCAAATTCAGTCTTAATTACAATCAGGCTCAAGAAGAATGACAGAAAATCCGGTGTGCTATTTCCAGCAATATTTTTCATCTGAGAATTTTTAGCAATACCAGATACTTCTGTACACATTTAATTTAGAGCAGGGTTCTCAACTGGTGTGACTTTGTTCCTGTGCTGGGCCCAGGACACATTTGTTGGTGGGTTGAGAGATGTTTGAATGGCCGGAACTTAGAGGGGCTGCTGCTGCCATCTGCTGGGCGGGGACGTCACCGCACTTCTTACTGACGCGTCCATCCTTCCTACAGACCGGCCTCGGCAGCCAGCTGGTCCCCGTGTCTCCGGCATCACTCTTAGTCCTAACCTATGCATTTTGAGGCCACCACCACTGAGTGTTCCAGACAGATAATACCCCATACTCGAAAATGCTTGCCCACTGCATGTCGCTTTCAGACTGGTGAACCCTGAGTGACAGCATTTTGTCTTGTGTTTCCTTCAAATTAATCAATTTAACCCTGTTACACCTGCACTTGGGGCCTGGCGGGCCCTCCTGGCTCCTGCTCCCACCAGCTGGTTGCCGTGCTTGGCCTGGGTGGACACTTCTTTCCCCTTGGACCCTCTTACTGTGCTGCCTGCTTTTCTCTGGAATCTGTGAGGAATAAAATTAATCATCTCACCACTTCAATCCTCATTCCGCTCACCGCAGCACACCTGACCAACCCAAATCGAACTAAAAACATCTGACTTAATATCTCCCAAGGCCCACAGGCGCAGGTCAGCTCCATCAGAGCAAATAATTATCTGCTCAAAACACTTGTATAAAAAATTCTAGGGTTGAGAAATACTGCTACACAGCAAGATTTACCTTTTATCATTTTTGATAACTACGATTATCTCTCTTTATCTCTCTCTTTTTTTTTGGCCGGGACTGGGTTTGAACCCCTCACCTCTGGCATATGGGGCTGGCGCCCTATTCCTTTGAGCTACAGGCTCTGCCCCCAAATAATTTTTTTAATCATAACATTATTATTATTATTAGCTTGCATAATGCACAATATGTCTCAGTCAATCTTAACTAAAGCAAATAATTGTGGATTAAGACTGAATATCTTTCAAATTATTTAGGAGAGAAAAATTGTATACTTTATAAAATACACTGGGCACCGATTTGATGGGAAAAAAATTGCTTTTATATAAACTAACAATTCCTGTGTAGGAGTCACTTTAAAATTTCATAGAACTTTTTTTAGGAAAGATAATAATCGATGTGCATCTGGATTTCAACAAACTGATTTCTGACCCCACCAAATTCCATTACTTTTTACGATATTGTTTAATCAGCGTCTCTTCACTCCGCCAGCTTCTGCTTCATGACACATTTTAAATATGAATGACGGCAGCGGGTAAGCACTTTTTTTATCCCCACAGTCACAAGGTGGAATCATATTTTGTCAAGCTGACTTACTGCTGTCTGTCTGTTCTAATTGATTGCACCTCATTCTCATGTTTTGTTTAAAAAATCCTGTTTATTTTAAAGCTAATTGTTCATGCTTCTACGTCTCCAATTACAAAAATGAATTGTAAAACTTGTCATTGGGGGCTCCGCACCCAGTATGGGCACGAGATATACAGGTATGCTCAGTAAAAACATATTGTCAGCCAAAGAAATATCTTGAGATGACTCATAACTAAATGCAAAAGCTTTAGGAATATAGGTAACCAATAGTGGTTTTATTTTGATGAAAGAAATGTAAGTTATGGGTGTCTTGTATTTATCTAATATTCATTTTCTTGCATTTATTGCTTATTTATTATGCTATTATGGATTAAAATAATTATCATTTTGTTTTTTTGTGCCATCATCCAATGCACACATGTATGTACCGCATATGTTGTGATTAACTTGCATCATCCCTCTTTTTTTAACATTGTCCCATAAAAAATAAAGATTGAAATTTGGGGGTCCTGGAAGCCTAAAGTGAGAGCTTCATTTCCTAGAGAGAAAAGATTCTAGTTTGAATAATGTTCCTCTAGGACAAATTAAGAATTTGAATTTCATTCTCCGTGAAAGAAGAAATTTTGGATAAACACATAATTAGAGATAAAATATAATCAAAGTCATATTTTAGAAGCTAGTCCTAGTAGCTAAGGAGAAATGATTTAAAATGTAAGCATAGAGGCAGGGAGAGCTGTTATTTAAGAGATGTTTCTTTCGTTAATTGGGATGATATCATGTTGGCTTAGACTGAGCTGTTAAAAGTGACAATGAGAGAAATGAGGTGTTTTGCTACATATTTTGGCTGTTAGCTAGAAGACACGGTTTCACAGTCATTAAGAGACTATTTGGAATGGGGCTACACAGACTTCCGAAACTTTGTCTCCTTCTTGATTAAGCGAGAGAATGAGGAGAGAGAGCATGAAGAATCACATTGCACATTGTCTTTTTAAAAAATGGATCATGCTGGGAAGTGGTTTATTTTTATTTCTGCTTTCTTTCCATTGTCCAGAATTTAGTCACATGGTTCCATGTAATGACAAAAAAGATATGGAAAATCCAATTTATTTGAATGCCCAGGAAGATATGGGCATGACTTGGTGAATAATTATATAGTCCCTGCCAAAAATCAGAATAAACGACATTCAACCTGGTACGTATTGCATCATCTATGTCAAGAAATCCAATGGTCAGTTGAATTGTGGATACAGAGTCTTTATTAACACAGAGAGAAACTTGGGTTAGAGTTAGAGTTTGGGAATTTTAGAGAAAGGTCCTTGAAGAAGACAGAAATCAAAGTGGATTCATTTAAATCCCAGAATACTTTAAAGAAGTATTTTTGAAGGTCAAGGTAATCCATGTGATATGAACATTGTCAAAGGCAAATATACAACGGTAGAAAAATGCAGGTTGCATTGAAGTAATAATGACTTTTACTTTTTGGTTACACAATAAAATATGAGTTGAGTGTGGAAGCTCAGACTTTAAAATAGTTTGCATCGTATTATAAGGTTACTTAAATGCCATTTTGAGGAGCTTAAACTTGATCTCATCAGCAACTGGAATGTACTGACGGCTTAGTGAATCAGCAGGACAAGATGACGCAATGTTTTGAGTAAGTTTACTATGGAAATATATAGTAGGATTTATTGAAGTTAAAAGCCTGCTTTCAGGGATCCAATTAATTACAACAGAAATAAATGATAATGGGCATTTTTTTCTTTTTTTTTCCAAGATCCAAGTTTGAACCTGCCACCTCCAGTATATGGGGCCAGCACTCTACTTGGAGCCACAGGTGCTGCCCAGTGATAATGGGCATCTTTAGAGAGTAAGAAGGAGAAACATGACATAGATTCAAAGGGAAAATCTGGTTGAACAACATGACTCAAAGTCAGAGAACCAGAATAAGAAAATGATTTAAAGAAATGATCCATTTTCTTTTATTCTGAAAGTTTCTTTTATTTTTTTGTTAAATTTCAGATAACATGGGTATGAATGTTTTGGTCACATGAATTGCTTTTATAAGTCAAAGTTATGAATGGGCCCATCACCTGGATAGTGGGCACTGTGCCTGTCTGTTGTAAATTATCACCTCCCTCCACTCCCTATGAGCTGCTTGCTTTCCACTGAGTTTCACTATGAAATGTGTACGTGGAAGTTGATAGATTAGTTCCAAGAGTTGAACCCATGTTTGTTTGTTTTCATTCTTGTTATGCTTCACTTAGATGAATGCTCTCCAGTTCCATCCAGAACGTTACAAAAGATATTAGTTCACAATTTGTTATGGCTGAGTAGTACTCCATGGTATACATACACCACCTTGTATTAGACCACTCGTGGATGACGGCAGTTGGGTGGAGTCCACATTTTTGCAATTGTGAATTGTGCTGCAAGAAAGATTCATGTGTACAATCATTTTTGATAAAATGATTTTTTTCTTTTGATGAATACTCAATAGTGGGATTTCTGGATTAAATGGTAAATCTACTTTTACCTCCACTGAGGTTGTACTAGTCTGCTGTCCCATAGTGTGTGAGGGTTCCTGCTCCTCCTTAGCTATGACAGCACCTGTTTGGGGAATTTTTTTATGTATATATAAAAGGCATTCTCACTGGAGTTAGGTGTTATCTCCTGTGGTCTTGATTTACATTTATTTCCCCAATTATTAGAGACATTGAGAATTTTTTTATATATTTATTGACCATTATTCCATCTTCTTTTGAAAAGCTTCTGTTCATGTTTTTGCCTACATTTTAACGGATTTATTTTCTTGCTCATGGATCAGTAGAACTAACACTGTTAAATATCTGTACTACCCAAAGCAATCTACAAATTCAGTGCAATCCCCATTAAAATACCAATGTTGTTTTTAGCAGTTCTAGAAAAAAGCCATTCTATGCTTCCTATAGAACCAGGACAGAGCCCAGATAGCCAAAGCATCCTTACTCAAAAAGGACACATTGGAACGCCTCATTTTACCATGCTTTGGTCTATACTACAAGGCTACAGTAACCCAAGCACCACGGTTCTGGTGCAAGAACAGAGACATAGACCAAGAATCAGAATAGAAAACAGATATAAAAACATCCTTGTGTTGCCGTCTGAGCTTAGATGAAGCAAACCATAACATACACTGGGAAAAGAATTCCTGTAGGTGTCCCACCCTGGGGACAGGGTCCTTTAAGATCTTCAGAACTGGTGTTGGTAGAATGAAGAAAAGTAAAGTCAGCAGCAGTGGGAGATAAAGAGACAGGACACGAAGAGTAAGAGTTTTCAGAGGTGGGAACATAGGGGACCATCACTAGCTTGTGGTCTTCCCAGCGAATGGCCCTGAGTGTTTGCTCCACTCAGCTTTTATTGATGGCTATTTGCTCATTTAGCCCAGAGGGTAATCTGAGGAAGGGAACAGTTTCTCTGAGTAAGCATGTCAGCTCTTATTCAATCTATAATCATTCACTTTAAGGGTCTGAGTGGCCTTGAGAAATGCGAAACCTGAGCCTTGTGTGGGGGCAGCCTCCTGTCTGTGGTCACACACACAGATTCCTTGGGGAAGGTTAATCCCCACTGGTTCTCTCTGGAACAGGTGTCACGGCATCCGTTCTCCTCCAAAGAATTAGTGGAACAGAAATATGTTCCTCTGATCTTTACCCAGAGACATCTTCCTTTCCATTAAGGGGATACAAAGCCCTCCTGCCCATATTTCAGGGCTCAGTCTGTGCCCTTGATCTCTGCCCTGGCCATAATACAAATCCCCACAATGGGTATTTGTTTCTGCGGTTGACTGGGCAGGGGACGGCCTAGTTAATGTGTGTGTCCTGCCAGGCCTTGCACACAGCTTCTCTGCAGCCATTATTTCTTCAGAGTGTTCACAGGCCCTGCAGGGGTACTTACCAGCTATATCCAATACAGGCCAGGCTCCTAGGAAAAGCAGGAACTTCTCAGATAAGGAATTCAGTGGCTGTTTTAAAAAGTTAACTTCTTTTTATTCTGCATTGCTCAGCTTATTTCTCTGTTTTTCCCTTTTTCTGGGGGTGTTTTCCCTTGCCAAGAATGGGGTCTTCAGTCTGCATTCTGCCTACATCTCCCCCTTTATTTTTATTCTGTAAAATGGTAAGGTCCATTATCACTTCTCCATGGCAATTGGCTTCTCTTCAGAGGCTTTGGATGCATCTGCAGACTAAGAACAAGCAAAACAGTAATTCCAAGAGTAATGCAACAATTCCCACTAATGACCCTCCAAGACTTTACCCCACTTCAACGGGTTAAGGTCCGCTAAATCCGTTGTTAAACTTTCTGAAGTATCAGTTCCTGAAAGCAAGTTCAAATGTGCCCTTGAGGCTTCAAAGATCTGTTCTTTTAGTTTTAAAATATCAAGGGACAAATTATTGTCCAATGCTATTAAATATCTTTTTATTTTATCCTAGTCATGTTCAGTTTGATTAAACTAAAATGGAGTAATACAGAAATCTGCAGTGTTCCAACCACATCGTAGCTGGGCATGGTGCTCCAAGCTCATTACTCTATCTCCAAGCCAAATTGTGCTTTGTAAGAGATCATTGATTTGATTAGCCAATTTCTGAACAATTTCAGACTGTGAATCCCACAATCGAGTGTAATTCTTTTGCCAGACATTGACAAAGTGCACTGTTTGAATGGATTGATGAATGACAACTCCAGCAGTGACCATGGTGACTGCCACTGCTATCAGTCCCATAATGACTGCCATTGAGGTGAAAAGAAATCTTTTAGACATTTTGAAGATAGTTCTGAGTGGGTCAATAATAATACTAGTAGAAGGAAAAGGTTCCTGGGGGCAGTGGAGATGCAAAGAGATTCAAACGCCTTCCCAAGATGTGACTATTAAAATATTAACATTTGAATTAAAATGAGAGTTTATACAAGTAAGCATTAGCAATCTTTATAGCTTATGGTCTAAAAGTCAGGAAGAATAATGAATTTTCTGACAATAAGCATGTAAAGGTGTTTAACACAAGCTTGTAAGTCGATCTCATAATCAGCTTTGACAAGTTCCTCATAAGCAGAGTGAGAGCCATATTTCAGATAGACCTTAGTATTATGGCCTTGCCATACTCTCAGTCTGGAAATTGCCATTGCTAACTTCCATAACTTAAGATGTTCTGGCCCTAGAGGAGGATGCAACATTTTTGGTCTTGAGGTGGACAGACCTGGGTTATTACACTTTGTTGGGGGAAAAAAGGGTGTGTTTAAGGAATCATGGGTGAGGAGTATGAGACTTATATAAGTCATAATGATTGGTTTCTCCTCACTCATTTCCTGCCTAGAACAATCCTTTGATAGATAACTTCTGTGGGTCCAATCTATGATAAAACCAGGTTGATCCTTGGTGATTACCACTGCCCATAAAGCATCACGATCTTGCCATTCTGGACTATGCAAGTGACTAGGATCATCAGGCATTTTAGCAGGGTAATGTCTTAGCCCCTATTTCTATTACTAGGGGCTAAGAATGGGATCTTCAGAATGTTTATGGCAGCTCAATTGATAATCACCAAGTCATGGAGGCAATCCAAGTGACCATCAGCCCATGAATGGATGAACAAACTGTGCCATACGTATGCTGTGGAATACTATTCAGCCTTAAGAAGAGATGAAGATTTTACATCTTTTGTGTTTGTCCGGATGAAACTGAAACACAATCTTCTTGGTAAAATATCTCAAGCCTGGAAAAAAAAAATAGGCTTAGTGCCTGTACCATAGTGGTTATGGGGTCAGCCACATACACTGAAGCTGGAGGGTTAGAACCCAGCCCAGGCCAGCTAAACAATGACAACCGCATCAAAAAATGGCCAGGCATTGGGGCGGGTGGCTATAGTCCTGGCTACTTGGGAGGCTGAGGCAAGAGAATCACTTAGGCCTGGAAGTTTGATGTTGCTGTGAGCTGTGGCACCACAGCACTCTACCAATTGCAACATAGAGAGACTCTATCTCAAAAAAAAAAAAGTGGAAAAAATATATCCAATGTACTCAATGCTAATAAGAAGCCTATATATACAACTATACACCCACATGAAAGAGAAAAAACACACCTATAATCTAGCAAGGGCGAGGGTGAAGGGAGGGTGATTGGCAGGAGGCAGGAGAGCAATTGGCGGGATCTTACCAAATGTGCACAATGTTTAGCAACCCCCCTGGGGGAAGGGCTTAATTATAACTTGAACTTTATTTTAGAATTTAAAACAATGTAAACTAAACAGTTGTACCCTCATATTAATTTGAAATTAAAAAAAAACAAAGAAAGATAAAAAATTCGAAGAAAAAATAATACACAGGTGAGAATCATTCATGGGCATGTTTGAAATGCTTGTGCTGGTTGCCTTTGTAAACCAAAGTTAACAGTAGGAGATGTGACCCTGGAGATGTACTCCCAATTTTATTGGCATTAATAGATTCTAAAATTTCAGAAACCCTGGGGTTCCAATTAACCAACAAAGGAAAGAGGATGTAATTACCTTAATGGCAACAAGGCCTGACTGCACCCTGGATCCTTCTCCTGCCAGGGCCACTAGCAAGGCAGAAAGAATCTGGTCCTCCTAGGGGCAAGACACTTCTGCTAGTTATTGATTATTTATGGAGAAATTTAAAAAAATGACATCTGAAAGCAGAAGGGTGACATTAGTTGCTACAATCATATTTCGTAAAGTGTTTCCAGACCTAAGCCAAATCCTAGGTAATGTATTCTTTGAGAAAAATCTCTGAAATGCTGAAATAAACATATAAGAATTTTTACCATCCTTCGCTAAAGCGTTCTGCTGCCATTAATCAAAAAATGTGGAGGCAAATTAATACCTCGTCATTTCAAGTCTATTAGTATTAGGTAAGCTCTGAATCAAAATGGTACCAGAGGAATCACGATAAGCCATTGAGGTCCTCTAAGTAGAGGTGCCGCTTATGGATTTCAAGTGGTAAATAGAATCTTGGTTCTTGTACATCTCAAGGGCTGTCAATGGTCTGCAATCCCACCCTTCATGTATTTCCATGTCTCTTAATGTATTAAATTTAATTAGGATAGTTAGTTCCTGACCCTAAAACCCAGGCATGTTCATGAACAAACCATTTCAGTAACTCTGATCTTACTAGAATAGAATGGCTATGGGTTCTGATGTTTTGACATGTAAAGATAAAAAGGTAATCACCTAGCAAAAGAAAAAACAAGTTTCTAAAATAGCAGAGGGAGAAGATGGATTGTCAGTCACAGTTTAAGGGAAGATTACTATGATGAGGTATTTAGTCTGAATCTTTCCCATTCCTACAAGGGTAAAGTTTTTTCTTACAAAAGAGCACGGAGGAGGCTCTGTGGCTTACCGTATGCAGTGCAAATTACAAGCTTGTTTTATTATTTAAGGGGAGTTTCAGATACCTCTCTACTGATCCACATCCTGCGGGTCCTTCTCTTTATCCGGCACTGTGACCACTGGCTTGATGCGGTTGGAAACTGACCTCACTTCACCGCAGTTACAATGTTGTATATGTGTCTATCATTTTCGCCTCGAGTCATCTCTGTGGTCACTGAATGATTTCTCTGCAGGAAGAAATTTAGCTATTCTATGCCCTCTATAAACACAAATAATTATACTTATTTGTTATGCTGTGTTAACTGACTGTTACAGAAGTGCAGCCTCAGTGGGTCAGGGGAAAATCCTTCTCCCGTCGTAGAGATTATAACAGAAGTTATGAATGTATTTCTCTCTACACAGTAGTCAATAAATGAGGACATAACCCTTTTCTATCAAATTTTACAAGATGTCGCAAAAGTCACCCCTAAAGTCTCCATACACAGGGAAAGTGGGAAACTGTAGCTAAACATACCTGCATTTATAAAATATTGGTTATAAAAGTTACAAAGAGGTAACCAAAATGTAGAGAATGTTTTGTAAATAAAGGTACGTTTAGTTACAATTCCCCATTTCCCCGTATGTGTGGCAACTTTAGGGGTGACTCTTGGGACACCCTATATTATTCTTTAGAACTCTTACTTACAATTTTATCAAGAATTGTGATTACAAGTCAACATGTTTTAACATTTTTTCCTGAGCATTGAGTAACTGAATACCAACACAAAGACAAATTCCTAAATTGAAATCTGGCAAAATTGTATTTGTTAAGATGTATGTTTTTTTATTGAAATATCTTTCATCTTCCTATTTTCATGTTAAAATGATAGAGTATATTAATATTTTCTAAAAATATAAATGTTGATAAAAATGCATGAAACTATCATTTATTAATACATTCACTTTAGGACATGAGGTATGTGCCAAGATGTAAATTACAGTGAAATCATACACGATATGACGACATAAAAATGAATACACAGAAACAAAAAGCTTTCGGCACTTCAGTGAAAATATTAAATGCAGTGCAATAAAAAAATTATGAGATCCTTTTAGCTGCCCAAGTGGACAGAGTTGAGCTCCCTTGGAGGTGCCCTTGGGTAGAGTTATAGATTTCAAGGCTTCATTATGAGCTCTAGATTTCGACCTGCGGAGAACTGTATTAATTGCCTGTCGAGGGTCCTTTAAACAAATGATATAATGGTGTTTGGGGCCATTCCTCTAACTTACCATGTCACTTTAAAGAGAGAAGATGAGGCAATTAGCCATAAACAGAGAGGAGAGTGTGACCAGCTGCGGGGGAATCAATAAGTGTTAGTCTGTGCACACATTAGCCAATGAGACATTAAAAACAATTTGGAAACAAAGCAGGATGAGTTCATCTTACCAGAATAGGAATTAAATTCTACCTTAAACCTTTCCTTACAATTTAACTTATTTTCTTTTTCTATGTATTCAAATTTAGAACGAGAGATATGACTTATTTGTGTTTATAATTTAAAACAAGGATTATAGACAACTCTTGTATTTATAGTTTATTAGGATGGAAAAAAAAAAAGACAGACTTCTTTTTAAAGATGTTTAAAGTAAAGCTAAAGTGGTTAAGTGATTCTTGCGTCTACTGGGCTTGTTGGAGGTGGTGGTCTCGACACTGTTCACCGTGAGCCAAAAGGTAACACTTGTTGCAAACAGATGCTTGATGTTTCACGATATCCCTGGTTAGTGTGGGAGGCCTTTGATTCAGCTTTCTTGATTTTAAGTGCTGTGATCTGTCCACTAAGTCTCGCCTCTTTCATGGAGCATAAAAATCGTAAAATGTATCACACATGAAGTTCACTACAGATACCAGACTCTGTGGTTTTAAAAAAAAAAATTTGAGTAAATCATTTCCTCTTTTTTTCTTCCTCTTGAATACAAGTCCCGGGATACCACTACAGGTAGCTGAGGACTAGTTAGTTATGTAGTTAGTAGCACTCACTTACTAAGTAGGTAACGGGCTGTAGTATATGCCAGGAGGACACACAGCACAAAGGCATGAATCATAATAGTAAGAATTTCTTACTTAGCTGGTTACCAATCACAATATAATCCCATTTAAAGTCAGAATGTCTGGCTTGGAGTCCGCAGGTCAGTGAGGATGGCACCAACCACATACACCAAAGCTAGTGGGTTCAAGCTCGGCCTGGGCCTGCTAAACAACAATGACAACCAAAAAATAGCTGGATGTTGTGGCAGGTGCCTGTAGTCCTAGCTGCCTGGAGGCTGGGGCAAGGGAATCACTTATGCCCAAGAGTTTGAGGTTGCTGTGAGCTGTGACGCCACAGCACTCTACCGAGGGTGACACAGCAGGACTGTCTCAAAATAAATAAATTAATTAATAACATCAACATGTCTGAGATAAATATCAAGAGTGTATATATGTGCATTACTTAATATTTTTAAATTATACAATATAACATATTCACTGATTTCAAAGCTATTAAATTTGGTAATGGCATCAAAGTGTTAATTTGCTTTAAAAACTTCAGAACATAAAACACTGATAAAAGTTAGTGTGAAAGTTTTTACAATTCCCCCATAACTTCCATAAGTTAAACAAAAAGAACTTGCAAGATTTCAAAAGTTTACTAAGAATCACAAGTATTTAAGAAATAAAATTTGATTGAAAGTAGATAGCTGGAGGTCTTTTTGTAAAGAAAAAAATGCATCACTCCAAACTGTATATAAAATCAGCACATTGTGCCCCATAAATGCATTAATGTACACAGTTATGATTTAATGATAATAAAATAAATGAGGTAAAGCAATGAGGTTTATTTTATTTTATTTTTTTGGCCAGGGCCAGGTTTGAACCTACCACCTCCAGTGTGTGGGGCCAGTGCCCTACTCCTTTGAGCCACAGTTAACACCCAGCAATGAGGTCTTAAAAGGCCCCACAAGGATGCAATTCCCAGTTTGCCTCTGGATCCCTTCTTGTGTCTCTTGCTGTTACACATAGGTAGAAGCGTTAAGTAGAATGGGTTTTTCACTGGTTACCATAGTCTTCACCTCATTTACTTAATTATTGTGTTAAGACATTTATACTCTACTCTTAATAGATTTGACATGTACCCTTGCAATGTAAGCATTCCAAATTGTATATAAAATCAGCACACTGTACCCCATAGATGCATTAATGTACACAGTTATGATTTAATAAAAAAAATTGTTAAGAAAGAAAAAGAATGGGTTTTTCCCTTGAGCACAGAATCATAATTTCTATACAGTGAAATCACAGAGGTAGATGCTCTAACCTGCTAGCATTGGTAAGAACGTCAAGTGGTGATTACAGAGGTTTCTTTGTTGTGATTTCAACACTGCCATCCACGGAACAGAATGCTTTATGCAATTATCTTGTTCATACTTCAAAAAGACCTTATTCCAATAAAGACCCCAAATTAATTGTGTTCTCCTCCCTCAAGTTCTAAACATAATACCTTCTTTGAGACATCACGTTTTGAAGAACTTTGCAAACGTGTATTGCCTAGGAGCTCATCGCTTGTTCTGTCAGAAAATAAAGGACGATTTAAAGATGGCATTCTGCAATTAGACTGCTTTACTTCATAGTAAAGGGAGAAAAAAAGGTGAGCTAGCGTGTGAAGTGACCGCATCATCTGTAGGTTGCTACTGGAACATAGAAATAGGTTCAAACAGTTTGAAACTCATGCCTATGTGTCTCATGGAACAGATGGCCTTTCTTTTAACTTTTCAGCATTGCATATACTGGCATTTGAGACAGCACAACGTAATAAATGAAGCCCCATTTCGTATTTTACTCTATCAGAGTTTATATAGCACATTATTTGGGTGCTAACGATTTAACAATGCAATATATTCTACCTAAAATATTTTGGTACGATGCAATGAACCAGCCAATGTGAATAATGGAAGGTGTGCCCATGATAATTTCTGACTTGAGTCTTTAATAATAATTTAGTGGGGAAGGTATGAGAGGAATTACCAGTTCAACTCACTGAGTGGTAAAACGTGAGCTTTCAAGCGTTCGACGTGGAGAATGAGAACAGAGGCCGGTTACCAGAGACTCCTTATAAATTTTTTAAGTTTATTCTGGGGGTGATAGAGATCACTACATGCATATTAAGTTAAATACTGTGTTTAATTTGAATATTAGGAAGTTCGCTCTCCTGGAAGAGGAAATAATGGATTCAGGCGCGGAATCACTTGGTGTTTCTTTTAATAACGCCTACATGCTACAGTCAGGATTTATTTATGGCTGATCAAAACGGGGTCACGTAAAAGGACCCCAACATTAATGGTGACTGGGTGCTTATGCTTCCAACAAAAAGTTTTCCATCTCCCTTTTATGGTGTAGATTTGCATTTTGGTCATACTGGTTAGCTATAGGCTATATCTCTCAGACCCCTTTAAACTCAGGTAGGAACAGTGCAACGTGAGTGAAAGTTATTCTTGCACCATGGCAGACTGCTAGCTGGATGAACGCAGAAGACTTAAGATGGCACCGCTTTTGTGGAAAAAAAAGTTAGACGGTCCCTTAAACTCTGAATCAGCACATGCAGGGCCGTCCTTGGTAGAGTAGGTTTCTTATTATTTTAGAATTTCTGTTTTGTTGTTTTACATTACGTGTTTTATCCTAAGTAAGAAAGGGTTTATGATCGGCATAACTTAGGGACTAATTAGATGTAGACATTTGTGTCAGTGAGGGCCTGGGAGAACTACGATATCGGGGAGTATTCCCAGATGGAGATGGGAACAAAATTCCCAGTTCATTTCTGTGGACTGGGCTAGGTATATAAAAATTACTACGGCAATTAATAAAGGAATTTTCTTGCACTCCCAATTTTTTGAAAGACTTCTTTCAAATTTAATGATTATCAGTTGATTATTCTGCTCGAATCAGTTTGATGTTAAATCCCGAGTGAGGAAGCACCTGCCGTGACTTTCCTTCATTCAAAGCCAACAAGTTAGCCTGTTTCAGAGTCACGTACACATGCAGACCAAAGACACAAGAACTCGCATCAGAGACAAAGGCGGAACCAGCTGCGTCTTGATCTTGGGCTGCTCACCCTCCAGAACCATGAAAAATAAATTTAAATTGTTTGCAAGCTTCTCAGCAGATAATATTTTATTACACCATCCCCAATAGATCAAGACAGAGGACCTTGGCACTGAGATTAAAGGGGACAAACAGGAGGATTGATCAGATAATAGGGGAGAAGCCAATTCTCTCGGGAAAGTTTCAATCATTTCACTCATGACCATATATTGTAAAGAAAAACACTAGAATCAAACTTTTTCTATTAGACTAAATTTTAATTTATCAATATATATTTATAGCTCTCAACACATGCAGGGAAATATAGAATAACGCATATTTAAATATGTGTATGTAATGGAAACCCTCAGCTCTAGCCATAAACCAGGCCTAGGAGCATGAATTCTCAATAGCAGTGAGCACTCTTAACACTCAAATTTAGTCTCCAAATATCCTTATTGGTTTCAAGCTACATATTACTGGCAAATATATCATAGGACAATGATTATCAATCGCTGTGCGGTTGGATTTTAGGTGTGCCACCAAAATTTTTAAAGATCGTTAATTAAATCATTTCTGAAAGAAGTTCAAAGCACAGTAAGTACATTCTTTTTTTGTTTTTTGTTCAATATAATTTAAATGTGCCATGGAAGTTTAATTTAAGGTTCAAGTGTGCTATGAGGAAAAAAAAAGTTTGGAAAACTTTGTCCTAAAAGAATTTTCTGTTTCTTCTAATTACACCCCCTGGATTATTACCTAATGTAGAATTTCCCATCACTTATGTAATTCACTTTGATTATTGAATAATGTTCTACTTGGAGAACTTCTCCAAGAGGTTCAGAGAAATATCTGGTTCCTAGGATGATGAAAGTACATCTTTTTGTGACAAAAATTTCGAAGATTTCCAAAGAATAATTGCAGGATGCCAGAAGAACAAAGATAAGATTCCCATTGGCTAAAACTGGAACCATGTGGGCATTACTGTAGATAATAATGGCAAAAGATTATAACCTACTGAACAGGTTATAATGATGTATAATGTCCTTACTGATATAAATTGACTGAATACATGAATTAGTGGGGAAACCAGAAATTGACCAGGCCTAGGAAAAGGGGGTTCCCTGTTCATCGGCAAGTGCAAGGAGAGGGAGACCAAAGGTGCTGGTGTCTCCCCAGCCGTTCTCTGGCCCCTCCGGCTACTGGAGCCTCCTACCCCCCCCCCCCACTGCTTACCCTCCAGCCTGCTGGTTCCGCTGCCCGCTGCCACCACAGTAAAAACACCAGGGCTGAGGAAGCAGGGTCCTCCAGCTCAGCTCGGCTGAACTGGCTGGGGTGCCTGCCACCTGTCCTGTATTGACTGTTAGTTTTCTGGTTATATTCCTGTAACAGGGGGCCAGTTAGTAGGCAGGACCAAGCACAGTATTTAGGAATGATGGGGCATCATGTTAACCAGAATCTCTCGAAAACTGTTGTTGTATGAATTTGGCACACACACACATATGTTTCACTCCTTCCACTTAAAAAAATAATGCTTAGTAGCATCTATAGCACAGAAGAACACTGAGGATGTTTTTACCCTAAAAACATTCTCTCACCATGTTTATTATTCTGAAATGTTTTATTTACGGCTGAGCCTTGCTTTGCTATGCTCTTTCTAACCTTTGGTGCCACAGTGATATGATGCATCAGTGTAAAGCGTATTCAGCTGGAGAAATATGGCTTCTAAATGGTTCCAAAGAGGGAATTATTTGTATTTCCAAAAACAGCTACTGTATAAAGCAGGGAGACTTTCCTATATCAGTATCTGTTGGTGCCCAGTAAGCCAAGAAAGGTTCTCTGAGAGCAGATTCCTGAGGTCGTTCATGTGATGGAACAACTTTGTTGCAGTGCCTGGATTTTCTGAAAGTCTGTTTCATCAGTGAGTTGCATTTGAGGCCATTTAAAAGCAATCAACGGGTTTCCTTTAATATTTGGAACTGATTCTGGTAAGCTTCAGTTTCTGCTCTATCCACCTCCCGCGCTCCGCTTCCTCAGCCACCGCCCTGTTCATTAGCGCCGCTTGGTAAATGCTGAAGGCGATGGAGCGCGCGCTTCTAATTTGTGTTCAAATGGTAAAAATGACCTCGAAGGTACAGAGTTATTTTGTGTTTCTTCCACCTTTGAAGTCATTATTGCTTAATTTTTCACTGTTGCCTGAGTGCCACAGAAACATTAGCAGTAGATTTACGATCGCTAATGTGGTACTTAAAGTCCAAATGTAAAGACCTCATCAAACCGCGGGTATTTGCATATCCATTGCAGGTAATGAAGTGGCCGGTAGGCAATGCTCCCTTCTCCCTGCCGCTGGGGAATTCAGAGATGATAGGATATTTAATACAATACATTTCTCAGAATTAACTCCACATTAAGAAGGCCTGGGTCCACATATTTCAGGGTTTATGGAAATTCATTTGGAATGCGGCTACTCTCCTCTTTACATAAAGGTAAAGGTAAAATTGAGTTACGTTTTATACAAGACCAGTAAGTGGTAGGCATGGATGCGATTCTTTGTTTCACTTGGCTTTAGTAAATTTAACAGTCTCTTTTGATCAATTTGAGCTGATCACATTTCCTTAATAACGTCTAGAGAATTCACACTTTCTATGATAATTAATTTATAAAGCAATTGGCATCGTGAAAATAAAATGGAACAAGGGAAGGGGGAGGTTTATCTCGTTCTAAGGCTGGTGTGCAGTGCTAATTGCATGTAGTCTGGCTGTGCGAGGTCATGGGCGTCAATCTTTCAGAACAATAAAACGAAGCGTTTATTTTTATGTTGTAAAGTTTACAGTGTATTTGCAAAGGCATTAACTCATTTGCTACTCAGAGCTCTGTGAACTTAATAACGGACGTCTAGATTTTCAACTGCAACGTGCTGTTTTTTAAAATCAAATGAGACGAGAAGAATCCATGTTTCTCATTTACATGTATTTAACATGTTGGATACAATCCCATCTAGTCCATCTCGAACATGTTGAATCATGTATAGAATCTGACGGCAGACAGTATTATTTTCCCACCCTTGACGCTGCTTCATCAATTGCTTGCCTGTAGATAGCAACAACACTTTTTAATATATTACATAAAAAGACAATCATGGAGGCTTACCCTTTAGTTTCATCGTTTTATAACAATTCTTGGTTTTATTTGTTTGTTTAAGTCTTCTCTGAGACGTCAGATTTTATTCAACAGATGTTTATTGAGCTCTTACTTTGAAATATCAGAAGGGAATAAAAACATCCCGGGAGTGTGTTCTCGTTCTTTTTTATTCCTGGGCACTATTTGAAGACACAGTAACTTAATGGTAAATGGAAAATAGAGCTCAGGGACCACTGGAAAGCCGCCCACTTTTAAAGATCGTGGAACCATGGAATTGCATGAATTTTTCATACTTTTTTGGAGGAATGGTTCTCTACGGTATGCCATCCAACTAATAATCCATCGAAAATACTGAGCTGGATTTGGGGAAATACCACGTCTATAAGTTCATAACCAGAGTTTGAACAAAGCTTCATGATGGATAAAATATGAGGTAAGATTGACACAAAGAGAGCACAAATATTATGATGAAAATAGCCACATTCTGGCAAAAGCAGGATAGATGCTGCGGCCACAAACTCAGTAGTGTGGTCTTTCAAGAATTATATTTATCACTTGGCATTTTCCTTGTTATAAATCTGACTTCCTTGTATGGCATCTTAAACCTGCACACCCTGCCTTGGTGAACTGAAAACAAAATAGGTAAAAACAAATCCAAATGCCACCTTTGCTACAGGCACAACCACCACAGACAGTGACACCAGGGACAGTGACAACAGTGAAACCAGGGAGAGTGACAAAGTGACACCTGAAACAGTAACACAGTGACACCAGGGACAGTGACAACAGTGACACCAAAAACAGTGACAACAGTGACACCTGAAACAGTAACACAGTGACACCAGGGACAGTGCCAACAGTGAAACCAGGGAGAGTGACAACAGTGATACCTGAAACAGTAACACAGTGACACCAGGGACATTGCCAACAGTGACATCAGGGATGGGGACAACAGTAACACCAGAAACAGTGACAACAGTGACGCCAGGACCAGTGACTGCAGTGACACCAGGAACAGTGACAACAGTGACACTGCCAAGAAAACTTAAAGTTTTCCTTCTTTTTGCAGATACTTCAAAACAAAAATCTGTATATTATTTTCTTCCTCTAGTATTTAAAAACTTTAAGTTTTGAAACATTATCTTCATTTGCCGGCAAAAATCCCGCCTCTCTCTGAAACTCGGTTCACTGTTTTCCTCATCAGTAGAGAAAAAGCATTTGGCCCAAGATGTGTCCGTCAGAGGACCCCGAGTAGAGCTGGACTGATGTGCTGACTGGGGGTCAGGAGCTGTTTTGAGGTAGAGAATGGCCCTGATGTCACCTTGATTTTGGACTTCTAACCTTCAGAACTGTGATTAAATAACATAAGTCATGTTAAGCAACCTCTGTTCCTGACACTTTGTGATGTCAGCCTTAGGTAACTAGCACAGTAGGCATCAGTCAACCTCCTTAGCAGCCACTGATTTCTCTGAATTTCATGTTGGAATCCATACCAGTGAATGTGTGTGGTTGGAGAGTGTGGATCTAATGGGTAATTTTTAGGTCCATCATTGCCCTGGGAGCTTTTCCTTGCTGCTACCTTGCTCCACAATCCTCTACTTTCAATTTTCTTCTTTTATTTATATTTTCATCAGTGTGGGAGGATTACAGAGTTTTTTTTGCTTGGGGCTGGAATACTGCATCATCCATCCCCATGTACTATTAAGAATGCTTGTTTTCAATAATGTAAAGGGACTTTGCAAGGCTGTAGGGCATTATCTTTAAAACCATAGATTTAAAACCACGTGAAAATTACGAGTTGTGCGATTTACCTGGGGTTCCTACTCTGAGTGTCATCATCTGGGAAATGAACACAGTAATAGCAACTATCCCATGAAGTTGTAGGAATTAAATGAGCTTCTTACAGAGGTGAAGGACTTCCAACATCAAGAAATATAATTAATCAATAAAATTAAGCTCTTATGTTTAAGGGGAGGCACTTCCTTTGTGTCACATGTCTGTGTTTACCATAAGTGACATCCGTACATCGTGACCTTTCGGTCATGGTGTGATACATGAGTTACGCAGAACTATTTAATAATGAAAACCTTTTAAGGTCTTACGATAATGGGGATTCTAGAGTTAGGATGGCAAGTAAATAAATCCCATTATAGTTCCTGGTAAAAATAAAGAAAAAAAAATCAAATTTTATTCTCAAATAGAGAATAAACTTGATATGTCTGCTGTAGTGACACAAAAAATCATTGATAATTTAGGAAATAATTAGTGACCTGTGGTGGTCTAAGCAATGGAGATGAAGGTGTTCACAGCTTGAAATCTTACTCAACTCTTACTCACACAAAATATCGTTCTGGGTGTCATTAGAAGAAGAAAAAGAATGTAAAATACCTGAGCAAATTTATTTCTGTTTTTTACCATATGCTTGAACAAAGAATAAAGATACATATCATCTTTTATATTTCAGCAATTTTGAACTTTGTTCACTGATCTGCAATGTTTCTGATACCTTAAAGATTCTGAATCATATATTAAACTTTTCATGTGGGCCATCTGAAATGTGACTGGGCATGGATATCAACTTCAAGTTTAAATTTATAAGAGTAAATGTGTAATTTCTTCGAGTAGAAGAAGTCTGAGTAATATGAATTTTTACAAGCAAGCATATTAACAAGTGAATTTAATTTAATTTAGGCAGATGGACTCAGTCTGGCAGAAATATTCCCCAGAAGAAAAGTAAGCTAAACATTTTAAATAGCAAAGAAGCTAGGATTAATTATATTTCCTAATATTATCCAGAATTATTACTGTCATTTGAGCATAATAGACACACTATATGTATAGTGAATAGAAATAATAAAATTTAAAGTATTCAATTATTTATAATTGGAGGGACAATTCGGAAAACATTTATTTCACAATAAATTTGTGAGATCGCTTTGATACAGTTTTATTTAAATAATGACTTAGTATAATAATACTATTTTATTTAAATCATGACTTCAATCATTTAGTAGATACTTTGATCATCAGTTATGTGACTGACAGACATAATCAAGTGTGATATGTCACAATGTAGTCCAGTCATTAATGTTTAAACATTTTAGAACTTTAAAAGATACATTTTTTTGTTAAATGTAGGAATACAATGGGATCAAATATACACATTTTAGATTTGATTGTAAAAAATCCAATTTAATAACAAGCAAGCTAAGAAGAATAAAATTAGTTTCTTCAAATATATGTATACATTTTTAATATTCAAATAACTTTGCTAAAATATCAGTTTACATTATCTGCTCTGTGAATAAAGGAATAGAACAGAATAGTTCCAGAATAATGCAAGATAAAAGAGTCTGAAACAGAATAATGGAAGATAAAATAATGTCTAATCTCTGTCTCTCTTTAATAACACGAGAAAAGAATGAACTCAAGGTAGTGATGTGAAGTCTTTTGTGAACACAGTTTTATGATAACAGTCATACTAGTCTATACTTCAATTGTAATCTAAAGTTTAAAGACAGCTTTGATTTACAGAGTCACATATAATACAAAACAATGCAGAGACATAAACAGATTCAGAAGCACTAATTCCAAATTTCAAAGCAATTAGAACGCAATGAAAATTTTAGACTTTCTTTACAATTTTAATACACTTTCCAAAATACTGGTTTTCCAAGCTATAAGCAAGAATCCACAGTGGGTATTATTTGAATTCCAGGACACGTGATGCTGTTACTTATCAATGCTCTAGTTATGGTTTAAAAGAAAAATCTCAGACTATAGGAAGTTCTATACACTCCCCCTGGTTGGGGTTGAAACACAGTCTTCTTAGTAAAGTATTGCAAGGATAGAAAATCAAGGATCCAATGTACTCAACAGCAATTTGAAACCAATAGAGAAACACAAGAGAAAAACAAAAGAATATTCCAGTGGGTGTGGGAGTGGGAGAGAAAGGGCAAATGGGAGGAGACGGGGGATTGGTGAATGTTCCCCTAAAGCTCAGCATGCACCCCTGGATAAAGGCTCAGTTACAACTTGAACATTGCTTTAGAAACTCAAACAATGTGACCTAACCATTTATACCCTCATTTTAATGCGAAATTTAAGAAAGAGGGGAAAAAAATGTCTTAACTTACAAAATAACATTTCTACGTATTTTGAAAATTTCAAAGAGACAGTCACACACGCAATAAAATAATTTATAGTCTCACACTTGGAGAATATCAACCCTGAAATTTTGGTGTGTGCAAATTTGAGCCCTTATTTCTATGAGCCCTGTGGATTTAATACTTGTACCTACTTAACATCTTTGAACTCTATTTTTCTTATCTGGAGAAAGGAGAGCTAACAAAATGAATCACGTGGGATTTTGTAAAGCATCCACAAGTTAAAATATAGAAAGTTAAGACACTTTGAACATTTCCTTACAAATATAGTGGAATCTCCGTAAACTGACCACCAAGGGACTGTAACAAACTGGTCAAAATATGGAGTGGGTCAACATAAGCAGCCAGGCTTACTGCACTGATAGATACAGGTGGGACATGTCTGAGCTATGACAATTAGGTCAAGACAAGGAGGTGGTCAATGTAGGGAGGTGGTCAGCTGTGGAGGTTCTACCATAACTATGTGTACTAACCAACATGACCACTAGTGTATTGTGTGGTGACCAGTTTCTCACTTAATAAATACAGAGAATGTTGGTTGCATTGAGAATAATTCTCTACTTTATTTTATAATATAGTCATATTAGAAATAAATGAAATATTAATATATCAAATTGACTATATTAATAATGTTAATGCATAAAATAGGTGGGACTAATTGGACTTATAGAACTGATGCCATGGTTATGTTGTTATAACTTAAACAGTCCTTGCTTTTGAATCCCTAAACACTATTTTCCCCTGCTCCAGTAAAAATACTTGTCAATATTTTTATTTACAAATGAAAAAACCAAAAAACCCTCAATTCAAATTGTTCAAAATCACCAAACCCCTGGAAAAATGAGGCTGTAGCCGGTGAAAGAACCGTAAATGGGAGGACCTCACGTACTGTCCTGTCTCATCCCTGGGTCTGTTACTTTTTCCTGGTTTTTAATTTTCTTTAATCAGTTTCTTTTCTTTCATCCTGACTGCCCCAAAGAGCTTGGGATCATGGCCCCAGAGGAAACAAAATGAGAATTATCTGTCTTTCAAATTTGCTTACCACACCCTGAAATCCGGAGATAACGCCAAGATGTGGCCAAATTGGGTTATTTTCCTTTGAATTTAAATTAAGGAGGAATAATCATCAACCGATTTCTTTCCCTTGCTCTAATTAGGGAAGTAAGCAGAACCTGCCCTCTGGTGGAAGCCAGGGAGATGATTTCTGGAAGAAGCAAGGGATGTTTACACAAGCATAGAAAACTCAAATACGTAACTAGATACATCCAGGGAAATAAATGAGTTGTACAAGTGTATGCTGGAATAAGGAAAGTCCCAGACCACCCATGTTACCAGAGACGCAATGCCTGTTATCCTGTATCACCGGCTGTACGTTACTTTTGCAAGAGAAGCTTGAAATGTAAAATGTGTTGAAACATCCTCCGTTTAATTTTTTTTTTTTTTGCAGTTTTTGACTGGGGCACATATGGGGCCAGAACCCTACTCCTTTGAGCCACAGGCCCCGCGAGGTTAAAATTTTTTAACTGAAACCATTGAAAAAATATGAATCTCAAATTCAGTCCAGGGACCATTATTTTTGTCTCCAATTTTTAAAATGGAGGTTTTCACATTCATTTTCTTTCGCTAATCACAATTCCATATGCTCTAAAGAGCTTTTATTCAGAGGAGTAGGAATCCAGAGTTAGATGTGAATCCTCACTCTGGTATCCTTCGATCAAACTGAAAATGTCAAGATATTGAACTCTCTGTTTCTCACACAAGGAACTTATTGATGTTAAGGACGGAGTAAAATGATGTATACAGATTCTCTAAAATAAAGCAAAATATCCCTAAATAACAGTTTAATTTTTTGACTCAGAATTTCTTTAAAAATTAGTTAAAAAGATTAAAGCTGAGAAAATTATTTGCTCACAAATACATCTATCTATCTATCTATCTATCTACATATATATATATATTTTTTTTGCAGTTTTTGACCAGGGCTGGGTTTGAACCCGCCACCTCTGACATATGGGGCCAGTGCCCTACCCCTTTGAGCCACAGGCACTGCCCCACGCAAATATATTTTAATACGTTAAAGTCAAAAGTATAATAATATCAGATAATAATACCCATACAATTATTATTAATAATTATGAAAAAGTAGGTCAACACTATTTTTTTTTTCATTTTTTTTGGCCAGGGTTGGGTTTGAACCTGCCACCTCCGGCATATGGGCCAGTGCACTATTCCTTTGAGTCACAGGTGCCACCCTGGTCAACACTATTTGTAAAAGATTGGGGAGCAAACACAGTTTAACTGTAACTGAACTGTAATTAACATGAACTGCAGTGCAACGCTTCAGAGGTGTGAAAGATAAAAATAAAACAAAACAAAAAGAACAAGTGTATGTTGTTTGACTTGGTGATTTGTAAAAGCTTTTCTCGAGCATTGTCATTTGAAAGTCAATGTTTGGCATAAAGTCTTTCCCAGCCTTTGATTCATATTTTTAGTCTAATTAAGCTGACCATGTTTGATTCCAGACACTGCAAATTTTAAAAAAGCTTTGCAGAGCAAAGCAGCATCATACGCACGATGGCAACCACAATATTTGTTAAATTGGGTTCAGGGGGACCATTTTTTCCATCTGTTATTTCAACTAAATTGCATCTCGGCCTCGAAAGTGTTTCATGAGGCTCGAGTGGATGTGGAGCAGTTGTGATTCATTTTACTATCAGAATATTTCAGAATAATTAGCTTTCCGTGAAGAGCTGCCATCATGAGCCAAGTTTTAAAATATGCTATTTTTCTGAATATTGTGGCCAGGGAGGGACACTTTGAAAGCACATTAGACTGGCCCATACTGCTACTAAAATGTGATTTTCCAGTTATTATCCAGGAAAGGGTCTTTTCATCCTATATTAGAGGTAACAGACTGAAAGATTTCTCTTATATCCTCAGCCACTATAGAATGATTAAATGATGCATGGCACAAAAGTGACTTATCCATAAGATGACATAATTAAGCTTTTTCAATGACTTATTTAAAATTAGTTTAATAACACTTTATTATAGCGGTGAATTAATAAGGAATGACCACAGCCAAAGTCCTTAACATGCCCAAAATAATTAAATATACCTAATTAAATAATAATTTAATAATTAAATATATGAGGGAAAAAAAATGGGAGCGAACTAGAGTTCTTAGTCAATTTAAAACAAATCGCCATGTACAACCCCAATCTTACGTTGGTAAGAGGATTAGATACACAAGTATTATGTAATGATTTAATTTTTAGATGTAGAGATAACATTTTAAAAGTATATAAAATGATTATGTCAAATTAATCAA
Organism: Otolemur garnettii; assembly: GCF_000181295.1. NCBI lineage: Eukaryota > Metazoa > Chordata > Mammalia > Primates > Galagidae > Otolemur > Otolemur garnettii. Next base: position 1,508,239 of record NW_003852525.1, on the reverse strand, counting down.
TATACACTTCAATGCTATTTGCGTTTATGTATGTGCTTATTTTCATTGATGAGCTATTATTTTCTTAGATAGTATCTCAAGATTCATTTTACCTAATAAACTCAGGAATCAGATCTGAATGCAGAAATAGATTTAATGGCAATCATTTATTAAAAGTAAATGAGAAGGAACAATAAAAATTACAGCAAACTATGATTAGGATCCTAGTAAAGCTTTTCCCTGGATATTTGGAAGAAAGACAACTTCACCTTCACAAGGATGTTTATCGCAGCAAATCACACTTAAAAAGGTGGAATCAACCTAGGTTCCCTCAGCATAGGGTGAAGAAAATGTGGTATACAGACAGTCCTTGACTTACAAACATCCAACTTATAGGTACAGTAGTTTAAAGACACACATTTATAAAATTAGCAGAGGTTTTGACATAAATTTAGAAAACAATATTCAATAAACAAAGTTATCTGTAGTTAATGGTAAGTATTTTGAATATACTCAATGATGTTCAGTGCATTTCTCTAGTCTTAGTTTTAGTAACTAAACATTTTTTGCTTATTATTTCCTTTTATGTAATTCATATTAAATTGTTTCACATTGATTCCAATCTACGCAGTTTAGTATGAAAAATTACTGGACAAATCTTCAGGTATCCTGTTGAAAAGTAGATGAAGACACATTAATAATTCAAGAGGACAGAATTTAATGTCATTTTTCTGGATGAACTGTCAGTGTGAGACAGTGTAAACTATTAAACTTTCTGACTAAAGATCTGAGAAACTAAGAAATGATAAATCATTTCAACTTTTACAATATAGCTCATGCAGAGATGAGACTTACTGGACATGTAGCTGGAGATTTCTAAGAGTAATATAACATCTTTTCAATTCTGGATAAGTCTACAAATTTTGTTAAAATTGGAACTAATGCTTATAACAGGGGTTTTTTTTTTTGTATTTTTTTTTAAAGGAAACTAATAAAAACACAATAACTGATAATTTAACTTAGATTGCTATGTTGACTTGAGAACAAATAGAATAGTATTTTTATAAAGGTCATCATTCAGTCATTTTAGATCAGGGGTCCTCAAACTTTTTAAACAGGGGGCCAGTTCACTGTTCCTCAGACCGTTGGAGGGCCGGACTGCTGGCCCTGGGATGAGTCGGCTGCTAAGCAGGACAGGCAGAGATGGCAAAAAACACCCAGCCAGCTGGATAAATGTCCTAGGCGGGCTGCATGTGGCCTGGGGGCTATAGTTTGAGGACACCTGTTTAAGATTGTGATTTTATGAATACAAGAAGGCACTCCTTTAAAACAAAGGTTTCTCCTTCATAGGCAAAATAAACCTCCCTAAGTTGTAGTAAAATAACTCTAAAATCAGATACTAAGGGGGAAGTTATCACCGTAAGGCTTTTGGCAAATATCATTCTTGACTTTTAATTAAAATATAAGATGATGGTACAGATAAATCAAAATATAGCTCAATTTTAGGTTGCTGATTAATTCAAGTAGTTGACCACATGTATAGATATTTCTAGAAGTTAGCTTTTCTGGAGAGTCTATTGTTTATAAAAGATGTAGATCTCATAAAGATATGACAAATAGGCTTCTCTTCTTAAGAAATTGTTTATGAAAAGATTTTTCTCAAAAGAAGAATGACGAAAGGCCAACAAATATATGAAAACATGCTCAGCATCAGTAAACACCAGGGAAATGCAAGTTAATGCACAGGGAAGATATGGAATCAGCCTAAGTGTTCAAATGGCCATTATTACATAGTTAAGAAACAATAGCCGTTGGTCTGCGGGTTGTGAAAATGGAACGCTCATAACTGTTAATGGGATTGTAAATTAGTGCAACCTCGATGGAAAACAGTATGGAGATTTCTCAAAGAACTAAAAATAGACTTATTATTCATCCAACAATCCCACTACCAGATACCTATTCAAAGGCAAAGAAGTCATTTTACAAAAAAAGACAACTGCACTAGAGTGTTTATCACGGCACGATTCACAACCGTGAAGATATGGAATCAGCCTAAGTGTTCAGTAACTGCTGACTGGATGAAGAAAAATGTGGTATCTATAAACCATGGAGGGCTATGCCACCATCAGAATGGATGAAACAATGCCTTTCGGCAACTGGGATGAAGCGAAGACCACTTCACTAAGTGAGTATCTTCCAAATGTAGAAACAAATACCACATGTTCTCATGCATACCTGGGAGCTAAATGATGGGTAGATGCACCATAAAGGGGGGTAATGGATGTTGAAAATAAAAAGAGGAAGGGTCCGAGGCAGTAATTCCACCTGTCAGGTACAAAGTATACATCTCAGGTGAAGCATACACTAAGAGCCTTTACTTTGACATTACAAGGTTCATCCATCTAACTAAACCCCTTCTTCTCCCTAAATATATTGAATAAAATAGAAATTCTTATGAGATTGCGGGGAAATGAATTGGAATGAGAGATAATATACAGATTAAATATCCCGTGTATTCTCAGCGTGTAACAAGAGGAGAGTTGAGGGAGCAGAAAAGGAGTCAATGGTAATTGCGGCTGGGTTCAGTTTTGGAGGGAGGTGGGATTTCAGGAGGAATGCCTCCAGGAGACTCAGACGATGCTTCATTTGGAATATGGAAAAGGAAAATATGCAATCTTAAAATGGGTGATTTATCCAAGAACGTTGAAGGATAGTCCTTGAAAATAAAGAGTTTAAAATATAACATTTAATACAAAAATGTTTAGTTTTGAGGAATTTTTAGAGAAAAGCATATTTAAGGTTGTAAGATGTTTGGGTATAATTTTTGTTTATTTTCAGTCGTGGAGAGATTAGAAGCATTTTTAACAAATATTAATTTTGAGTTTTTATTAGTTTGATTAGGTTCCACATGGGACCTGAGGATTTATTCACATTACTTCAACCTTACCAGAAAAACAGTGCCTGGTTTATAAAAAAGTAAAGGACAAGAGGAGGAAATCTTTGAGCATTAGACGTAGAAGGATGGCCACTGAAATATAATCCATATTGCCCTGGTCCTTCCAGAGTCTTTATTAACTATCCACTTTTATAAAGAAATATGGAAAACTGAGAGAGGGTGACATAATCTAATCGGACATTTTATGGGGTAGATTTAATTACCCACTCTGGATTAATTTTAAATATGAAAAGCTCATGCTCTCAAAATTATTGATAGCGTATGTTTAATGAAACTTATATTTATCATTGGGAGTTTATTAAACTTCAGTATTAAAAACTCATTTTAAACCTAAGCATCATATATAAATGGAAGTTAAGTATGCAGTCCATGAACAGCCTTAATTGATTTTTAGTTATGGAGCTGGTTAGAGGGGCTGCGACTCATTTTTTTCTTTTATGTAGTCGTCAGTATTTCTGCGAATATTATGGTCAATTCTGACTCTATTCAACCTATCAGCAATATCCAGCAGGCTTGATCTCTTCGTCCTTTTTGCAATTTTGGGGGCATCACACTTGGCCCTATTCTCTGTTTTTCTCATTCCCTAGGAGACTCATCCAGTCTTTGAATCTTATGAAAAACTATTCTTAATATAGTAATTGACACAAAATCATTATATGCATTTATGGGGTGCATATTTTAATACATACTATCTGTAGTGGTCTAATCACAGTAATAGGCATATTCATCACCTCAAATATTTATTTTTCACGTGAGGATATTTAGAATTCCCTCTTCTGGCTATTAAAAAAAAATAAAACAACTAAATTCTCACCATCTCTCGTCATCCTACGGCACTGCAGAACTCTCAAACGTACTCCTCTTTTCCAGCTGTGGTTTTGTGTCTGTTAACTAATCTCTCCCACCTCCTCCCCGCTAATGTCCCACTCCATCTCCATGAGACAAAGTGTTCATCCCCCTTTTTGTATATATCTTTCTGTTTCTGACTTATCTTACTTAACTGAAAGTCCTCCAGGCTCATTCATACGGTCGTCAATAGCAGGATTTAATTACTTTTTTTTGCAGTTTTTGGCCAGGGCCAGGTTTGAACCCACCACCTCCGGTATACGGGTCTGGCGCCCTACACCTTTGAGCCACAGGTGCAACCCTTTTAATTACTTTTTATAAATAAATATTATTCCATTTTATATACAGGCCACATTTTCTTTATAAATTCAGCATTGATAGTTAGGTTGATTCCCTATCTTGCCCATTGGAAACAGGTGCACTGAGTCTGGGAGTGTCAATGTCCCTTGATCATCTTTATTTCACCTGGACATCACTCACATCCCCACTGGTGGAAGTGCTGGGTCGTGGGGTTCTATTTGTAGCCCCCTGAGGAACCTCCATACTTTTTTTTTCCCAAAGTTTTTGACTGGGGCTGGGTTTGAACCCACAACCTCCAGCATTTGGGGCTGGCGCCCTACTCCTTTGAGCCACAGGCACCACCCGGAACCTCCATACTTTTTTCCATGACGACCATTCTAATCGATATTTCCATCATCAGTATTCAGAACTAATTTCAGCTATTTTGCTGGGGATGTATGGAAATTCTGCTAAATCTTCCGTTTATTCTGCAACTTTACTGAATAGTTTGTCAGGTCTACAAGATTTTTAGCAGCATATAGAATGTTAGTTTAGGGGCACGATTCTTGCTTAGGGCTTTCTGTAGGGAAGATCATGTTGTCCGTAACAGGGATAATTTGACCACCTCCTGTCCAAGGAAATTTGCAAGCTCTTTCTTCCCCTGGCCTAATTGCTCTGGCCGGGACTTTCAGTTCTATGTTGAATGAAAGTGATAAGAATGAGCAAGCCTTGTCTGCTCAGGTTTTTTCCCCCCCCCAGGGCTGGGTTTAAACCTGCCACCTCTGGCATATGGGGCCAGCGCCCTACTCCTTTGAGCCGCAGACGCTGCCTACTGCTCAGGTTTTGAAAGGAACAGTGTTCACTTCTCCTGTTTGATTTACTGTCAGCTGTGAGTTTATCACATATGACATTTACTGTGATGAGACACCTTCCTTCTATGTGCAGTTTGCTGAGAAGGTCTATCTGGAAGAAATGATGAATTTTTGGTAAATGCTTTTTGTGAATCCGTAGAGATGACCACACAGCCGTCATTCTGCATCATGTTTATTAACTGGCATATGTTTTCTTTTTTTGTTACTCCTTTATCTGATTTTGTTTTCAAGTTTAGGCTGGCCTCCTAGAATGAATTTGGAAACATTATTTCCCCTTCAATTTTGAGGGCAATCTTTGGGGAAAAGCTGATATTAATGCTTCCTTAAAAGTCTGGTAGGATTCTACAGTCAAGTCATGCGGACAGGCCATGCCACAGTCCAGAGCGAAAGAAGCACATGAAGCAAACTCAGAGATGATCAAGAGCGGGGCTGTCAGACAAGGGATTAAGCTGCAGTGTCAATGTAATAGAAGAAAACGGAGAAAAAATTAGGATAAGGAGATGGAGAAATTTACCGAAGAAACAGAATCAATCTAGTCTTTAAAAGTTTCACAGTGAAAAAATAAAAACATCAGCTATTAACACATTGAAATGTTTAACAGTAGATTAGATGTAGGAAAATAAAAGTTCAGCTCAGTGCCTGTGGCTCAAGCCTCTAAGGTTCCAGCAACATATACCTGAGCTGGCGGGTTCGAATCCAGCCCAGGGCTGCCAAACAATAATGACGCTGCAACCAAAAAATAGCCGGGCGTTGTGGCCGGCACCTGTGGTCCCAGCTACTTGGGAGACTGAGGCAGGAGACTCACTTGAGCCCAGGAGTTGGAGGTTGCTGTGAACTGTGATGCCACAGCACTCTACCCAGGGGGACAGCTTGAGGCTCTGTCTCAAAAAAAAAAAAAAAAGATTAAGGAATAGAAGACTTTGTAATAAAAGAATTATAAACTGAAATATAGAAAGGAAAAAATAGATAAAATATAAAGTATACATGTGCAAAAAATGAAAAGGACAACTCTCCTTTATATTTGATTTTATTTTTTACTTTAGACAAAGAAATGACTGTATTTCTCATAAAGGGTAACAACAGGCTGGGTGGCCATTTCAAAAGGTCAGAAAACCTCCGGGCAGGAGGCAGGCACCTGTGCTCCCTGTGTCTTCTTCAAGTTTAAAGAACAACCTTGATAAGGACAGTGCCGGTGATGACTGTAAACAGAAAATGTGACTCTTCCACTGTCCCTTGATGTGGACAATGTCAGTGACAACTATAAACAGAAGATGTGACTCTTCCACTGTCCCTTGATAAGGACAGTGCTGGTGACCACTGTAAACTGATGTGACTCTTCCCCACTGAAAGGCACATCTAATCCTTGCAAGAATGTGATGGAAAATGGACTCTTGTGATACCTTTTTTTCTGTTGACAAAACTGATGAACAGAATGATTAATGCATTTGTCCAAGAGTGTCACAGTGGTGGCACATGGCCTCGGGGTCCTGAGCTAGAGTCCATCTTCTGGTCTAACCCCCTGAACCTTTTGCCCTTCATCTAACAATGGTCCCCAATCATAAAATAATGGAGAAATACACTGGCACAATATTTACAGAAATATAAAAATTACAATAAAAGATAGCTTATTCATTTGTAATCAAATAAGAAATTTTAAAAATCCATGTAATTGTATCTGAAAGCCCCCAGGCTTGCCTCTTCCTCCAGGGAGTGGCTTTTCTTGTTGCCTAGACGGTGTCGGTACACTAAAAATAGAACAGAAAAGATTCAGGCAGCTTTGTGAAAAAGCCCTTCCCTCACTATCAACCTTAAGACCTATGACTGATCATAAAATGATTGATGAAATAGTTTTATCACTCATGTGTAACGAAATATAACTTTTTATAAGCTATGTTTAGGTTTTTTAACACCTGTGTCTGCCAGTTGAGAGCCTACATCTTAAGTATATTGACATAAATGTTACTTTGAAAGAAAAGCATAATGAACTCAAAATACGCACTCAGTACCTAGTTCTATGCAGAAGATGCTGACAGAGTGAAACAGCAGAGATCATTCCCATAGCTGCAGACGATACCACAGTACTTCATGGCTCTTCCTATTGTGAAGGATACACTGGTGGCTCACACCTGTAATCCCAGCACTCTGGGAGGCTGAGGCAGGAGGATCCATTGAGCTCTGAGGTTCGAGACCAGCCTGAAAAGAGTGAGACCCTGTCCCTGCTAATAACAGAAAAACGAGCCAGGCATTCTGGCGGGCACCTGTATTCCCAGCTACTTGGGAAGCTGAGGCAAGAGAATCACTTGAGACCGAGAGTTTGAGGTTTCCTTGAGCTGTGATGATTCCTGTGCACTCTCCTCAGGGCCCAGAGTATGAGTCTGTCTCAAAAATAATAAAATAAAATATGAGATAAAATAAAATAATAAAATGCACATTGCTTTTAGAATCTTATCTCCTATTTGTAGAACTTCTGCCAAAAATAATCAGTAACATTTTGATGGAATGTTTTTTTCCACGGGATGAGATAAAGCGTATATTATTAATAAAAAGGAAAATATTTCAATCTTGTCTTCTGTTTGCTACGTCGCATTTGCATCACAATATTCCTAAGAGGATCTGATGTTGAGAAGCCGAGAAAATATTGATTCTACTAATTAACATTTCTCTTTTTGTTTACAAATATTCAATAAGGCTTACTTTGTTTCAAAATATCTTTACTTTTTTTATTCATTCATTTAAAAATACATTGTATTAGAACAATACGAGTGTTTGATAATAAGTATTAAACTAGCTTTTATAAGAATATTATTTAGAAACAGACATGAATATAGCAAAAATGATAATTTGAAGGCAATAGAGACTCAAGAAAATCAAGATGATTTATACTATTTAAAAACAGAGTCACAATGTAAGTTTTGGAAAGTAAATGACTACATCCCGAATATAAATTTTCTTTTTAAAAATATTTGTTCAGAAGAACATTATTTGACATGTTTATCAATTTATAGGTCTTTGGTTGAGAGTTTTCAAAGTAACATTGCAGCCAAGGCAACAGCAAATAGGAGGTTATATCAGAAATGCTGCATAGTCATAAATTTATTTCAGAATTGGTATTTTTTATCATACTCACCAGGCAGAAAGAATCCTTTAAAGTTTTATTTTGACACCATCACTATTAAAGGCTGAGCTATAAATTCTAAATAATTGTCTTCCAAGTTCCCAGCTCACACAACCATCCTCCAGGCTTCAGGTATCAATATATCTCTCACGTCACTGCTGTACTGTGTAATATTAACACTCTCTTTTTCCCCGTCGTATACTTTTACCCAGAATTTTTATGGACCTCTTTTTATATTGTAAAGATATTTTTTTCTCCCTAGTTCTCATTGCATTAGAACGCTAACTTCAATATTTTGGACAATTCTAATTCTCCCCTAATCCTTTTTAAGAATAATGTCAAACATGGTCACCCAGGTATTCCAAAATCTAATATATTGGAAATTTAGTTCCTTGCATTATTTAAGCAAGGCATTTACAGTAGAATTATGGA
>NW_003852525.1:1489409-1499176 GCF_000181295.1 Otolemur garnettii | reverse complement strand
ATGAGAAGGTAAGTGAGATAGGAAGGAAATATCGGCAAAGCTCACATCTGTTGACAGACTGTTACCTAAAGTACACAAAGATCTCTGACAACAATAAGAAAGTTAAAATATGGCCTTGGAGACAGTTCACCAAGAAGACACCCAGATGCCAGGTAAGCCTGTGCAAAGACGCTCCACATCCCATCATCAGGGAGAATTAAAACAACTGTAAAATACAACTAAACAGGCTTGGTGCCTGTGGCTCAACCGGCTAAGGTGCCAGCCACATACACCTGAGCTGGGGTTTGAATCCAGCCTGGGCCTGCCAAACAACAATGATGACTGCAACAAACAAATATTAAGGCATTCTGGCCGGTGCCTGTGGTCCCAGCTACTTGGGAGGTGGAGGCAGGAGAATCGCTTGAGCCCAGGAGTTGGAGGTTACTGTGAGCTGTGACAGCACAGCACTCTACCCAGGGCGACAGCTTGAGGCTCTGTCTTAAAAAAAACAAAACAAAACAAACAAACAAAAAAAAACAACAACTAAACACCCATTAAAAATTAACAAGGTCCAAATCCAGAAAATGATGAAGAAAAAAAAATGCTGGTTATTGCTGATGAAAATGCAGATGGATAGCCACTTTAAGAAACAGGTTGGCAGTTTCATAAAAAACTAAACTCACTCTCCACCTACAATTTGGAATCCAGCAAGTGTGTCCCCTGGTATTTACCTCATGATATTTAACACTTACATCCACACGACATCATGCACCAGAGTGCTTGTACCGCGTCACTCATAGTTGCCAAAACTTATAAGCAATCAAGTTGTTTTGATGTCCAAAAGTACAGTATGACTTAAGAATTCAAGAAAATTATTAAAATGTTCTTTATTAGAGTTAATGGTAGACATCTCTGGTCTGTATCAATAACATCAAAAAATATATAATTGAGAGGTTTGGACCTATCCCCACTCCCATCTCATATCTCCTTCCCAAATAACCAGGGGGTCCACTAAACAGCAAATGCTTAAAAGGAGAAATTGATTTTTAGATTGCTAATGAGATTCATACTATTTGGGAGTAAACTCTATAATTACTTATTCTAACCATTCGATTCATTGTCAATTTTTGGTAACAAGAATTATTTTTATGCCTGTTGTTACCAATGTATTTGCATTAAATCTGGAAAGGCGTCCGTAGTGCTATGCTAAGTTCTATTGGGTTCTAGGCATCCATAATTCTAAATGGAGCTCTAGTCCCCCCCAGACCAAGAAAACTATTTATTCCTGAAAGTAAGAACATTTTTATTTTAATTATTTTTTATTAAGTCAAATACATATAGATCATGAATATATTCATGTACATGTGGGGTATACCGTGCTGATTTTTAATCCTTAGCCTTCACCTGCAGGGAGATGAATCCTCTGTCTTCTCTGACTGGATTTCTGAGGGGTCAGTAGAGGGGAAAGCCTTTATTCTACCATACACTGGTATCTATGAATTCAAAATAATTATTTTACAGAGTTGATTGTTTCTTTGTCCAGTGTTAATTGCTCTGTGGGTGAACTCCTTCCAGGCAGGGAATTCACTCTCCTGCTGATCATCCTCCATACTGAGATATCATTGAGAATAAAAACTTCCTTTCTGGTTCTGAACTGACATCACTCTGAAACCCTCCGTCGGTTGGTTATAATTCTCTAAGTTGATAGCTAGCAACTTAAGTTAAATTAGCAAAGTTGCAAATATTGGCGTATTTGCAAACAACTTTAAATCTTTTCTTTATCAAAGTAAAGTCTTTCAACTTTATTGCATGACCACATTTTGAATTTTCATCAGGACAAACTTTAAACTTTGTTTTATGCCCCTATTAAAGTGTGATTCCCAGAACTCTTCATATCGGATAAAATTATATTGGAAAACCAAATGGAAGTTAGCAGTTCCAAAATTGTTGACTAATTAAATTGGATATTTTTCAGCATTCTGATTTTATTTTGCCTGTGTAAGCATCATAGACTTTCCAGAAGTCTATGCAGATTGGCGTGTGGGTCAGAGCTCTGGTTTATAAGCGTTAATTGTGAACTTTCGTTGAATCACATTTACTTTATGTGGGGATTCTCTGGGTCCCGTCCTTCTTTAAGAGAAGGAAATGGTTACAAATGTGTGCGTGAATCTGTTTATCTTAAATGTCACCTTCCATTAAACGTGACAGGCACATTACTGAATTTTTAATCATCGCGTGGAGAATTGCTCAGTGCGTCCTACATCTGCTAGTTCCAGACGCTCCAAGTCGCTGGCCCTGCCAATACGATTCACCTTCTCTGTACCAGGAAAAAGGCAAGGGTGGTCCACGCCCCTTTCATCCAGCTCACGTTTGTATTTTTGGTCAGATAAAATATTCTTCTTAGTAAAGTATCTCAGGAATGGAAAAAAAAATCCAGTGTACTCAGTACTACTATAAAACCCATTTATAATCACTCACACTTTCATATGAGAGCTGAATCACAACTACAGCCCACGATGAAGGTGGGAAGGGGAGGGGTGGTTCGACAGAGGGAGGGTTAATGGTGGGACCTATGGAGCCTATTGCAAGGGTACAAGTCAAATCTATCAAGTACTGAACACAAATGTCTTAACACTGTGATTAAGTAAATGAGGTGAAAGCTGTGTGAATTAGTAGGATGTAAGTACTCCAATTTGTACAAATAATCAACACATTGAATCCGACAAAGGCATAAATGTGTTCATGATCTATGTATATATGACTTAATAAATAATAATAATAAACAGATATTGTGTTCTAGTATTAATTCCCTAAGCCACACAGTTAAAATTATATTCAACAGGTACGTCTGAAACATAAGTTTGTAACCTGTTTGTAAAATGAAAAAAAAAAAAAAAAAACTTTATTTTTTCATTGTAATCACAGATCCATATTAAAGTCTGGGGTTTGGTGTTATGAATTTATAACTTTGGTATAACACCAAATTATAAAACTTTGGTCTTACTGAAATGGACATTTATTCTTCGCTGAGATAATTCAGAATTGCATTATTTTTTGTGAGTTAGTTGTAATTAGGCAGAAAAGGCAGCTCCTTACTGGTACCTCATCTGCTGCCTTCCTCGAACCCAGACCAACTCAGCAGGTGTATAGATGGTGTCTCTGGTTCAAATGTCACTTCAAAGCATTTCTTTCTGAAACGCGGCCCTCGCGTGTTATGTCCTTATTTACAATGAATCGTGTCTCCTGGAGGACACTGTCCTGGCACTAGCAGGCCAGGGGCCCTCCTTGCTGTTTCCATTTCCACTTCCTCTACGAAGAGGGAAGAAACTGCCTCTGATTGCACTATTTCTTATATTTCAAGCTGTCCATCTAAAATAATAAGGCCATTTCCATCGTTAGAAGGCATCTTTTTGCCTACCTGACCTTTAATATTGAATTTCAATATCCTATGTGTACATACATGAATACACCCGCAGACACGCCTGCACACACACACACACACACACACACACACAGAGACACACACACATTCATGTGGTGTATGGGAGGGCACAGAGAGAGAATTTTGAAATAGGCTTTCCAAGTGTCTACTCTGGCTTCATTCCAATTCTTTCTTGTACAGAAAGAAGGCAAGTTTGCACTCTCAACAGTGAACCTAATCACATGGTTGAACTCATTCGCTGGTTCCCGACTATTCTGTGGCAATAACGGGTACACTGTACGGTGTATTTATTATCCAGTGTATTTATTAATTATCCCCACGGTGCGTTTATTCTTCACTTCTCCCTCCTCTCTCCCCTGCTGGGCACCTTTGCTCCTTTTCCCTTCAATCTGTCCAGGGTGACCGTTGTTCCAGCTAAGGAAACTGCTACTTTCTGCTTTATCTCGTTGTGTGATATGACATTTGATATGGATATGCTATTTTTTAATGAAGAATTAATAGCTATTAAAACTTTCTCATAACCATGTCCAGCTCTGAGATCCCTCTGACCGGCGAGGTGGTGTGTGCAGGACGCTGCCCCAGCTGTGAGCAGCCCCACCTGCCCCGATGACACTTCCAGCTCTGCTGAGCTGTGATGAACCCCCGGAAGCCGTCTTCCGCACACACTAGAAACAGGCCTGTCAGACTTGCCCGTATTTGACATTGTTCCTTTCTAAATGATGGAAGCATCTCCTCTCAAGAAGATGGAGACACTGTTCCCTCCACTTTTACCGTGTTTGCCACAGGAGAGATGATTTTAAATGAAAATATAATCTTTATTTTAAATGGAAAATCTGAAAGACTGTATTGTAATGGGCAATTTCTCTTCCAATTTCCTTTATTCCAATAATTTGAAGCATAATGGCCTAGTGAAATAATGAAATGTATAATTGAAGGAGATTTGATGTTTTATTTCTGGGCAAATAAAGAGAGAGAAGGAAGGTTTCAAACAGCTTCATATTCTTTTTTCTGCACACATAGACTCACCCACCAACACACACAACTCATTCATTTATAAAATACACATAAACACACACTCAGGCAAGAGACACACAAACCCTCCTACACAGCTTAAGTATTTTCTGTGATTCTGAAGGTAGTTATTTTTGGTGATAGTAAAAGCTAAACACTACCTTCGAAAGTTGCAAATTTAAAACAATATTAGCTTTTGTGAGGTATTTTGTTCCTGACTTTGAATTTCCAAATTAAAATTGAAATTTTACCAAGATAAATTTTTTCTATCCACAGAACGCTGATTGGTGTAAAGAAAAGCAATTGATTTTTGGACTCTGATTTTGTATTCTGAAACTTTGCTGAATTCATATCTTAGCCTTAAAAGTGAAGGAGACCTTGCCATTTTTCATGCTGTGGGTAAATCTAGAAGAGTGGTCTCCAAACGTCTTGGCACCAGGGACAGATTTCATGGAAGATAACTTCCCCATGGATGGGAGAGGTAGGAATGGGCTTGACATGAGTCTGTAAGCAATCGATTTATTATGGTCCCTGTGCCGTCAAACTCTCTGCTAATGTGAGTGATGCCGGTGAGGGAGCAGCCACACATACAGATGACGCCTGGCCCCTGGCCCTCTGCCCACCTCCTGCTGTGAGAGTGGCTCCCTGCAGGCTGGGGACCAGGACCTGTTCATGGCCCAGGGTTTGGGGCCCAGATCTAAAGACATTTGCTATGTGAACTGAGCCAAACACAGCTACAGAAATGCCGCTAATTAGCATTTCTATGCAATTTTTTAAGTTGAGGATATAAACAAAGCATAGAATGGTGGTTACCAGGGAGGGATGGGAGAGAAATGGGGAGATGAAGGTCGAAGCATACAAATAGTTAGTAAGAGTGAAAATTTGCTAAGAGTGTTCATTTTAGGAGATTTTACCTTAAAAATTTAAAAAGGTGACTATGTGATTGATGGATATGTTGATACTCCGGATCGCAGGAATCATTTCAGTCTATATGACCAAAAAATCATATTGTATGCCTTAAACATATGCAGGAAAAGCCACTAAATTATTAATACAAAACAAAGCTTTTTAAATAAAAAAGAGCACAGAAAAATAGTAGGCTAAATCTAAGATCACCAAAATCATCAATTTCAATGTTCTAATTTTTACACCAGAGTTTGTAGCATATATATTTATGTGATGTTAATAAGATGCTGTCTAAATACACGATTTTTAAAAGCAAACTACAGACGTTCAATAATTTCAGAGCTATATTCTGTTCAGTGAACTCAGCTTCACAAACTAAAGCCTTCCTCGTCATGGATACCATGGCAGGTACCGGCTTGATTACCCTGATGAGCATTCTGATAATAGTTTCTACACATAAAGTCAAAAATTCTAGGAGGAAAGAAAATACATGTTGTTAAGTTAAAAATAAAGGTAACACCACAACCTCTTTTTCTATATTTTCTAGTAAACTAGAATGCAACACTTACAGATGTTATAATTCCAGTCCTGAAATCCGTAAGAAATACTTGCTGAATTTCAAAACCTGTTATAGATAATCTTGCATTCCGCAGGGAATGTTCCAGTGAGTTTTGAATTCCTTCTTCGCTGGATCATTTTTAGCATTACTGACAGGAATCTGTCACATGTAAGTTCTAAGCATTGTCAGCAGGGGTCACGAATCAACCCTTTCATCTCTAGGGTGGAACTGCTGAGCTCCCCGTCTTGGCGAGCAGGTTTCTGTCATGTGAAAAGAGAAATTAAATAATCCACTTGTGTTTAGAAATGTAACCGGTTTTGCCATATGGAGGAACCGGACAGGAAACCTCTGCCAGTAGCAGAGAAGGGGGTTTGCAATTCTGTGTGTTTCTTCCCTGAGAAAGTGGCTGTGGGGGCGTGGACAGTGCTCCCCTTGGCCTTGCGTCCTGCGCTCACGCGTTGTGCCAGCCTGCCTTCTGAACACACCTCGCACTGTGCAGCCACGTGCCAAGACCATCTGGTGCATGGAACATTCCAGAAAACCGTGAGATTCTGAAAAGCGGTGGTCGTTAAGTGCCCAAGCGAAGTTGCTAACCTGACAATCAGTGTGGCCGATCGTAGATCATTACCCTTAAATTTATTTTAACACCTGTGTGTGTGTGTGTGTATCGGTCTGCATATTTAATTAGAGTTAACACTCTCACGAACAAGTTTTCCATAACTCGTGGAAGATTTAAATCCTGAGTGTCTAGTTCACAAATATACATAATATCAGAAATTCCAGGAAATTCATTTGGCCTGAAGAAAATGTGTCTAATAAAGAAATGTTTCCTTATCCACCTTCAGACACGTCCTTTATAAAATCTGCCTGGTTTCAAACAATGGCAACTTATCTTGGTCTAGTTTTTCCACCAAAACCTTAGATTGAACTTATTTCCTCTCTTGCTTGAATATTCTACGTTAAATTATTCGTAAAATATTTCAGGTCTAATTCTGAAATATGTCCACGTTTGTATATAACACTGATTATCTGACCCTATCTGCTACATTTCCCTGCAATTTCTCTCTTTTAAAATTGCGTTTTCTGCATCTAGCAGGCCACCCACAAGGCTCCCAAAATTTTATTGATCTATCTACCTGAAATAGTTCTTTCTGAGACCTGCAATTTAGGAGTAGAGTTCTACGAAGAAATGAATTTCAGGCGTAAAATGCTCAGAAGCTGAGATATTAGAAGTTTTTCACATTGCTTTGTATAAAATAGCAATTCCGGGGTGGTGCCTGTGGCTCAGTAGGTAGGATGCCAGCCCCATATATCAAGGGTGGCAGGTTCAAACCTGACCTCCACCAAATTGCAACAACAACAAAATAGCTGGGCATTGTGGCAGACGCTGTAGTCCCAGATACTCGGGAGGCTGAGACAAGAGAATCGCCTAAGCCCGGGAGTTGGAGGTTGCTGTGAGCTGTGTGATGCCATGGCACTCTACTGAGGGTGGTAAGTGAGACTCTGTCTCTACAAAGAAAAAAAAAATAGCAATTCCCATCCTCTGCTCTTGAGAAATAAAAAACCAAATAACACTAATTTTATTTTTGTTCATAGTGCTGATCATCTGAGGTATCATTATCTGATTTTCTTAAATTTAAGACATCATTTAAATATATATCGTACTCTTGATTTATATATTACTGAGAATGCCATAAAGGGTTAAACTGTGATGTGATAATTTGTTATCATTTAAAAACTTTATTTTTTTTTCTGGAAAAAAGGCGTATAGTGTAGATATATATTTTAGTCTTTCATTTACTCCTGGTACATATTATTAGGAAAGAAAAATAAACTGGTAAAAGAGCATTATATGCAAAAACACGTTGCCAAATTTGAAGTGTATGAAGGATTGTGTTGTAAGGATAAAATAATGAAACTGAAAAAAGTCTGTCTTAGCAACAATTTTTCTTTAAAAGTTAGAACTTGGACAGATTCTATTGTAAAAGCTAGTTACGTGGCAGCATATTTAACAGCAAAAAGACAAAAATCGCAACCATTTACTGGTGATAACTTTATCAAACAATGTGTGAAGGTATAATTGGCTCTGAGAAAGGGGGGATTTTATAAGAATCAGTTTCTCTCAGTAGACGATAGCTAGGTGAATTGAAGAAACTGAAAACCCTATCAAAAACGGTTGGAGAGTAGATCTGCTAATTTTTTTTTTCTTGAGACAGAGTCTCAAGACTTTGTGTTGCCCTTGGTAGAGCTCTGTGGCGTCACAGTTCACAGCAACCTCCAACTCTTGGGCTTAAGTGATTCTCTCACCTCAGCCTCCCAACTGGCTGGGACTACAGGTGCTCACCACAAGGCTTGGCTATTTTTGGATTGTAGTTGTCATTGTTGTTTGGCACACCTAGGTTGGGCTCGAACCCGCCTGCTCTGGTGTATGTGGCTGGTGCCCTAGCTGCTGAGCTACAGGCACTGAGCCATAAATCTGCTAATTTAAGATTTTATGCTTTGGTGGTGGGTGACAGCACTGACGCTGCGAATACAGCTCAACTTGCCATTTTTATTGGTGGTATTGATGAAGAATATAATGTCACTGAAGAAATGGCTTCCTTAGTGCCATTAAGAGACAGAACTAAATCAAGAGATTTATACGAAGCAGTAAAAACTATGTTAAAGCAATTTTGTCCAATGTCAACACGTATGGTGCGGCTACTGGTATAATGCAGGTAAAAAAGATGAACTTGAAGAATTGAGAGATGATGATTCAATTGCCACCCCAAACTTATGTCCGAGGAAATTTTATTGCATAGTACATTAAGAAAATTTGTGAACAAAAGCTTTCAAAATGGATAACATCATGCAAATCATCATCAAGCCTGAATTTCACAAGGGCTAAGGGATTGAATCATTACTGGTTCTGGGAATCCCTTAGAAGTATCCTTGCCGACTACGGCAACATCACTTACCATTCAGAAGTAGGATGGGTAAGTCAAGGCCAGAGGTTGAAAAGATTTTATGATTTACAAAATGTTATCCAGTAATTGATGGTATCAAAAAACAAATATGTGCCAGAATTTGACAATAAAAATGGGCTTACAGACTTTGCATTTTTTGTGGATTTAAGCGCTCATTTAAATCAGTTGTACTTGGTTTTTCAAGGTGAAAACCAACTTCTCAATACAATGTTTCACACCGTAACAACTTTCCAAATGAAACTTGGAAACATTTCCTAAGTACAAGATTATTTTTTAGAAATCATAATGATCTCAAAACTTACTGGTGTTTGTAAATTAAGTTATAGTTTTCTACTTCATTTTTTCCCCAAGTTCATAGGAATAAAAAAGTCCAAACAAACATTTGAAGGCTTCCTTTTTTTTTTTTTTTTGCTAAAAATCTGTATTCTGAATCCTCTCTGGTTAAATTGTGTGATCTTTTATTTACTCCTATTATCCAGTATACTAAATAACTGTGTTTAGAGTATGTAAATCCCAGACTTATCTCCTACAATATAGAATAAAAATTCTAAAATGTAACGCATTAATGATGAAATTACATAACCTGGAAAAAACATATTTCTGAAAGAAGTGCTTGATAAAAATAAGCTTATGTAATCAATAAATTCAAAACTATTTTATGGTAATGACTTTTTGAATATTAAAGTGTATAATAGGGCAGCACCTGTGGCTTAAAGGAGTGGGGAGCCAGCCCCATATACTGTAGGTGGCTGGTTCACATCCAGCCCTGGCCAAAAACTGCAAAAAAAAAAAAAGATTCTGTCTCAAAAAATAATAATAATAATAAAATGTATAAAGAATTTGGTCTCTTTTTTTCTTCATTTTCATCTAAAAATAAATGACTAAAATTAGACAGCACAGATCT
>NW_003852525.1:1487124-1488752 GCF_000181295.1 Otolemur garnettii | reverse complement strand
GTTTTCTGTGGCTACAGCGGAATGCCACATTATCCTGTGTTGGTTAGAGCAACAATTCCACTCTTGGTGTCAATTTTTACTTGATTTACTTTGTGCTACTGGAAGAGAATACTTGAAACCAGATAATATATAATGAATAGAAATTTATGGGGTGGCGCCTGTTGCTCAGTGGGTAGGGTGCCGGCCCCATATACCCAGGGTAGTGGGTTCAAACCCAGCCCTGACCAAACTGCAACCAAAACATAGCCGGGCGTAGTAGCTGGGTGCCTGTAGTCCCAGCTACTCGGGAGGCTGAGGCAGGAGAATCATCTAAGCCCAGGAATTGGAGGTTACTGTGAGCTGTGATGGCACAGTATTCTACTGAGGGCGATAAAGTGAGATTCTGTCTCTACAAAAAAAAGAAAAAGAAATTTCTTGGGCAGGAGAATGGCAACACCATCCTAGAATGACAGCAGGAAAACAAGGGCACAAGATAGAAATAGAAAAGGCCACTGTTTTCAAGACAACAAACTCACCCTCCTGACAACGGCCTTAGTCCACTCATGAAGATGGAGCTCTCACCACCTGGTAGGCGTCCTCAAACTACACCCACGGGCCACACGCAGCCCACCTAGGACATTTATCTGGCCTACTGGGTGTTTTTGCCGCCGCTGCCTGTCTTGCTTAGCAGCTGACTCTTCCTGGGGCCTGCAGTCCAGACCTCTAACAGTTTGAGGGACAGTGAACTGGACCCCTGTTTAAAAAGTTTGAGGACTCCTGATAAAGTCTGCGCCTCTTACACTGTTACAGTGGCAATTCAATTTCAAGGTGAATTAAAGAGTAGACAAATACTCCCATCACAGGGTGCTCTATTTTACATCAAAGACAAGGATTTCTGCATACATTTGTAATGCAAATAAAGTGAAAAGTATTTTAAGAGTACACAACATCTATGTGCATTCTTTGCCATATGAATTTTAAGGCTATTTTTTTCACGTTCCTCCTTACATATTTTTCTGACCTGCTTGGCCATGGACCATGAATATTGTCTAAACTCTCATCTCCTAAAACCCGCACCATCCTTCTACGACTGATTTCCTGCTTGGTCTTTTTCTGTGCAGAGTACTTTGTGGCATTGGCTACGACTCACCTCCTGGTTTTCTATTTTCCGAATATGTGTTGAAATAATTTATCTGACAATCACATCTCTCCATGTATGTTTTTCATTGCTGGTTTATAATTTTTAAATCCTTCCCAATATTTTAGAGGAATATGGGTGGCAAAATGAGTAAATGTGTGTATATAATCAATATTTATAACAGGAAGTTTCTAACTGATATTGAATTTCATCAGGACACAAATATCATATTGAAATAAATATCATTAAACTCAATCAGATTATAGGTACGGATTATCGTATGATTTTACTTAAATTTGTTATAATACTAGCTGCAGCCTCTAATCTAACATTAAGAAGATGTTAGGTAGTGAACCACCCTTTTTCTCCTAATTTAAACTGTTTATTCTCATTTAATTAGACCTTTTCAATAATTTTATGGTGGTATTTTCCATGTTAAATTTACTATGTTCATTTGATTCTCCATGTCAAAACTGTTTTGCATTTTTCTACAGTGTTTGCACATTGCTTA
>NW_003852525.1:1476099-1486516 GCF_000181295.1 Otolemur garnettii | reverse complement strand
CTCACCTTACATCTTCCTTAGACAAGCGTCTCTCACCTAATGAATACCCGTTATTCCTTGAATGATGCCATTTCTTCTTTCCTGGGAATCATCTAACCCCCAAGTCTCATGTAAGTGAATCTTTCCAGACTCTTCCAAGTGGGGACTTGACTGACTGGGACACGGATCCCTCCACGTGTAAATTCTTGGTTCCTTCTCTAAGCATGAGTTTCCTAATAGCGAGAATATAAGCATTTAATATGCTGATGTGAATAATTCAAAAATATTCTGCATAATAATTCTTATATAATTAATTACATGGACATTATTATAACAAGTAAGAGAGTCTCATTAATTATTTGGTGAATAAAGAGAAACTTATTTGAATAATGGATCTTCTGACTAAATTTTTAAATTCAAAAGAGCGTGGCACAAAATCTTCTTCATTGTTTTCCCCATTAGAACTGTTACAGGTATTCTTATAACTCAGGAAGCAAACTAGTAAAGATGGACAAAAGCCAAGTTCATCCCGCCTTCCGTTCTCCCCCGTCTCACCCACAGTGTTATTGAGTCCGATGTGCATCTTTCCATCAGTTTCCTTGTAAACAAAACTATTTTGTCTGCTCATTTTACTGAAATACAACCATGCTGGAATCAGTTGGCAGCTAGCTTTGTCTCATCACTATATAGAGTGGTCCTGGAGATAAATCAGCGGTTGTACATCAAACCTCTCACTCGAACTTCTTCAGAAATACATTTCAGCAGAATCATTGCCGTCCCGTCAATCCCCATCTCACCTGCCCTGCTGGGCATGATGCATCCTCGGTGGATCTCCTGAGAGCCTTTTCCACCTCCCTGATTGTTAGGCATGTCCGTGTGGTTAAATTTTGGAAAATGGGATATAAATAGAAAGGCTATGTGCAAATTTTAGATTTTGTCTTTATTTTATAAACAGCTTGACATCCTCTTTCTAACGTTTCCCCTTGTTCTATGACAGAGCTCATCACGGGGGCAGGTTGACCCAGGTGGATCTCAGCTACAGCCTTGGACATGACGGAGTAACTGGAGAAAATACCAAGAAAGGGAACCAAACCCGTTTGACTCTGTGGACTCAGCTGACTCTGCCGTCAGCCTTGTCTACACCCGCTGAAGTCGGGTGGAGATAAATACGCTTCTATTTTATTTGAGCCACTTACGTTGGGGTCTCATCAATAAAGAAGTATAGCAAATGCCTTAACGAATGTATTAACTATCACCGGGAAGTAGGCTACTGACATACAAAAGCTAAACTATAGTCAATACATAGCTAGGAAAGAAATGAATACTCTAAGCTGCAAACCAGGCGCTCCTTGTTGTACATATGTGTGTGTGTCTATTTTTTTTTAGATTATATGAGGGTACAAATGATTAGGTTACATTGTTTGGGTTTCTCTAAGCTGCAAACCAGGTGCTCCTTGTTGTACATATGTGTGTGTGTCTTTTTTTTTTTTAGATTATATGAGGTTACAAATGATTAGGTTACATTGGGTTTCTACGGTAAAGTTCAAGTTGTAGTTGTGAGTTCACAAAGTATAATATTTCTTATTCTTTGTATAGAGATGGTGTTGTTCTAAAGAAACATCAGTGCAACCGTCTTACTGAATTTTAATTGACAATGTCCAAGTGCTACCATGAGCTGCAGGAGGAACTCTGGTCCTCCTGAACTGTTGTGAGATGGGCTTCAGAAATCCATCACTGACACTTCTGACTTTTAACTCTCTCCTTAGATAGCGCCTTCCTCCATTTTTTATCTCCTCCATAAAGTACAAAAGGCTATAAAACAGGCAGTAGCTCTTCCTCATTTGATCACTTTTATTCTGTCTAGTTCTTAACAGCCGTTAATCTTCCAGGCCTTGACAATAAAAATGAATTCTGTGTAAGGATTTATTATCCACGGTGAGGTGGTCACGGGAGAACGCTGTTCTCTATGGTTTTAAAAATCTATCAGTGTCATATGCTACCTACCAGACTACTCAGGTGATAGTTCTAGATGTGTTTTAGGGAAAGAGATTTCACAACAATCAATAGTTTATCCTGTTTGAAAAGTGCCTTGAAAGGTTTGGTGACAGTGCTCTGTTTCTTTAATTTGTTAAACATATTTATTTAGTGTATAATATGTGGCCGGCACTGTTCCACTCTGAGAAGTTCCGCAAATAGAATTAATAGATTGACGTGGAGGAGAGTGACTTTGTGGGTGTGGGCTTTATGTCCTGGGCAAACTGCTCTTAACAAATGAGGCAGTATTTAGATTGAGACTTAGTTTATTGACAGTTGTCAGGGATAAACTAGCTGACAATAAGACAGCAATGCAAAAATTCTGAGGGAGATCAGTTGAGACTGGACCTATGGAAATAAAAGAAGGGTCTGGGGTCTGGGCGTCTGGTCGCCAGTGAGAGAAACAAGGAGGAAAATGTGCAAAACAACTAAAAAAGGATCAATAATATGTAGGAAATTCTAATTATTACTCACTGACCAAAACAAGGTATTCATAAAAGGTAAATCTAAGTATTGAGAAGACGCACTATTCTATAAGCAAGCTGATTTACAGTTAATGAAATTTTTAGTAAGGTCCCACGTGACTTCTCGTAAAATAGGGAAGTTGGTTCTAGAGATTATGGGGAGGTATAAAAAAGTCAAAGTTTTATAGACCAAATAATTATGAATGTATTTTATACAGTTCAATACATAAATGACTTTTCAATTTTTTTTCTTCATTTTTTTATGGGATGTGTTCATTCCCTTTGATTCTTGCCATTTCTCACTCTTCAAGGTCAACGTAAGTGAAAAGGTTAATCGTGGATTTGAGGTGATCATTTGAATTTGAGGCAGTGCCTGAGACTGAGACAAGGTTTCCTGTGCAATAAAATACAGCATTTGAAAATCTTGTGGGAAGCTCAGTGTCAGCATAAGTTAGTATACGAAGTTGCCAGTGAGGCAGATTGGTAAAGGGGCAGAGGAGGGAAATTTTGGAGGATGAGTAATTAATGATATAAATTTTCCATATCTCTGCCTTAAAACATTTTAAGTAGATTTACACTGATAGCTAAATTTTCTGATATTTCAATGGGTTAAATAAGTGGAAATTCTTCAGCCCCCAAATAGATAATTTTTTTGTTGAACATGTATTCTGATGAATCTATAGGTTGTGTTCTAGTAAAATCTATGAATCAGCAGAAATATGGTTAGAGAATAAATACAGGGAGTCCCCAAGTCACAAGCGTCCAATGTACACACAGCTCACACTTGATGCATGGAGCGTGTTACAGGTGATAGGGGAATACACCAACTGCCCCAAGTGCAGCTTGAGAACAAAACTACAAAACCTGTCTCATTCATTACCCTGGGACTGCCTGTAGACTAATAATGTAGAATCCTTGTTCATAACTGAACTTTTAGAAAGATCGTGCCAATACCAATAATAGGTAGTTCCAAGCAGCCAGAAGTAGGACATTAAATGTTTCCCACACAAACGTATGTTACCTGTTTCAGATCACAGATACGTTAAGTACCCAGAACTGACCACACGTTGTATGTTACACATCATGATATGCCCCACGAATAAATGAAACTATTATGTGTCAATTAAAAAATGGTAAGACAGAGTAGTGACAGATAGTAGGTTATAAAATGTGATATTTAGTGAAAAGTTTCTAGAAATTCTCAAGTATTCATCATTAAATATGTTATTTACAAGTTATTAAACATGCTTGTTATTGGCAAGTTATATAAGCCATAATTACTTTGTAAGTATAAATTAGGAGGTAGAAATATATAGAAAATTCTATATATGTCTATGTCTAATAGTAAACAGATAACTCAGGTAACTCATGATGTGCCTACCTAAGATAATTAATCTATGATTTATGTAGGACTGTGTCCCAGGTGGGACTGGGATAGGTTGAACCTTACCTGTGAACTAACAGAAATCAGCACTTCTACTCTGCAAAGAGAATATTAGCAAGAGGTTCACTGAGATCCACATATAACAGACATAAATTATGATGGCTGGCTGGCTCAAGGTAAGTCACACAATAATCACAGATGAGTTTCTCCATCCTTTTAATATTTTTTCCTCATTACCAACCCGGTCTCCTAATACGAAGATGTCTGAACAATTTAGAGCTCACTCCCACTGCAGCCCACTGTTGTGATCAGCCTAGAAATACACCTTGAACTTCAAGCTGATAATTCAGAATTCATCTTTGTAAACGTGCAGGCAATTGGCGATTCCTGACTGTGGGTCAAGTAAGACTGAATGAGTCTTACAGGCCTCTTGAATCACTGAAGATTTCATGAACAAACTAATAATTGGAGGGACCCTAGCATTTTGCTATGAAAAATTATCCAAATATTTTATGAGATGTTAAAAGAGTTCCTAACAATAAAAAAATTAAAGAAGTAATTAAAAGAGTAATTTTTTATTTTTTATTTATTTTTAGGAACTCTTTTTAACATCTCGAGTTCCTAAACATAAATAAAAAATAATAATAAAAAAAGTAACACCAGCGTTACTTAATATCAGACACTGTTAGGACCTCTGTGATATACTGACTACTTATCATATCCCTGTAACAGTTTAAATTTGAAACAAAAAGAAACAACTTTTGCCTAGGCCAACAGATATTTAATTACTACTGGCCCTGATGCTTTAGATTTATTTATTTTCATCAGGTGGGTTTGTACTAGTGTTCCCACAATAGGATTTTGCAGAGATTTTTCTCAACTTAGGCAATTTTCTGTTTCTAATTTCCTACAATTGAGAAAGATGATAATTGAGAAGAATGAAAATTCTATATATGTCTATGTCTAATTTGATCAAGTGCTGATTTGGGGGGATACTTTATTTTAGTTTGAGACTTGTTTAGCCTTCATTTGCAGAGAGGCACAAGGATTGAATAGACCCATCTGCTATCCCAGCAATTAGTTGGCTTGCTGTAGAGGCAGCCGGCGTGTGTCCAACCTGAGACCCTTCTGTGGGAGGCCTTGATTATGAAAATAAGATGTGGTTTCCAAGAGAAATGCCAGATGAATCTAGGCCATGAGCCTGTGCATTCATTCATGGCATTTGGGGACTTTTGGAGACATACGCCATTTACTCAAAATATTAATTGAAAAGAGTTCATTTGTTAGAGCGAAGTTGGCTTCCGCTTTTCTTTCAGTAATTTTATGGTGGATTAAAACCCTCAAATCACAACTGTGTGATGCCTCTTTAGACCACTGTGTGATGCAACTTGTAAGATTTACATCGGAGTTCAAAAGACAAACGTATTAATATTTTGCATTCATGCAAATATTTTAGCAGAATATTTTCAGACCATTCAGTATCAAAAAATCATCTCTTTGTGGGAACATAAGCTCAGAATTCTAAATAATTGCGATCAAGTGCTTGCCATCTATCTCCTCTCATGGCAAAACCAGTCAGAAATAATATTTACTTTTATTCCAAAACGTTTACCTTGTTAATTAATTAGGGTACTGATCAATTTTTTTAATGCTCAAGATATAAATACAAATGCCACTTGTCCTTCTTAAAGAATATCTTAAACTTGTACACATTTTTCGTGGCTCAGTATACTCATTCATCTGCTCACATAATAAATGCCTATTGATAACTAATGGTGCTACCTTTATAAACTCTGGTGATAAAGGAAAAATTAAAGTTTATTAAAAAATCAAAATATGCTGTTGTTGAAATCAGATTCTAGTGTAGGTGAAGAGATAGTAAACACGATTAAGACACCAAATAATATGATGTAGTTTATACCCACACGTGCTCTAAAGAAAAACAAGGCAGAAAAATAGAAGTAGAGATGTGTGTTCCAGTTTCAAATGGGGTAGACACAGTGGTAACCAAGGTGGTGACATTTGAGTGGATACTGGAATGACGGGAGAGCATGACCCGTGCAGGTGTGGGGACCTCAGGGAACTGGGTAGAGAGGTCAGCAGGTGCACATATCCTGAAGCAAGGATGTGCCTACTGAAACTTGGGAACAGTCAGGGGCTCCTTGGCCGTGGCAGGGGTTGGGGGCGGGCAGCTACAATGAGGAAAAGTAACGGTCCTTGGTAATTATGTCAGTTCCCACACACAGTGGGCTGGGGAACACTGGAAGGTTTTAAACAGGAAAATACATAAACTGGATTTTGAAAATATGACTGCGATTGCTCTGGGGAGAATTAGCCACAGTGGGTCAGCCATGGAAGCAGGGAGATCAACCAGTGGACAGTGGCAAGTCAGCTGAGAGGATGGTGACTTTGTCTAGAATGGTAGAAGTGGAATGGGTCATATAGGTTCCAAGGCAAACTTTGTAGCAGAGCTGCTGAAAGAATTTGCTGAAGCTTTGCATGGATGCCAAAGGAAGAGCGGACAGAACAATTATGTTCAGTTTTTAGCCTCAGTTACTGAACAGGATCAACTTATCTGTATGGAATATTTTCCTTGAAATTATTTAATTTTAACTTGTCCTTCTCAATTAGCTTGATAACAGAAATACAGACAATTTGCGTCTTTCTTCACCCTTCAACACAAAACTCTCAATTACATGTTCTGGATTTCTGTAGCTCAGTTCCTGGGATACATCCTGTCCTATTGCAGTAAGCACCTCACTGTTCTTTTTTTTTTTTTTTAACTGGATCATGTTTATTTTATCCATTCTGGCAATCTATGTCTTCCATTTTGGAAGTTTAATTCAGCACCTCACTGTTCTAACAGCGCTCCTCTGCCTCAGGCTCCTTTGCTCAGATGCTGGGTCCCCTGAACAACTTCCACCACATTAAGATTCTAACACACAGACTGACACAGCCCTTCAATTCTGCTGTTTTTCGTGTGGAATCACGTGATTTACTATTTTAAACATGTCTTTAACATCTGCTTTTGCATCAATGCATTTCTCTCTCTCTCATTTATTTGTCTCTCAAAATAATAATCCTTTAACTCAAATATAAATTTTTCTCACTTCTACCCTGTTTCCCCCCAAATAAGACCTACCCCCCAAATAAGCCCTAGCAGGATGTCTATGCATTTGTTAAATATAAGCCCTACCCTGATAATAAGACCTAGTGGTGGGTGTGGCTATGCAGATATGATGCATGGCCACACCCATCTATGCAGCGTATCTGCATAGCCACGCCCTGCATTTCCACGTGGAGAGGAAGACATACCCTGAAAATAAGTCCTAGTGTGTCTTCTTGAGAAAAAATAAATATAAGACAGTGTCTTATTTTCAGGGAGACATCGTATATCTAATCAACTACAGGTTTTGTAGGGAGCAAAATCATATAACCAAATAGATCCAATCAATCTTAAATTCCTAATCAAGTAGACTCAGTTCAAATGCTAAGTCTACAGTGATTCATCCAGTGTCTGTTTTCCTCCAATCCAGGGAGTATAATCTTTACACGTATTTTTACACTGATACTTTCACTCTCTGTCAGGACTGACTAGATATGCCTTATTTCTCTTAAACTTTCTTCTTAAATAACTCACTATTTTCATAATTCTTAAATATCATTTATGTGCAGGTAATCCCAGATTGTGTCCATCATTATTAATTAATATATCCAGTTGTCTATTCTGATCCTCCATTTAGATGCTGCATAGGCAGGTCAAAGTTAACTTTAGAACAGAATTTTAATATTTCTAGTCAACAGCACAAATGTTTCTTTCCCTCCCTGGAAGAATTAATTCAGCTAATTAAACAGGATATGCAGCATTCATCACTGATTTTTTAAAAATTTTTCTCATTGCCCATTTTCTGTTCTGATTTATATAAGCCCTTCTCTCTCTCTACATATATATACATACATACGTACATATATGTGTGTGTATGACAACGTTTTGTGACACACACAAATGTGTGCCTCTTCTGTGAACAGAGACTAACAGGGATTGTTTTATAAAATATGCACTAAATTATGTCAAAGGTTTGTTTACCATTTCCAGAATCAACTAAAAAAGTCTGAAATCACAGATAAGCCTTGTTCTTTATAGAGGCTGAATATAATACCTTTTCTTAGTGCTTTCTTTTTACTTTTTCTTCTTTCATTATGCAAATATTTTCAACAAAATAAATCAATGTTTAATACCGAGGATGATTATGAAAGAAACCTTCCTACGCTGTCGGCAGCTATTAAAGTGAAATTTCAAACCCTAATCTATTTCAAATTATTATCTTTCAAATATATTAACTCATTTTATATTATGCTAGTTTATAAACATTTGCATAAAATTCAGCCCTACCACATAAATATAGTATCCTCAGTCATCGTTATATATTAAGTGTGGTTAAACATAAATAGTTCATATTTTTATCATGACTACCATTAACTTTTACTAAATGAGTAAGCAATAAATTTATGAACTCTTATATAGTGCATAATTTAAACCACAGTAAATTAGCCTGTGTAATAAAAGACCTAAATCAGACTGGACTAAACCAGGATTGGAAGGAGTAAACCAACTGTCTGCATTAGCGTAACACTGCTAGTAAGGTTATGTTTTAAACAATGGTCCTTCTTTTCAAGTTACTGTCTACTCATCTTTCCTTATTCTGAAAAATAATATTAAGCATTGCCTCTTAATCTCTGTGACCATAAATTCATCTTTAACCCTTGACACTGTAATTTCTCACTACTACTTGGAAGAAACATCTTGAGAACAATGTCAGGGAATTCTGCACATTCCCATTTCTTTTTCTCTTGGATTTCAAAAGCACAGAACCAGGGGTGGCACCTGTGGCTCAAAAGGGTAGGGCGCTGGTCCCATATGCTGGAGGTGGCGGGTTCAAACCCAGCCCCAGCCAAAAACTGCAAAAAAAAAAAAAAAGCACAGAACCCAGTTACCTCTCTGCTAATTCTTGGAAATCTATTCTTTTGGCGTCCGTCGCATCTTGTTTTTGGCTATGTCTCTCACCTGCTTATTTTCCTGTGTGTGTCTCTGGAATATTACTGCTCCCTACATAAAGATTCTCAAAGCTATGTTCCCAACTCTAGAGCAAAATTTTGCAATTCTTCATTGCTCAATGTATTTCAATTATGGTGGTTCTAGAACTGAATTAATTATCTGTCACCAACAATTGGTCAATTTAGGACCCTATATGTTACCTGCGGTTCATTTTTTTTTTTGGCCAGGGCTGGGTTTGAACTCACCACCTCCAGTATATAGGGCTGGCACCCTACTCCTTTAAGCCACAGGCACCGCGTGTCAAGATTATTTCTAAGAGGCAATTCTGATAAGATTAACTATTCTGCTGATGATAGAGTCATGAATTTTTATTCCACGCACAAAAGTTTAAGTTTTATGTAACTAGCATACAATTTTCTACCCAATATTATTTCGGTTTATTAACTGAAACTCATCCTGACTCATTGACACTCAAGAGTAGACCTTTTCTTGGTGTTGGTTACTCTTACACGAGGGACATACATGGGGGTCAGAAATCCCCTTCTTCCATCCACGGGTATTTGTTTTCTACAATCTGTAATCAAGTGAAACTACTGATAGTCTGAAACTTAAAGAAATTATGCAAAACCACCAAAAAGTTGAGAAATGGCAGCAATGTAACATCTGCAGCCCGGCTGCCCTGGCAGTGTGGGATGCCAGCCACGGAGGTGCGCAGGTATGACAAGTGTCATAACTAGTTTAGTCTCTGATGCTCACACACTCTTGTTCCTGGCTTGCTTTCAGCCTTCTCACTGATTCTGGGAGATATGAGACCCCATTCCAGGTAATTTATTTTCATTTAAATTAATTAAAAGCTGTTTCTAACATTTCCAGCCCCGCCACATCCTAGTACAAAGTGCATGAACTGTAAAATTACATCAAACCGTGACACTGTTCTAATTTCTAGGAATCATTTTCCTGTTTCTAATTTTTTCTCCTTTTTAAAAAAATCTCAGACTATCAGGAGGTAGACACATTGTGTAGATTGTTTCTTGTACAGATAGAGTCAAAGTTATATCTGTGCCCATCTCTCAGATGGTGGCCACTGTACCCAAAAGGTGTGAATTTACCCACCCCGTCCTCCCCACACCCCAGGCTTGATTTTCATTGAAATTTACCCCCCATACATGCCCCTAAGTGTTGATCGATTAGTTCCAACAGGATATCAAGTGCATGTGTTTGCTTCTCTATACAAGAACGGAGATGCGCTACCCAGAAGAGAGGTTCAAGAGATGCTTCACTGAGAAGAACCAACCGTCTCCTGTTCTACCAGGACGCCACAAAGATATTAGGTTGCCATTTTCTAAAAATTTTGTATTAACCTGCGGGTACACATGGTTAGGCTATATCGTTTTAATGTCTAAGATAAAGTTCAAGTTGTAGTTGAGCCCTTCCCCTGCAGAGGTGCTGACCACCCTCACACTGTGCACATCAGGTGAGAGTATATCCATCACCTCCCCC
>NW_003852525.1:1472179-1475758 GCF_000181295.1 Otolemur garnettii | reverse complement strand
GGCGCCTTAGCCGGTTGAGCTATAGGCGCAGAGCCTGTTTTTCCATTCTTATGATACTTTACAAAGAAGTATGAGTTTCAAGTCCATCCAGGTAAACACAAAAGTCTCCACTTTTTATCAGATTGCCTTTTTTGGTTGCTGAATAGTACTGAGTGGCACTCCACAGTGTGATTATGCTACATTTTTATTAATTCACTCGTGTACTCATGGACACTTGGGTTGTTTCCACATCTTCCCAATTGTGAATTGTGCTGCTAGGAACATGGGAGACCTGGTGTTATTTTCATAAAATGACCTTTTTTTCCTTTGGGTATACACCCAGCAGTGAGATTGCTGGATTAAATGGTGGTTCTTGAGAAATCTCCACACAGTTTTCCGTAGAGGTTGCACTAGTTGTCAGTCTTACCAACAGTGAGTGAGAGTTTCTTATCTCCTGGTCCACACCAGCATCTGTTGTTTGGGACTTTTTAATACCAGTCTTTCTCACTGGAGTTAAGGTGGTATCTCAAGGTTTTTATGATTCACATGTCCTAATGATTAGCAATGTTGAACATTTTTCATGAGTTTGTTGGGCATTAGTATATCTTCATTTGAAAGGTTTCTGTTCATGCCCTTTGCCCACTTTTTTTTGTAGTGGTTTGATAGTTTTGCATGAGTTCTTTGGAGATTCTGGTTATCAGTCTTTCATCTGATGTGCGGTCTGTGAATACGTTTTCCCGTTCTCTGGGAGGAAATATTGGTCTTTAAACTGTGTGCTTGGCTATGCAGGAGGTTTTTAATTTACTCAGGTCCTATTTATTTATTTTCATTGCTGCTATGATTGCTTTTGAGGTCTTCTGCAGGAAATCTTGCATAGGCTGATATCTATAAGAATTTTTCCAACATTTTTTCTTCTAGAATTCTTACAATTTCATCCCTTGGGTTTAAGTTTTTATCCACGAATTAATTATTGTGAGCAGTGAGAGGAGCAAGTCTGTTTCAGTCTTTTACGTGTGGTCATCCAATTTTCCCAGCACCCTTTATTGAATAGGGATTATTTTCCCCAGTGTATGGTTTTATCTGTTTTGTCAAAAATCATATGAGAATATGAGGCTGGTTTTGTCTTTGAGTTCTCCATTCTGATCCAGAAATCCATGACTTTTTTTGGGCCAATACTGGGCTGTTATTGTTGCTATAGCCTCGTAGCACAGCTTGAAACCTGGTAAAAAGATGCCTCCCCCCTTGTTCTTATTTTATAAGATTGCATTGGCTGTTCTGGATCTTTCCTCTTTCCATTCAAAGAATACAATTATTTTTTCTACAGCTGCAAACAATGATGTTGGTATTTTGATAGGATTCGTTGAATCTTTAAATCACTTTAGGTGTACAGCCATTTCAACAATGTTGATTTTTGTCAATCCAGGAGCATGCAATATTTTTCCATTTATTTACATCCTCTGCAATTTCTTTACTCAGTGTATCATAATTCTCCTTATCGAGGTCTTTCACCTCCCTTTTTAAGTATTTTATTTTTCTTTTTGCTATTTTGAAAGGTCATGTGTCTGTGATTTGATTCTCAGCTCGACTGTTGGCATACATGAAAATTACAGATTGGTGTACATTGATTTTGTAACCCGAGACTTTGATGGATTTACGTATCAATACCAGGGGTCTCTTGGCTGAATCTTGGTGTTTTCTAGATATTATCATTGTCATCAGCAAAGAGTGGTAATCTGATTTCTTCTTTCCCCTTTGGGCCCCCTTGATGTCTCTCTCTTGCCTAATATCCCTGGTGAGAACTTCCAGCACTATACTGAATAAAAGTCACGAAATTGGGCAACTTTGTCTGGTTCCAGGTCTCAATGGAGCATTTTCTGTTTTTCTCAAATCTAATCAATGATGTTGGCTGTAGGTTCATTGTATGTAAGCTGTTTCTATTTTTTCATCTAAAATATTTCTGTTCATTACCCAAGAATTATTCCATCATTCTTTCACTATTAGACTCATACTACTAATAACTGTCTTGATCACTTACTTATCCCTGTCACACGTTTCACGTTCTTACACTACACACGTTTTCTCATACTTATGTGTAGCTCTCCTTTTAAACCTCCCTCTCATATGACCATATACCCCTCTGTGTGTGTGTGTGTGTGTGTGTGTGTGTGTGTGTGTGTGCATAGGAAGAGATTAGGTCTTGGCATGATGCCGAAGCTGATCTCAAACTCCTGGCCTCAAGAAATCCTCCTTCCTTGGGCTCCCAAAGTCAAAGTGCTGGGGTAACAGGCAAGAGACACACTTATTTGTAACCTGCATTTTCCTCTCCTTCTTAACCATATACTACTTTGAACGAGAACTATGTGTCCCATGAGAACGAAAGTGATAGAGATTACCACTCATTATGCCAGGGTAGATATTTGAATGTAGGTATTTGGTTGAATTATATAATAAAACACTTATCCGTGCATAATCTCCAATAAAAAACATTAGATGACTGAATACATATTTAATTAAAAACTTATGAATTTAGGTCATTTGAAAATCTCTGTAACTCTGAAATTATTAAATATTTTCTATCATGAGATAAAGTTAAAATAGTGAATAAAGGCAGGGGGGGAAGTAGGTGTGATACATTCTAGTTACGTAAATATTTCAAACACACACTGGAATCTTTAGCTATAAGGAAACTACTTTTTCCATGGAATTTGGAAATTGAAGTTTTATTCATAGGTGTATTGAGTATACACTCAGCATACAATAATGTGAGAAGAGCCACAGTTGTCTTCAGAATCCCATAATCCCTGTTCCTCCTATTTTAGAACTAGTCTATTGGCCAAATATAAGTCTCTCTAGTAATATTACCAGGATGTCTTCTTTACAAAAATATTGTGAAAATCCTGTTTAACTTTGTCATTTTTTTAAATCAAACAGTACATATCCATTAATATGTATATAAACACCAATGCCTATTTGGACTTAATATTATGAAACGGACAGAAACACGTTGACTGGCAGTTGTTTCACAAAGCAAATGAATATTCATCTGCGTAGCGTATTTTTATCTTCACCAATTTCCTGGATTCACATCTACATTCTTCGGAGCCTTCCTAATTGTATATTGTACAAAGTGGTTTGTAATAACAAGAAATAGTAATAAATGCCTTGGAGCTGAAACAATGGGTTGATGGCTGATAAACGTTTTACAACTGAACTGATCCAAGACCTAGTCCTGTGTTTTTAGGCGGCCAATTATATTCATTACTTACAGAACATCAATCAGTGAATCTTTGTAAGGAAAAAGGAGCACCGATTTGAAAACAATATGAATTAATTAAAAGAAAAACTGCAATTCTAGAACTCATGGATAGCATTCTGTTAGTATTAAAAGTCAGGCATAAGTATTAGGAAAGAGTTTGGGTTGAATATGCTGATGATAAAATACCCATAACCTACAATATATATGATGCTGTAGAATCGCGAATTTTCATTGAAAATAATGATAAAAGTCCAACTATGTTGTACCCACTTAATTGAATGTTGTATAGCGGCAAAGAAACTATTATGTAAGATGATATAGCATCCCATAACTATATACACCTA
>NW_003852525.1:1470301-1471344 GCF_000181295.1 Otolemur garnettii | reverse complement strand
TCACCAGCTTCTGGCTTCTTTTTAATATATTTTTTAAAAATTCAGCCTTATGGCACATGAAACATTTGTACAAATGAGCTGCAGTTTCACTCTTATTTTGTGCATTACAAAACTTTGCCCTTATTCTACATAGATGGATTATTGTTTTCTGTCTCACTTTCACTACTATCAACAAAAATATTTCTATCATATTCGTTGACATGTGTATAAATAAATAAAAGGTAAAAGTAGAATTGCTGCGTTATAAAACATGCACATGATGTGTATATAATTTACACTTCTACGACCTACTAGCATTGTGTGATAATTCTCACCATTCCTCATGGAATGCATATTTATAGGTCTGGTGTCTTTTTATATTGCATTTTCCCCCTTATTAATTGATTTGTAGATTCTCTTTGTACTCCGCACGCAGTCCATCGTCAGTTAAAAATACCACCTGCCACTGTGCACCTTGCGGGCTTCCTTTTATGATGGTGCCCTCTGATAAATAGTTCTTCTCTTCTGAGTTGTAAAATATACAACTTCACATAATAAGCGTAAGTTGTTATGTTTATTATGTTTGTGTACTATTTAACATTTTTTTATTCCACATCACAAATCATAAAAATACATCCTTACTATTTACTGGGAAATTTAGAGTTCTGCCTTTTGAGTTTCAGGTTCCAGTCCAGATGAAATAGGTTTTCAATTTGTGAGATGACACAGAGGTAAAACCCATTCATTTTTTCATATGCCTAGTAAAACATTTAGTTATGAATGATTGGAAATACCATCTATGGCAAACTCTTATCTAGTGCATTTTGTATTAATTTACACCTTCTAAATATAGATGTTAGTATAAACATATACATACACACATATGTATATGATAATGAATGTAGTACGTAACAGTTAAGTGTAGAGAAACTATTCTAATTAACATAGCACAAATTTCCATTTCTAAACTTAGTGGGGCTTTAAAAATGAGATGCCTAAAAACTAGCTTTCTTTCTTAATATGTGTGAAATTTTAACTTTCTAGCTGACACACGTGTCTACTGA
>NW_003852525.1:1468951-1469961 GCF_000181295.1 Otolemur garnettii | reverse complement strand
ACACACACACGCAAAAAAATACCCACAACATAAGGGATAATTTTAGGTTCAGGAGAATGTAGAATTAGGTATCTAAAACTTCAAAGTAGCATTCCTAGTGCTGGAGAAATTTAGTGTAGATAAAAAGGAAATATTTATAATGACTTCTAGGCTTTTAATTGACTCCAGCTATCTCGAGGGGTTCCTAAGTTAGGAATATATGTAGAGAATGCTTTAAAATACCACATTTCTCGCAAACAGGACTAACTGATGGATTATGGAGTCCATGTTCTATTTAATTTTATTTCCTATAGAATAATGTTACAAAGTATCCATATTAAAGTGCAACTGCTTTAGTATCTTTAAAATTTATTCTATCTTTATTATGTAGTGCTACTTAATTAGATATTTAATGTTTACTTGATTTGAAATTTTAATAAGCAATATGCCCATTTATTGTCTTAGTAAATGTTTTCATTGGTTCATTCTTCTTTGTAATACAACAGTATATAAGGCACTGATTATGTGGTTAAGAAATTGAATTTGAGGGATGGCGCCTGTGGCTCAAGGAGTAGGGCACTGGCCCCGTATGCCGAAGGTGGCGGGTTCAAACCCAGGCCCAGCCAAAAACTGAAAAAAAAAAAGAAAGAAATTGAGTTTGAGAATGTTAGTGGTTGTTTACATGAATGTCTAAATTATTAGTTGGCATAAAAGTAAAATGTCACTTAATTTGTCAAGAAGCGTGAGAGAGTAGACTCTACCATACCTTCCATACGGCCTTTATTCATTTATTTATTTTTAAAATGTTATAAAATGTTTACATGTAATTAGAGCATATTATGTATAAGTATTTTCAAAGATATTAACTTATGATAAATATTAAGAAAATTCTTATGACTAGAAATACTTCAGTAATAAGAAATGAAGATTTTTCTTTTCTTTTTTTTTTTTCTTTTTTTTGAGACAGAGCCTCAAGCTGTCCCCCTGGGTAGAGTGCCGTGGCATTACAGCTCACAGCAACCTCCAACTCC
>NW_003852525.1:1458375-1467979 GCF_000181295.1 Otolemur garnettii | reverse complement strand
GTAACAGATTAGTAGGTGGTGACACTGATTTTCCCTGTTACGTACCTGGCTTAGATTTCACTGATTTCGGCTCTTGCCTTTACTTTTCCTCCTTTCCTTTGGGTTTAAAAATGTTTTTTAGCCCTTGTTACTTAAGGAGAAATCCTGGATAATTGCTTTTTAACCTTGCTTCTGTTAAATTATATGCATTTAAACTATAAATTTTCCTCTAAGCACTCCCAGAGCTATATTCTCCAGATTTTTATCATGCTGGGTTCTCATTTTACAGCATTTAAATTTTCTTTTTCTAATTTTACTTGCACTTTTTTTCTTTCACTTATACATTATTTAGGCTCACTTATTAACTAATATTTCCAGACTTTACACATGTGTTTCTCTTGATTTCTAAATTAATCGCATTTTTGTCAGATAAGTTATTTCAAATAATTTATGCCATTTTTAAACTGAGACTTATTTCTTTAGTACAAACTACGACCCCTTTTGACCTAATACCGTCTAAGACTTCTGTATCCTCATTTCTTTCCACTTATTGTCTCAACTATTGAGAGAAGTGTTGAAGTTTCCAATTCCTATCTTTCTCTCTTCTTAGATATCGTTATATAATTTGAATAACTCTATCAGAAATTTAGAATTTTGGGGGTGTCCCAGTTAACCACTTTAGCATTTTGAAAAGTCTCTCCTTACGAGAAATGTTTCTTGTTAAAAAGTTTATTTCATTTGGTATTAACATAGCCTCTCAAACTTTCATAACACCTTATATTTTTACATTTCTCCCTTTATTCTTGTCTTGTAATCCATCTAATGTAAATTGAAACACTTATATAAGTTAATGATGTATGACCTGAATGATCTGAATTGACGTAGTTACTACTGGTAGCCACATCCAGAGACAAACGGAATTCTCAGCACTGCCTTCCTTGTGAAGTGGAGATCATTGAAGCAAATATTAAAATGATTCTCCAGTGGTTATGGAAGCGACCAGGATCAGCAGAGTTCCTCTGCAGAGCCAGACTAAATGCGTAGAGATGACGGGAAATAAACTTGTAGTGTGTTTAGTCCTTGGCACTCGCGGCATTAACATAACTGTCTTATTCTGACTGAGACACTAATATAATCTTCATTTGTTTATTGTCTGTCTAAGCCTAAGAATAAATACTTCAATGAGTCAGTTTTTATCTCTAGGTCCACTCTTTATTCACGGCATTAACAACCCTGACATAATATGCACTCCATAAATATTTATTGAAGTGAACGACTAAATGAAACTCGGGTCAGAGAGTTCCTTCCTTGTGATGGAAGCAAGGACACAGTAGATGACAGTAATTCCGGGAAGTCTGTAGATTTGGGCGAGGGCATATTCAATGGCTTCAGGGTTCTCATTAAAATAAATAGTTATTAAAAAAGGAGTCCAAGCTTGTTAGTTGCATAAATAAATTAATAAAACAAAGAAACAAATATGTACTCGTATGTCTAATGGGGCAAAATACCCAGAAGTTAGTCCTGTGCAGGTGGCAATGTAAACTGCTTGATAATGATAAAAAGCATACTGAAAAGGAATGCAAATAAATGATTTGTAAACTTGCACCTCGCACTTTAATTTTAGACATGCAATTTAAACATGGTGTGTCAATTTTGGTGCTTGCTGGAGTTATCACTCAAAATATTAAAGTGTATTTGGAAATTTTTGGCAAAGTGACTCAGTAACATAGATACATTTACCTAATTCATTTCTGGGGGGTTATAAACATCATGTATTCTCTCTGAAGAGACTGAGAGGTTTTTATTAATGGAGCAACATCTGTTCTTTCAGAAGTAAATGAGTTCCCCAAAGGATAATTAATACAAAATATTGCCAATAAACACAGCTGGCAAATTGTTTAAAATACAACAAATTAAAGAGAAAATAACCATATTTAATAACTACAGAGATAATATGTATAAATAGGTTATCTTATTATAAAATATATTAAACTAGAGTTTTAAATTTTTAACATATATGTAGTTTACATCTTGATGATAGCATTTTATTTCTTAAAATTGGCAATAGGGTGGTGCCTGTGGCTTAAAGGAGTAGGGTGCTGACCCCATATATGGGAGGTGGTGGGTTCAAACCCACTCCTGGCCAAAAACTGTAAAAAAAAAAAAAAATGGAAATAGTATCATTTTATAAATGCAGAATGTAAATTATTAGATTCAGACAACTAAATACAGATGGGGTGAAAAAGTGTTAAATTCAATGGAGTTTCACTCTACATATGGTAGCCTAAGGAATGATTAATCAAACAAATAAAAACTGCAGATCTATCTCTCTGTTTACTCATTTGCTATTTATCTATGAATATATGTAGCATGAACATTGATAGGAAAAGTGAATTTTACTAGATCATATTTGCACATCAAGTGCAGAAATAAAGCCTGATGAAGTCTCCAGAAAATCACTGATTCTAAAGGAACACCTTATACACTAGTGTGAAATTACTTTCAGAAAAGCAAACCGTATTAGGGGAAGGTAAGGATGAACTAGGAGGGGTAAGATTTAACCGAAATGATAAGGAAACCACAGAAAACCAAGCCTAGATGATCACCATGTATGCTATAAAATAATTACAAAGAAAAGATCATGAATACTTTCCAATATTTGAAACTGGAAGTATTCAACCTCCATATATCTGGGTTATGGTTAAAATGTTTAAAGATCAATTATTGGTTGGATTTATGAGAACTTTAAGTTCTCATAAAACCTGAGATATATTGCCAAACCTCAAGTGAACAGGGACTCAGATTATACTGATTATAAATTCAGTATAGAAGATTTTTGTTCTATAATTTCGTAAGCATCCATCGGTTCTTCTGTTATGTACATCTGCATCAATTTCTCTACTTGGCTCATTTTGGTAGAAGGCTATTTAGCTCACACACAGAGTACAAGACCAGAGAGATCAGCAGAAATTTTTAGAGAAATCACTGAAATCTCTTAGCCATAGAAGAAGCAACTGAGGATTGTCTCCTAAGAAACACAGTGAAATCCAAATCTTTCCATTGACTTGAGAACTTGAGTGTGGTATAAGCCCGAAGCTACAGGATTTAAACACACCAAGAAATCCAGATGGGAATAAATGATAATTCATGAAAAAAAAAACTGACTGCTTGGTTCTAACGTATGAAGTCCTTTTAGTTTCTGTATAGTCTTCGATGTACAGGTTATTTTCTTGAGACCATTTTAGTACGCTAATTATTTTACATAATCAAAAAAACCTGACTAATTCATACAGTTTCAAATGATTATGGATGAGGGGGAAAGTTTTAGAATTTGAATTTAATTGAACACAGGAGTGGATTTTGCAAACAGATTGAAGCATCAGAAAGGAAAAAGTATTTCTGAGTAGCAAATTGGCATTAGACAGAAAAGTTAGAAAATGCGGTTTTTATATTCCCATGAAAAAGATATCTTCAGCCACTGGTTTTTTTTTCAGTGTAATTATTAGTACTCAAAAAGGGTATGAAGAAATAAAATTTATTTTTTTCCATATTTTAATATTACCATTTATTATGACTAGTTCCTTCATTATGCTAAGAATCAATTTCTATCCATAATTACAGGTGCTCTGTAATATGGCACCGGGAAATTCATTAGCAATCTTTGGATACTGTAAATAGCTATTCTAACAATAATTTACATCACGATTAAATATTTTGGTATAAATCCACAAATATAATATTATTTAACCTAACCCCCAGGAAAATTGTTATTATTCATACTCACATTGTATCTTTTAAAAAAAAATTGAGATTAAATTTTCTCTATCACTTTCTCTCTAGTAAACCTGCTTCCTTGATCATTTTGCTTGTTTTAATGGGTGGAAAATTATTTGGCCACTCAAAAAGAATAATTTAAATTTGTACAGATACCTTCCAAATAGACTAACAGTGAGTAGGTATAGGCTTTCAGAACAATTCCTGATCTTGAATAGTATTCATTTTAAATATAAAACATTGTAAAATATGTATTGAACAAATGAAATATTATTGATCAACATAAGAGTGCCCTCCATAAAACATACAACCTAAAGAAATGCATTTAGGTAATGCTTTTAAGATGTTCTGAAGAAAAAGAAATTATTCATTCTTACTGTAAATGGAAATTGAAGGGGAGATCAGAATAAATCTCCTTCCTAAATCATCTGACTCAAGCTATAGATTAAGTGACTACGTAGAGTAATTTGAGGTATTTTAAAATATCGGAAGAATAAAAATGTCAAACTGAGTAAAAGTCTGTTGACAGGGTATTTCATGGAGAAAATCCAGCAATTGTTGGAAGTACCTTTTAATGTGATAGTGCCTTTTGTCAGTAGCTAGTAAATAAATTAGCTCTGTCTTAATTGAGATAATTGCAGTACACATAAAAATAGCACAAGCATACACTAAGCTAATCAATAGTCCCTACCTTATTTAGAACTAAAATAATTCAAAGGTCTCTAAGGATATATAAGTAGTCATTGGACCTGGAATAATCAAAATAATTGTGAAAAGTTACAGTTTAAAGCCACTTTACTTCTCTCTATAGAAAACTAAAGATTCACCGGATGGTATTTGTAAATAAAGGAATCAGATCAGTATGACCCAGTAAGATAAATCATTCACTAATATAACTATGATGATTGGATCAACTGAGCAATCAATTTTCCAAAGACGTATCAAGTAATTCATAATAGAGAGGAAAGAATAAGGGTCATGAACCCACAGAAAAAAATAAAATAGTGTGGAACTGATGAATTGCATACTTCATCTCATAATAAGGGTATCAAACTCAAATTTTGAAATTAAATTATAAATTTCAATACATTTATAAGCAATCTAGAAGAATAGTTTTGCAGCCTAGGGGAAAAAATTTGTTTTCAGATAGGATATCTTAAGAAGAAACAAAAAAATGACATATTAGAATTAATTATAATTAAAAGTTGTTTTTTAGGCAATCCGCAGTCTAACAATATTTTTGCAAAATATTTATATATATGTATGTATAATGTATATGTGTGGCCATACACATATATATACACAACAATATATATATATATATATTTCTGTCAAAAAATTGTTTTAGAATATAAAGAACCCCCACATCATTAAAGATAAAGTGTCCCCTCAAAGTTAGGCAAAAATGAAAACAAGCCAATAACACTAACAAGTAGACACTTTCCAAAAGAAAATACACATTAGTGGCTATTAAAGAGAATAAAAAGTGCTCACTAGTAGTTATTAGGGAATGCAAATTAAAACCATCATGGGATATTAGTATCTAGTCAGTAGAAGGGAGAATTCAGACAAAAACTTGTTGAGAATAAAATATCAATGAAGATATGAATCAGCTAGAGCGCTCATCTTTTGCCGGTAGAAGAACAAATTGGATTCTGTCAATTCTTACCAAATTAAATTTACACTCATCCCACAAAGTAGCAATTGAACTCCTGCATATTTACCTAAATGTGCAAGAGTGTTTCTGCATCTTAATTCACGAGAGAGAAAACTAGAATAAAACTAAATTCTCCTCATCAGAAGAGTGAGTAGACATACACAGCATAGTCGTGCAATAAACAGGTTCCTTAGCCATAAATAAAAATGTTCAATGTTCAATTCACCAACATGTTTATCATAGATGTCATACTAAATTTTTAAGGAAATTAAACACAGAAGAGCACATATGGGATGATATCATGTACATAAAATCTGCTCCTGGACTGTGTTCCCTGATCCATATTCTGTTTGTGTTAAGATCACAAATTGAGTAATAATACTAAGAGGAAAACCAGTCTAATTAACGTAGTTAAAAAAATAGTTTTGTTAGAAAATTCAAGCCCAGGAAGAACCATGACGTAAGGGTTTAGCCTTCCCCCATTAGATGGATGATTAAAACAGTGATGTCTGTAATAAAAATGCTGCTAGCCCAGAGCTAGGGGCTTCCACAGGTCCTCATGCTTGGGGGTGGACAGACCCTGGCCAGCTTCTTACAATTCTTTCTTCTTGTGCCTTCAAATCTTCATTTTCCCCCGTCTTCTTGTCTCTGCCAGTCGCTGGAAAAGAACTCACGGTGTAATTTGGGGCTGGTATGTGCTCTCAAAAAACAGTTCACGGTGTAGTTTGGGGCTCGTATGTGTTCTCAAATAGCCATCTGAGAAGGAACAGGCTAAATTGGACAGGATGGAAACAGTATAGGAAAAAATATGTAATGCAGGAAATAAATTAGATTTACTAATTCATAACCTAGTAGATAAATCAGTAATTATTCAAATGGAGAAGATAACAGTTATTTTGTTCAATAAAGTGTTAATTGATAAAGGTTACACAGAGTTAGAGAATTATCAAACAATAGCAAAACTAAAGGGAGAATTTTCAGCAGGTTAATCACATCGCCTTAAAACAACACTTGAGAAATTAGTTATCGATTTTACAGGGAAAACTAATATCTTTTAAATATATTTACTGTGCTATGACTGTTTGAACTTTCCCTATCCAAGTGATTTATATTGGAAAAATAGACCCACAAACACCTATAACACACACCCTCACACAAGCACAGAGTGAGAGAGAAATAGAAGAACAATTAAAAAAAGCAAAAATAGGACTCGGTGTATGTGTGTTTGTAAAAGGGAAAAGAGCAAAGTATCACAAGAATGGGAGAAAAAGTATCCAATGTACACAGCTCTGTTATGAAACTAATTTATAGCTTTCATATGAAAGTTATAACCTAATTATAGCCTAAGAATATGGGGAGGGGGAAGGGAGGGTGATTGGAGGGATCACTTCTATGGTTTATCTTACAAGGGTACAAGTGAATCTTTCTAAGAGTAGAATATAAATGTCTTAACACAATGACTAAGAAAATGACATGAAGGTTAAGTTAACCAGTTTGATGAACATATTTCTAATTGTATATGAAAACACCACACTGCACCCCATGATTGCATTAATGTACACAGCTATCATTTAATAAAAAAAAAAAAGAAAGGAAGGAAGAAGAAAAAAAAAGAAAGAAAGAAAAAGGGTAAAATAAGAAGTATTTTTCTATCCTGACAATTTTCCAGCAACATTTAACCTATACATACATGAAATTAAAATAAAACATACAACACGGAGATGTCATTATTCTAATCTTACAAACTATTAATAGTAAAGATAGAAGAACAGATATGATTAAAACTGAATACAGGAGAGTTACGTTATCTGTGGAAGGGGAAAGGAAGAAATGCAATTGTGGAGATACCCAAATTGGGGTCCAGATAAATGCAAGATACTGCAACTCAACAAAACTGAAACAAAGAACACAATGAAATTGGGTAAAAACTTAAACAGAGACTCTACTCCCCCCAAATATACACGAATGTTAAGTAGTATCAGGAACAGAGGTGTTCTGACCGGAAACTACTAATTATTAAGAGCGTAACTGGAACAAAAAGTGAGATCGTGCCACACACCTAGTAATGTCCACCGTTTAAAATACTGGCCATGTCAGCTAACAGCAATAATGTCAGGTAATTAGAGCACTTATAAAACTGTAAACATAGCTGTCCTCACTGAAATTGTAAGCAAAGTTATTTTATGAATTTGAAGAGTAGCTGCAAGTGTTTGAAATATTTAAACTTATGTTGGTACACGACTCTGCCATTCCATTGTAGGTGTTAGCTAACTAAACGGGAAGGATGACTTCCCAGAAGGATGTTTACACCATTGCTCACTAAAACTTTATAATAACCACTCTTCACAAAAACTCAATTACCCATCAACAGATAACCACGGATGAATCTCAGAATAATTGTTTTTAGTAAACGAAGTCTAATACAAATAATACATACAGCATGATGCATTTATACGAAATTTTTAAAACTATTTTAAAACCAATACATACAGCATGGTTCATTTATACGAAATTTTTAAAACCTAGAGTAAGACAAAGTGTACCACTGGTTTTTTAGT
This sequence comes from Otolemur garnettii, assembly GCF_000181295.1. Lineage (NCBI taxonomy): Eukaryota > Metazoa > Chordata > Mammalia > Primates > Galagidae > Otolemur > Otolemur garnettii. The sequence continues at coordinate 1,460,011 of NW_003852525.1, read as the reverse complement.
CATGAGGGAGAGAATGTGAGAAGCTTATATAATGGTACGAGGACATTTTTGAGATGGTGTTCATTGTAATTATGGTGATGGTTTCACGGTTACATTTATATGTTAAAATTTATCAGATTTCAAACTTTAACATGACCATTTCCATGTCAGTAGTAATTCAATACAACTATTTTTTTTTTTTTTTGCCAGGAGGGGTCTCACTTGCCCCAGGAAACCACCGGGCAGCGATCCATGACAAAATGGAAGGGGGGCTGGTCTTCGGGGTGACTGCTGAAATGCTGGACAAGTGACCCCTTTCCTCTGCTAAGGTCAAGCTGGTGCTTAGACTCCCTTCCCAGTCATATGTACTGGGGTCAAGATCACAGCAAGATGCCTGGAATTTCTCTAGAATGTGAGTAACTTTATACCATTCACTCAGAATGCAGGAACCTCTCAGCTACATTCTCAAATCCCCACGAAGGAAATCTTTACATGAATTTTTATTTTTAATTAGTTATGTTTCTGAGGAGGAGACTGCAGGTACAGGGCCCCTACTCTGCCATCTTGCTGATAGCACGCTGTCAAAAGTCATTATCACTTTTTAAGAAATCAATTTAAAGTTATAAAATTTTAGCTGCTGTAGGTATTGGCACCAAGAGATACGTGTTTTACCAAGGCAAAATTAATAAGGTTATAAACACGAACTCAAACTAAAGGAAAAATGCATTTCAATCCAGAATGTCTTATTTGATATGATTTACTTAGCAAAAATTATAAATAAACACCATTTGAGTTTCAATTAATATATTAAAACCATGGATTTAATAGAAACAGGTGATGTTTGCCATTGCTACCTAGTAGGCAACTCTGAAAACTAATATTTAACAAATTAATGAAATATAAGAATCAGTTTTACGTTCCATTATTCAGTAAAAATACCACTTGAATTTAATAAAAGTTCATCTGTGTTTATTTAGTTGATATAAGTCATTAACTGACATTTAGTTCATTTTTAGCACTAAAAGTATACATTTAAAGATTATTTCAAAAGAGTACATATTTTAAATGTCACTGAATAGTAGTCTGTGTAAAAGAAATACTCAAGGGTGTATCAACCAGGCCTCTGAATGTCAGAATCTGATGAAGGTAGGTGTCACCCAGTGTGTAGTTACAATTTTATGGAGGAGAAAATGCCGTGGAGATGATTCTGTTGTCAGTGGCTTAAACAGGTTTGATTCTTGAGTTTAGTAATTCCCAACCCGCCCACCATCCCACAGAGGCCGCTTAAGAAGAAAGTGGCACTTAAGAAAATAAAAGTAAATAACTTCACATAGCAAGTTGCTTTAGAATTACTGTAGCCATTCTGTATATCAATAATATTTCTATTTCTACATGAATATGGAATTAAAAATGTCCTATCCTGCTGAGCAGGCTGAAATAAAGATATTCTCTAACTATATGAAACAACTTGTGTAGAAGCTGATTTATGGTGCATATAATATAGTATATTTTCAGAGAGACTTTGGTAAGAAATTGCTAACAGATCGTAATACAAACCTAATACCTAAACATCTATATAGAAAAACTATATTTCCTTTGTTTTGCTTTGCTTTAGTGATTGGACTAAAATGGCTGGAAATGCATAAAAATATCGATT
>NW_003852525.1:1456626-1457662 GCF_000181295.1 Otolemur garnettii | reverse complement strand
AGAAAGAAAAAGAAAAGAAAAGAAAGAAAGAAAAAGAAAATAATCAAGGTATAGCAACTATAAAGTGTTTTTGAACAAAATCATATTTTGTGATTTAAGATTTTGAAATACTTGTTCTCTTGGGACACACATCTTTCTTTCTTACCCATCACAGAAGTGTTTTTGGATAGCTTGGTTCAAAATAAGAAATTCATTTATATTAGTTGAGTAAATGATTCCTTCTATTTCAAAAGATAGATTGATAAAAAGAAAAAGGATTAAATTTTGACAACCCATTAAACTTATACCACATTTTCTTCATATGTAAAGATCTTAGAATCATGTTATTTGGTGGTTTGGCTTGGTAGCTGCTAAAAGTACTGTGATGTGTTGGGACCACAACTGCGGGTAAATGTGTATGTGTGTGTGTGTGTATCCAGTATGTGTATTATTCTTCACTTAAAATATTAAATAGTGCATGAGAAATACAAATTGATTCATAAGAGGGAATTTTTACTGAGTAGAATATTTTTAACTTTTGCAGAGGAATGTTATGATTATATATTTAATATACATGTAAAATAATTATTTTACATTTTTAATTCTGTTAACTTTCAAATGTTCATGCACACTGGCTTTATGAGCAGGGCAACAAAAAGTAACACTCATAGTGTCGTGTGCCACGTACACTTTTCTTCTGTAAATTGTGTCCATTTCCTCTTGGAAACATAATTGTTTTTCGTAGTTCTCATTGCATATTCCTTCCTGAGAACGTGCTCCTGGTCTTGGGTTATTTGTTATATAATAATTCTTTCCTTCTGTTCCCTACTTTTGATTCTATCTTGAAATGTCAGTTCATTATTAAAAAGTTTAGAGCTTTTATTTTGTCTTCTATCTGTCTAGCTTCTATCTTCTATCTTCTCATGTACCTGAGATAAATTGTATCCTTATCCTTTCATAGTCTACATTGGAAACATTTAATGTTACTTCCTTAATTCCATTCTATAATGACTAATTCTTAGTCTTCATTTGCCAATTTTTTAAATTTCCTAACAAA
>NW_003852525.1:1443243-1456072 GCF_000181295.1 Otolemur garnettii | reverse complement strand
GTACTGAGAATGGATGATCAAATCTGACACGTGTATCTACCTGGCGGACTAGAGATAGCTAATTACATGTTTATGCCAAGCCAGCGTCAGCAAGCTAATAACAGCAAACACGTGAAAACAGAAGTGCGATAAAAACACCAGGAAGATAGCAACGAAGACAACATCTTTAAACTTCTGAATCAACTAGAAAAAAAATGACGTAAGAACCAGAATGATACAATCAAAGAGAGTTTGTGTTCTCTCTTTCGCAATTGCTAAAATACTTAATGAAACCCAGGAGTCGAATAGCTACTTTGTTGCTATCTACTCGATCTCTGAAACAAATTGGGGACAAAATTGGACAAATAGTTTCCTTCAAGGGAGGATAAAAGCCTACCCTTGATACATTTGCAAACATCTCTAATCTCAAGACTATTTGGAAGTCAACCCACCTGCTGTCCTCTGTCCTACCTCATCCTACCCAGCGTAAGTCAGAATTTAGCCCTTGTGTCCATTATAAATACATGTAGAAACTCCCCCAGCTATAATAGCATTATTCTTGTGAACTCACAAACTGAAGCCTAGCTCCAGTGATTTCTCTGCTGTATTAGTTAAAGCAGATATTAAAGTAGGTCTCACTTCCAGGGACCCTGTCTGAAATCACGTCCTCTGGAATAGCAGGTACCAGGGCCCCACTACATACCCAGGCCCACAGGAGTGAAACGGAGAATTTGGCAACAAGCTGGGGAAATATCCTGCTCCCTCAATCCTTACGCTCTTTCACCTCCATGTAATATTTTATACTTTGTATGGTTTTACACGTCTTAAATTTGTCTACATTTTTTATTCATTTTTATAGTTTTACGACTTTATGCCAGGCCACTCCATGTGTTTCTTATCGTATTTGATCTGACAGTCACATTTTTAGTTTCTAAGGTGAAGTTGTCTATTCTACTTTCCACCTGTTCACACCGCACTGCCTAGGGGGGCTACGTGGAAAGGAAGCAGAGAAAAGGAGATTTATCTCTTACTTTGAGATACAGTAACGACCCACTTACCCGCTACCATCTAAAGAAGGTTCCTGGACTTTTCTACTCATTGAGCTCCATCCGATTTAATTTTAAGAGTTGTCTCACTTAGTTAAAATATTTAGCACCGTACACTCCCTCCCCTGCCTTGAGACACTTCAACACAGAAAGTCTGGAATGTGGGGTATGAGAGGAGCAAGGGGTCAACTTTTCTTTTTCATTCACTCTTCCTAAGCTTCTATTCCTGCCCGTTTGCTCTAACTTGCTGGACCAGGGTAGGGCTGGACTGTGTGAGTGCCAGAAGGGAGAAAGGGCAGGGGCAGAAAATATCTTACTTTACTGGTGTGCACTTGCTGTGTTGAAATTCCTCCTCTTGTGCACTAATATATAAAAAAGTGAATACTTTACGTTTTTTTACTCAGATCTTTCCACCCCTAGCAGATAATATAAATTGCCCTAGGATATAAATAATAGTATATTTTACGCATATACATAAAAGTATACATAAAATATAACATGTTTATAATCTCAGCATGTAAGTTCTGAGAACATCACTGCATGATCAGTGACGTTCACTGTTTTATCAGCAGGATATAGGAAAGTGCTTATCTTTCATACACCACATACTCCACAAATATCTACAAAATGGGTAGGTGCACATTTTTAAATACCCTGTCTGTAGTGGAGGGTATGCTTTTAATATAGATTTTAAACTATTTTAAAATGGATTGGTTCACAGTCCTTTCAACCTTCAGGTGCAAGTTATTTTTCCTATATTGTATTTCTTGTAGGTCAGTCTCTGAATAAGACCATTTCGTAGTGTTGGGTTTCCATGGTTACAGAATAGCTACATCGAAAAGGCTCATTACAGTTTTAATTACTCGTTTTTGCAAAATCAAAGACAAGCTGTTCTGTAGGCACTCATGGTAGACATGCGCGTCTAGAATAAAACTAATGCTTAATATTTGCTTAATGTTTTAAAATGCTTTCATTCATCAAATAATGAAGGTAGCACAGACTTAAAATTATATGGTAACTCATGTATAAAATATGTTTTCTGTACAAGATTTTCACTGGCTTGCCAACAGCATATTTCAAAATGAATTTATTAATCTAATGAAGTGATACTGTCTTATGAATCTTTACAAGTAACCCTAACCTTGAAGGTTTCTGAGGAATAGTCAATACTACCAAATTCTTATTATCTTTGAATATTCAATGTTTGAAATAGTATCAATTGGACTATCGTTTCTTCCTTGGTATTTGTTTTAGTGCCATGTTAGTAATGCTTAATGCAAACATATTTAAAAAATAAGAAAATAAAGCAGAAAAAACATACCCTATGTTTGTGAAAGCACACTATATTTATAAAAACATTATCTCGAGATATTCACTTTAAGAGACCACAGTAGATGGTTTTTTTACGGATGAATAAAATCTAAGAGCAAATTGGCCCAAGAGTAATTCAGTACATCCTTTAAAGAAATGTGAATTATTCTCCTTTCTCCTGTCATTCTGATCTGGTGCGCTCCTTTCTATAAAGCAGTTATTCCTTTATTTATTCACTAACTGCTTACTGAATACCTGCTGGGTTAAAATGTTGGATAAAATATATGCAAATGTCGCAATTCTGGGAAGACAGATGATACAATGTCTGCCTTCCTGGTTTTTCTGAAGGTCCAGGAAAATGTCTGAAAGAGGTAAGATGTCACACAAACAGCTATGTTAGCAGCATACTTTATAACTGGGGCTCGAGAAAGTTGGGTTTATCTGTTATTGTGATTAGACTACTTAATGTCACTTAGCAAAACTGGGTTTAAATCACTCTCATGCTACTGTTATGCACCTAATTCTATAATAGAACTGCTATGGTCTGAATATTAATGTCCCTACAAACTCCTATGTTGGAATGTAATCCCCAAGGCTATCGTAGTGAGAGGTGGGGCTTTGGGGAGGTGATTTGGGGGTGAAGGTGGACGTCTCACAGAGTCAGCTCTTTTATCAACAGAGGACCCAGGACCTCCTTCCCCCTTTTGCCACATCAGAAAACAGAAAGAAAGCACCGTCTATGAAGCAAAGATGTGTCTTTATCAGACCCCGAAACTGGGAGGACCTTGGTTTTGAACTTCCTAGCTTCTATGGTTTAAAAAATAAATTTCTGTTTAGAATCCATCTGATGTAGCATATATTATTATCACAACCTGAACAAACTGAAACAATACCTGATACTGTCATCTTATGAAACTTACGTGATACTTCTCAGCCCCATTTTTGTGGAATTAATGATGTTACTTTATCATTCTCTAAATACGTGGGGAGACGTATGTACACAGTGCACCCCAGAGCAAAGAAGACTCAGACTCACTCTAGATATACAATCCTGATATATTTTATCTCTCATAGACTTCCACATTTGTACATGATCTAAAATGCCTCTTGTGAAGGTTATTTCCTTCAAAAAGATTGAATGAAAACTTATTTATAACAGAAATAATCAATTAATTTGGGCATAGTAAAAGATTCATATTTGGAATGTATAAAAAACTATGCAAATGATTAATGAAGACGTATAAACCCAGTACAGAAGTGGGCAAAGGACATCCATATTTATCTTACAAATTATAAATGGTCAGCTCAGCGCCTGTGGCTCAAGTGGCTGAGGCGCCAGCCACGTACACCTAAGGTGGTTGGTTCGAGTCCAGCCGGGGCCCACCAAACAACAATGATGGCTACCAAAAAAAAAAAAAAAAATTATAAATGGTCACTAAATCATAATTGTGTTGGTACAAAATAAATTATGCAACAAAAAAATTCCGAATGAATAAGCTTGAACCCCATTTCCCCTCATACCTTCTTGAATTTAACTGCATTTTTCTCTCCTGTGGGTCCACACTGGTTAATCTACTACTTTCAACTTAATGCTGACTACACGGAATACTGTTTTTCCCGTGACTCTTTACTTAGGAGAACGTTCTCCAAATCCTTCCAAAGCTCTATCATTTTATGGGTGAATCATAGTCCCTGGTATGCAAATAGTACAGTTTATTAATCCATTTTATGGGATAAGTCCTGTTTTAATTTTCACTTAGTTTAAAATATTTTAAAATTTCCCTTTAAACTGCTTCTTTGACCCATCCGTTGTTTAAAAATGTGTGGCTTATTCTTTAAGTATTCAAAGATTGGCCAGTTCTATTATGAATATCCTGCTTCATTTCATGAGAGTATGAGGACTTATTTTATAAAAGTTTTTGAATTTATTAATGTGCATTTTATGACCTAGAATTTGAATGTGAATTTGGAAGTGACATGTGTTTGTATTTCACTGTTTTTGAATAGAGTTTTCTGCAAAAATGATTAATTGACTGAAAATACTGATCAAGAAAACTATTTTCACAAATTTTCTGCCCGCTTAATTTATCAATATCAGTTACTAAGGAAAGCATTGAAATTTGTAGGTAAAATAGTGGATTTGTATATTTATCCTTTTTCATTTCTTTGGGTTTTGAATGCAAAGATATTGATGCTTCATTGTTAAATCGTCCACATAAAGATTGCTACACCTTCTTGGATTCTCCCAGAAGACCCTTCTCATGAGAATCTTCATTTAGTGTCTTTCTTTATCTATGGTTATTTTCCCTGGTCTGGACTCTGCTTTGGCCGAAACTAAGATAACTACTCCAGATTTCTTTACAGTAATGAGTGTATAACTCATTCTGATGCTTAATTTTTAACCCATGTCTTTATACATAAGGTGGGTTTCTTGCAGAAAAAAATAGAGTAGGGATTTGTATTTTAATTTACTCTTTAAAACTCTGTCCTTGACTCGGCACCTATAGCTCAGTGGTTAGGGTGCTGGCCACATGCTCTAAGGCCAGCAGGTTCAAAACTAGCCTGGGCCAGCTAAAAACAACAAGGACAACTACAACCAAAAAACAGCTGGGCATTGTGGTGGGCACATGTAGTCCCAGCTACCTGGGAGGTTGAATTAAGATTGTTTATGCCTAAGAGTTTGAGGTTGCTGTGAGCTGTGACGCCCCAGCACTCTACAGAGGTTGACAAAGTGATACTCTGTCTCAAAAAAAAAAAAGCCTCAGTCCTTTAGTTGATTTAGAACATTCACATTGAAAGTGATTAATCAATTCTTATTAGTTGAATTAAACATCAATAGTTACGTTAATATTTACCATATTTGTACCATTTTCTGTTCACTGAATTTGTTCTTGGTTCCATTTCTTCTCTTCCTTTTTTGCCATCTCATTTGCTAATTGAATACTTTATCTACTCAGTGCCAGGGAAAAAAGACAAACCGCCTATTATGAATCTTTCTCTGAATAATCCTGTCATATTTTGCTGGACATAAGTTACACCTGTTTGAACATTTGATAAAACTAAAATGTTAATTGATATTTTTTCTTTTTAAATTACACTTGAGAAAATACATTAAGACATTTCACTAAGCATATAGATAGTAATTGCTAAGAAATGACATGGTATGAATTTTTTTATATTCATAAAAACAGTGAGTTTTAATTTGTCACTGCTAATAGAAAAAAACTATTGTTTGACAAAAGATATAATGTGGCAATTTCTCATCCTGTTTAAAATTCATGAAGCCAGATCCACACAGACAAATGCTTATTAATTTCTAAACTGCTTTATTGACTCTGATGACAAAAATATAAGCTTTGCAGGCTGCAAAACAATTATAATTAAAGTGAATTTTCTATTGCCTATTTAGTTGGACAGATAGTTTGAGTAGTTTTACATCCTGTAAACATTTTTTGTATTATATTTGATTATTGAAGAATTTGAGCATTTCTCAAAATAGCACATTTTTCCAAGAAAAACAGATGCTTTGAGTTTATTATAGTACCACATTATAGCCGATATATGAGCTTTTGTGTATTCAGCGACGTAGTTGGTATTCTGAGTACCTGGGAGAAAATGGTCGGATTGCAAAGATGAGCCCAGTTTCCACTATGTATATGCACTTTGTAACTTTGGATCCCAGTGGGTAGAGTCTGTTTCTCTGTCTCTTTAATCTGGGCTGGACTTCTGAACTGCTTTGTCAGTCAAGTGCGTCATGATAAACCCTTTGACGTTTAAGAATCCAAAAAAGCCAAGTCAAGAAACTTGGCTGCTTGGGCTCCACCCACGTTAGCCATCGGCTCAGGCATGAGAACAAGCCCAGCAGAAGCTGCTGGCAGATGAGATGTCGAGTGAGGCGTCCCAGCCAAGACCTTGCTAGACCAGTCAGCCTACAGCCAACCCTCCTGCCCACTACATTCAGGGCCCAGAGAACAATGCCCCCAAATGAAGACCAGAAACCAAAGCTTTTCCCTGAGATTCTGCCATCCTCCTGCCCCTCAGTCCCAGTTTTCCTGAAGCTGGTCATAGAAACTATAGAATCCCTCCTCCCCAAGGAGACCTGTAAAAGTCAGACCCTTTTTTCCCCCACCCAGTCAACAGCCTTAGTTCCACACCTTTTGTCCAATCAGATTTCTACATGGACAGACATAGTTAGTTGAACCCAACCGTAAAATTAGACTCTTTGAGCTGTCTTTCTGAAGCCTCCCTTGTTAACACATAAATACATTTGGATACCTCTTCTCCAATTACACTACATTTTGTGTGTGATTTTTCACTGAACCTTTAGGCAGCCAAGGGCTTTAATTCCTAGACCTCAAAAAACAGGAGAAAGCCAGACTGTGGTCATTTTCTCTTGCACTGGGTCAGAGACACCATGCGGAAAATGCATAAACTAGTCGGTAAAAATAAAGACCAAACTATTGTTGTGGAAGTCCATGGCGGTTTTCTGGTTGTTTAATATATAGCATTAACTGTAGTCATAAATAGTCTCAGTAACTTTACATGCCTCTGTAAATTTGGCTCTTAGAAATACCGAGTGTTAATCAACATACGTGAGAACATCTCAGCTCTATCACTTTCCTGCCAGTGAAGGTATTTTATTCAAATAGACTACAAAGCTCTATGATGTTTAAAAATGCAAAGTTTTCTGAATAACGTAGATATATGGGGACTCCTAATTTCATGACATGCTAAAAACATGCAGTTTTCTTATGATCTGAAGCTTTATGTTTTGCTTTCGGACATCATTTATATGTGGACACATTTTATAAGAACAGAAATTTTGATTCACTAGAAGCCATTTTTGGTTCAGAATAAACCATTCATTTCATTGAATTATACAATGGATAGATCAGTTCTATGCTGTTGCCGTATGTTCTTGCAGATGTTGTTTAGAGTGTTTTGTTTTATTTTATTTTATATTTTTGCAGTTTTTTTTTTGTTTGTTTGTTTTTTTGGCTGGGGTTGGGTTTGAACCTGCCACCTCTGGTATATGAGGCCAGCATCCTACTCCTTGAGCCACAGGCGCTGCCCAGAACTTTTGATTTTAGACAGAGATTATTTCTATGTATAAAGGAATGAGAAAGATCATAGAAACATATAAATGGAAGATGGGAGAAAGACTTGTTTATTCTCTAGACTGAAAATATTTAAAAGTACTGCATACTTTTAATCCTAATATTTATTGGAGCTTTTCAATTCTACTGGCTCCTGTGATATTTGTTAAATGACAACGTATAAAGAATGAAAGATTTCATGGATGTTCGCATCTGATAGCAGAGCTAATATATTTTTGAAATGATTTTCACTCTCCTTGGTATCACTTAACTGGAATCTCTTATAGTAATCATGTATGATATTAATTAAATAATTAGTGGAGGACGGCATCTTCGTAGCACTTTATAGGCGTGAAATCATTAAGACTTGCTTGGAGAGAGAGACTGAGAGAAAGAGACTTAGCAAACCAAATCCACACCAAGTAAAGTGAAATAGGACTTTTATCGGGTCATAACATTGAAATATCCAGGGCAAGAAACAAAAAAAAACAAACCCAAAAAGATGCCTGGATAGAAACTGGCTCTGAAAGGATTGAAGAGGTCAAATTTAGTCATTAATAAATACGCCCAGCTCTGATGAAGAGTTATTGATCCATGACTGATAACACCAAAGTGCACGGAGTAGAGGAAGGGATTTATTCTATTTTATTGTTTATTTGAGAATATTGTGGGGGCACCAGTGTTTTGGTTACATAAATTGCTTTTGTAGAGTTTGGGTCGCATTCTAAGTGTGCCCATCACACAGGTGCACTGTAGCCCTTAGGTGGGATTTTACCCACCCTTCCCTCACTTTCCACCTGCTGGACTTGCCCTGAGTTTTACGTCCATCTGTGCACATTAATGTTGATCAGTTACTTCCAGTTTAACCGTAAGAGGATGTGGTGGTGTTTTTGTTTTCTCGGGTACTTCACTTAGGAGAAGGGTCTCCAGTTGCACACAGATACTTTCTCACATTCTCCAGGCTGTCTGTCTGCTCTGTTGATTATTTCCTTGGCTGTGTGGAAGCTTTTTAATTTAATCAAGTGTGGGTGAACATTAGGGAAGTTAGGACTATTAAAATAGAGGTAGCTCGATATAAAAATAAAATGATTATACAAAAAGTTTTGTGTCAGGGTCAGGTATGCAGAAAAATGAGTGAGGACATGAGAGTCTGAATAGACTATAAAATAACACCACATCCCCACGACTGCTGTATGTGTTATCTCCTCCAAGAGCTGTAGTTTTCAGTCATAACTATGAGGCAAGATCATCTGACAACCTTAACGCAAAACAAAAATACTATGATTAGATAACACAAGCTGGGTTCTAAGCCTGAGGATACTGATTAAATCACTCTGAGGAAAGATGGGGAATCAGCCTTATACTTCCGCTGACAGTAATTGGTTCTATGAAGTAGTTTGTGGTGTTACTAATATTTATTAATACAATAAAACCATAAGGAATATGCACTAGGTAAGTTAAAAATAAGGTGTTTATAAATCAATTATTTTGATTTGTTTTTAGTCAGATTTTTTTTTTTCACCATGCATTAATACTTCATCCAAAAATTTACTCAGGAAACCTGAATAATATTTAAGAGCATGAACTGCTGAGACCAAGAAGCTTGCAAACTGTGGCCATAGCACATAGTTCAGTAATGTCATAGAAAAAAATGCATATTTCTAGGACTCCTGGTAAATATAATCTGTTATTCAGTCCTAGTTCTATAAAATATGTGTGTCAAAATAATACCATCCTTGAGGCAGGGAAGGCACAAATTGAGGAGTGAGAAGACAGAGAGGTTTTCCACTTTGGAAATACAAAGCAGGGAGTTCACATAACTAGGTAAATATTAGACATTTCTACACAGCAAATGCAGCCAAAACAAGAACTAAGAACAACTCAATAGAAATTCTTCTTAAATTGTTAGATTTAAAGAATATTAACGATCTGCATAAACTAAGATAACCACTGGATGTTTTGAAAATTAGCACTATATCCATAGCCAATTAATAAGCTAAATATTTAACATTTAAAGACATCAATGTGATTGTTAAACATTTGTACATCTGCGATGAGCTTTCTTTAAACCAATGGTGCTGACACAGGATTCCAGCAACATTTTGGAAAATTATTAGGCCTTGGAGTCAAAGAAATTTATTACTCCATTTATATCAAGAAATATGTTTGAGTTCTTCTCGGAAACTTAATTTCTCTTATTGGACAACCTGAAAGAGAAAAAATTATATCCAAGTTTTTCACCCAAATGCTCTGTACGTATTTGACGTAAGATGTTTGCCAAGTAACTGCCCTTCCAGGGCAAACAAGAGTGAAAAATTTTGTCATCATTTACAGACTTGATTCCAGAATAAAAAAAGTGACATTACTACAACAGTACGGATTTGTCTTCTGTTGGTTGGATGGCTTGAAATAGCTAACGTGCATCCTTCTTTCCTGCCTCCCTCCCTCCCTTCCCTTCCTTATACCTTTCTCCTTTTCTTCTTTCCTGCCTTTTTCCTGCTTTGACAAATGCCCCCCAGGTGCTGCCCTGGGGCAAGATGGATGTGCCGTCACATACCTTAGTCTCTATGTTATAGTCCTATCTTGGAAAGGGATATTACAGGGCGGCCCCTGTGGCTCAAGGAGTAGGGTGCCGGCCCCATATGCTGGGGGTGGCAGGTTCAAACCCAACCCCTGCCAAAAAAGAAAGGGAAGGGATATTACAAAACTGAGGAGACTAGGAAGTGCCCCTAACAATGTTAGGACAGGTAAAGGGACATTCCTTGAGGACACAGTGCCTCTTTTCCATCTAAAATTACACTGGAAATTCAAAAAGGTTTACTAAGTGCCTCAACTCTTTCTTGGTAGAAAGAGGCAGAGAATGGCAAGGTGTAATACATGCAATACGTCGTTTAACTCATGGGAAATGTTTAGATGTGTCCAAAAGACACTTATGTGTACACTAATGGGCGGGTTCCCTAAATATTTTTATTTCACAATGTCACACCTGTGGCATTGATAGGCCTAACCGGGATGATCAAAGCATTTGCCTTTATTGCCTCCACATCTAATGAACATTTCTATTCATTTGTTTAGGTTAAAAAAAAGAAGGTGAACAGCTGTAAAAAACTGAATTACTCTGCTCCAGGACTGATATCCTATCTGGAAAAGCGGCAATATTAATAATCAGCGGTGCCTCTGTATAAAGTCACAGTTGCTATAATCCATACGGTTGCTGAGGGCCAGCGAGTTGAAGACAGTGTCATCGTCCCACAATTATTGAATAATTTCAGAGGGACACTTAGCTGTGTGATTCCACCTAAGTTATAACCTTGCGTCTGATTGTTCACTGTGGAAGGCTGGGGAGGTTTCAGTTCGCATTTGACGCCTTCTCCATGATGAATCCTTTCCTCACGTCTGGAAACTAACAAGAGGGTTTGTCCTACCCTGCCCAGACCTCAGGCCAGCGACTGCCCCCAGTGTGGGGTCACAGACCAGCAGCACAGTGACGGATTGGACCGGCCCCCCTCACCACCTGCATAGACACCCTCGGGTGCTATGACAGACAGAATATCCTCTTGTCTTTGTCACTTTTACCCTCTACCAAAAGCCCTAGAAAATTCTGGGCACTTTTTTTTTTTTGACTTAGTGAATAGTTATTCTAATAAAAGGCTGTGGTTGCACGAGAATAATACAGAACCATCCCCTGTCTACTCGCTGTGGTGAACTCCCACCAGGGGACTGACTCTTCTCCCCAAGTCACTTCTCTCCTGTGGAGACCTGGAAACTGAACAGGAGCTCATAAATTTCAGTCCAGGCAGTTGTTAGTAAGCCACCGTCCCTGGGAACCCCACGATCCAGTCACTTTCCGCATAGATCCCTTGGAGCCCTTCCAACCTTTTTATTTGTGCAGTAACTGTGCACAGCTTGTCTCAGACAGAGAAATGCTGCCTCCCGGCTTTGGATTACTGGAATTTTACTGTCGCTCTTGATGCTACCCCAGTTCCGTTACAACTTTTCTAATCCTACAAAAGGCAGTAAATACCATGTTACGATGTACACAGGATTGCTTCAGTTAACTGAGTCCTTAAAAACAGGAAAACTGTCATGTTTTACGGATTTATAGTTGATATTTCTGATTAACTTCCAGCTCAATTATTATGATTTTAAATCAGTAAGGAAATTTGTGAGGTCAAAAATTGATTCAGACTTGAACGGTATGATCAGACGTTGTGAAAGTTTTATTCATCCAAATAGGTTTATTGTTACTTAGCTGTATATAGAAAAAGAAAGACGTCTCCCAAACGTATAATGGTTTTCTATTAATTTGTAAAAGTCAGTCAGTGTATATTTATTAGAAGAAAATCTTTGAAAATAAGAATAGATGACTCTTTTGACAATGAAGATCTAAGTACCCAGGCAAGAGCACAGATGGTTCGATTAGCAGCAAAAAGGGTTTCTTTTATGAAATGCATCTTCACGTTATTCATGGGAATTTTACCCAAATTCAAAGTGGCGTTCATCTAAGACTGGAGATAAATCGGCAAGCTATCAACCGGAAGTCTAATGCAGACTTCAGAAAGCCACATCTGTCGGTGCTTCCAAAATCTTTTTTTAGAAAGATTCTCTCAAAACAGATGCCCATGAGTATTTCTGGAGAATAAAACCCTGTGATTGCATAATGTCTACTCACATGAAAACATTTTGGGTCCCCCAAGTCCATAATAGATTGCTTATATGTCTGCAGTGTCAACAACACCCATCATTATCCCCAAATACCATAGAATACATTTTTTACAAATAAGATTGCTGGCCTATAGAGCTAAAATGCAATTGTCAAAATCAAAAACTTGCCAGAGAATGGAGGGAGGGAGGGGGATTGGAGGGATCACTTCTGAGGTTTATCTTACAAGGGTACAAGTGAATCTTTCTAAGAGTAGAATGTGAACGTTTTAAAATAATAACTAAGAAAATGACATGCAGGCTATGTTAACCAGTTTGACGGAAGTGTTTCAGATTGTGTGTGAAAACCCCACACTGTACCCCATTAATGTACATAGTTACCATTCAATAAAAAAAAAAAGAAAAACAAAACAAACTTGCCAGTGAATCAGAGAACTTTCTTCACTGAACTTGTCACATAGGCCTCAGATGCAACTCATATTTTACCAAGTTTTCTAATAATGTCTTTAAAGGAGAATGTTCAGACTAGAATCATATGTTGCTTTTACTTATTATTTCTGTTTAGTCCTCTTCAATCTAGGAAAAACATCCTTTTTTTTTTTGAAACAGAGTCTTATTTTGTCGTCCTTTGTAGAGTGCTGTGACATCATAGCTCACAGCAACCTTGAACTATTGGGCTAAAGCTATTCTCATGCCTCAGCCTCCCAAGTAGCTGAGCCTACAGGCTCCCACAAC
>NW_003852525.1:1438432-1442815 GCF_000181295.1 Otolemur garnettii | reverse complement strand
TTTGCCAATGTTCTTCATTGTACAGTTATTCTTTTCCTCTTTGGCATTAAGAGGTAATACCGGAACTATGTAATATGCCATGTTCATCCTCAAAATGTGATTTGTTCATTTATGGATTCAAGGCATCCTGTGATCTGTAATAGCTCATAATCGGATAGTAACACTATTTATTTTCCTGATGAAAGTGCTCTGATTTTGCAGGTAGGAGTCTCTGAAGTGTGGTTTCTATGTCTTTTTGATTTCCTCATCATTCTTTGAGCCCTGCCTTGATTTGTTGCACAGAGAGGGAGAGTATTTCCTCTCTCCCTGGTTTCAAATCAGATACATCACCCAGAAGTCCTCATTCTGTAAGTGGAGACTCAGACTTTGAAAGCAAGTTCTACATCTGATGTGTGCTCCTGGTTTATGGGGTGCCGGAGCTCACCTGTTTCCATTGAATAATTGAAATGTGGTTACCATGGTAATATAAATAAGCACTTGTTGCTAGTGGCTACCACACCATACAGTTTGTGTCTAGATAGATAGATAGACACACACATACTTATTTACATATATTTGCACACAACCACAAACATACCAATTTAAAACGATCTTTCTTTCCACATCTATCAGTCCAAGCCCCTGCCATGGGGCTAATTCTAGTGATCATGCTTTCCACACCTGCACGCCCATGCTCCAAACATTCTTATTTATGGACCAATTTGATGGATCCCCTGTGCCCACGCAGCCCGTGACAGTTCCGTGGCTCTGGCACAGGGCTGCCCACGTCTGCCCTGTAATAGAAGCTGCTGCCTCAACCAGATGCTCTCATCAGTCTGCACAGATCCTGGGTTCTGGTTCGTCCTCTGTGCCCCGTTGGCTACATGTAGAAGTTTTCAAAGGAGGTACATTTCTTGACCTTCTCAGGCTCTAATAACCCAGTTCACACGGCCTTCCAGGCAGACACTGTCTTCACTGCACTTGCCATATTCTGTGCCATACCAGGCTGTCCCCTAGGGATGTCGCCCTCACACCAGTCAGATCCTATGCACCAAGGCACATATTTTTTCACATGCCTCTTGACCCTGGACGTTGGGCAGCTCAAGCTGGACTGTACACACAGAGACTTACTCCCCTTGCTCAGAATCTGACACCTGCTCTGGGCTATGATGCATTGATCTTCCATTCCGGAGACAGAGTCCCCGCCCCGCCCCCTCTGAAATGATGACTTTGGGCTGAATTTCTCAGAAAGTAAATCAAACAGGTGTGAAAACTATTCTTGCTATTTTTATTGTTGATCATCATTGGTTGATACATCAATGTTGAAATTTCACGCTATGATGGTGAGTTCATCTGTTGCTTTATTACACTTTATTAACTTACTTTCCCTATATTTTGAGGAAATTTATTAGTTGTATACAGGTAAAAGAACAATGTTACCGGAAGAAACAAAATCTCTCTCATGATGAGAGCAGAGCTCTGGACACTGTTGCTGGCTGTTCCATCCACATCCAAGACGCGGGCAGCCGCCATGTCCAGCACAGCCTGCTGGGCGGGATGGAGGCTCCTGCCTCTGCCTCACCTGCCTGGTGAGGGGCGGCAGGTGGGGGAAGTGCTCAGGGGGCATGATTACCATACTCTGTGGGGGATTATTTTTCGTACAGGTATTGTTATTGCTCTCTAGAGTTATACTTTTAATGCATAAGCATAAGTAAAAAAAATTAAAAACATTTACATAGATACAGAATTAGCACTACCCGTGTGTCATTGGTGTCCTTATTTCTCAAAAATTAGGGCAGGATGTGTGTGTTATGCATGGCTAAGTATGGTGCATCACAACGGTCCCGTGTTGTGACTTCCCAGATAGAAGATGCTTTTTCATCCTGACCTCGGCAGTGGGAGCTCACGGGAAGCAGCCCCCACACACCTGAGATCTCAAGAGCAGCCATAGTAGCCAACTAGCAAACCCTGATTGACAAATTCATAAATCACTGAGAGGCTTTACATAAATGCATTCAAGAAAAGTGTCCATATAATCTTTGCTTATGTTTCTCTTTGCACTATTTTTCTGCTTTTCATTCATTTTCCTATTTCTGAGTTGGTAACTATGTCTCCTTCCAAATAAGAAATTGATATCCCTAGCCTGAACTTAAACTCCACAATTCCATCTACAATATTACTACTATATCGATAAATTTGGTAACATAGCATAGATGCTATTTTAGATGCCATATCAATATGTTCTGTTATCTAAAAAGAAAACATTATGCTATGGGATGTGAAACATTAACATTCATTGTTGATACTCTCTTTTTTTTTTTTTGGCCGGGGCTGGGTTTGAACCTGCCACCTCCAGCATATGGGGCCAGTGCCCTACCCTTTTGAGCCACAGGCACCGCCCAACACTCTCATTTTAATAGCTTTATTTTTCAATGTTTAACTGATGTCTAACCTTCATTTTAAAACTATGTGTATGTCTCAGAGATTAAAGTGGCTCATTTTAGATTTGAAGTAAAATGTCTTAAATCTGTGTCATCCATTATAGGCTGTTAATATATGTCTAAAATTGTTCAGTGGAAATTTTAACCATGACACCCACTTTGAAGAGTCTATGACAGAATATGCCATGAAAAAATTTCAACAGTGGCTGTCAATAATCTCTCACAACGTATCATAGGTTTTCGCCATAAGCATCTATACTTTAGTTAATTCTGTTATATACACATTTCTCTTTTTCATTTAGAATAATAGTAAGCGGGTGATTCCCTTTTTCTTAGTTTCAGAAATGGGACTTTTTATGTCAGTGTAACATTTAACCTTAGCTTGTCTATTTTATAATGAGATTTTTTTTAAGTCATATACACATAGATCATGAATACATTTATGCATAGGTGGGGTGCAAGGTGTTGATTTTTTTATACAATGTGACGTGCTTACATCAACCCAATCAACAGAGCTTTCACCTCATTTACTTGATTATTGTGTTAAGACATTTATGTTCTATACTTGACAGATTTGACTTGTACCCTTGCAATATGCTCCACAGGTGAGGTCCCAGGAACAACAATAATCTTTGGGGCAAGTCGTGTTTTCTATAATATAATAATGAGAAAAACAAAAGAATTTATTGAAGACGCTTGGCTTATAGGTTATTTTGGTTGACAGATTTTGGAATCCACAATTAGTTATTTACGTTCTGCAATTTGATAAAAAAAATATTTCTTAAAACACATAAAGTCCATGTTTATACAGTGAAGAAAATTAGTTATTATTTTAAATATGTATTTTTTAGTATATTATGGAATTTTAATGGATGCATGGAGATTTTCAAACCACAGGTGTCTAATTTTAGACCAGAAATCCTCTAAAAAACTGAGTCTGTCATCTTCATTCGACTTCATTTTTCTGTTTACGAAATACGTGATTGATGAGACTGGACTTTCTTTGTCCCTGAAGCTATGGTTTTAGCAAGTTAATGAATAGAAATGATAGAAACGGCACCTTCTTTTCTGTTACAGAATTTCAAGAGTGTCAATCTAGTTGCATTGCCAAGTTGAAACGCAGAGGCCGTGGCGGTTCTGACAAGATGACAGGCTACAGCGCTGGATGGAAATCACTCTGAATCTGGGGGACTCGCAAAAGGGGACGCCTGACAGCTTATGTATACAAGTCACTACAGAAGCCAGTCAGAGGAAAGTGACTTCATTAAAGACTAAGAGAAGGTGATGGGCATCTGATTTTCCCTGCAAACACCACAACAATGCTCCCCTTGTTTTTACTCTTATTTCTCAAATTTCTTTAAAACAAGTAAGTCTGAGAGTGCAAATAATAACATACTTATCTATATAATAATTTACTTGGATTTTTTGTTTGTTTGTTTATGATCTCCTTCCACTAACCTGTTACCCTCAAAGTCAAACATTTTGTTTGACTTTTTGAGAACCAGAATCTCAAGTTACAGTGCTGGACCTCGTGTAGAACACTCCATAAATTTTCTGGATTGTCTGAATGAGATAAACCCAGGATGCAATTTTGCTCAACCATTACTGTCTTAGCAGGTGCCATGCTAGTTTTCATTTAATTTTTAAAGAAAATATCAAAATGGTGAATAAAAGTTCAGTGTCTGTCTGAGATGTTGAAAATATACAGTTAAAGTGTTAGGTAAACCATTAATTATTATTGTCCTGTAGATGGATTCTAGTTAATTTGTTAATAATTTGTTTTGGAAATGGAGGTTTCCTTACATGTTAAATTCCTCACAGTTCTAAAGAGAAGGCGTATTCACGTCAAAATCCACATCACCTTCCTTACCGTATGTGGGACACTAAATACCCAACCGGGTTTCTCGATCCATGTTTTCCTGGTCTGCCAGGCTCCTTAGACTCAGCCCCCGATGTTGACACA
>NW_003852525.1:1437450-1437878 GCF_000181295.1 Otolemur garnettii | reverse complement strand
GTATCGTGAAATATAGTTTGAGATGGGAGAAGCTGGGGACAGGGAGACTATTATTAAAAACAGATTATCAGGGGAGACAAGTAGCCAAAAGATGAAGCATCGAATTCGGGTAACTCTGAGAATACATAGAAAATACAGAGGCTGATGGGCGTGTGAAGGAAGGGCCAGCATCTGTGTTTGATTCCATGTGGGGATGAGGGGAATTCATGACCAAAACAGAGGAGGCTTCTAAATTGATGGCGTGCTTGTCTGTGCATGTTGATAAATATGTAAAAACTGGTATCTGGGGGAAAGACGCAGGCTGGGAGGCTGTTCTGTATGTCGGATGTTTATTGTGACTTTCTGAGCGTACGTAATTCCTGCAGCAGGCACAGAAAGAATATCACTGCGAGATCTTTCCAGAATGTCTGTATGACAACAAGCAGAAG
>NW_003852525.1:1404002-1437192 GCF_000181295.1 Otolemur garnettii | reverse complement strand
TTTTTTTGCAGTTTTTGGCCGAGGGCTGGGTTTGAACCTGCCACCTCCGCCATATGGGGCCGGCACTCTACTCCTTTGAGCCACAAGTGCTGCCCTCTTTATTAAATCTTAAGCTTAGTATTTTATTTTTATTATTTGCTAATTAAACTATGAAGCAATCATATTAGGATTTCCACATGTGAGTTTATGTGTTTATAGATGCACACATATTTACACACACACACAGACAGCTTCAGGCTACTTGCACCCATGGCAGAAGGTGAAAGGGAGACTGTGGGTACAGATTGTCACATGGAGAGAGGGGAGGGAGTCTCCAAGTTCTCTGTAACAATCAGTTCTTATGGGAACTAAGAGTGAGAACTCACTCTGGTGAGAAGGGCACCACGGCATTCATAAAGGAGTCATCCTCACGACCCAAACACCTTCCACCAGGCCCCACCTCCAACACTGGGAACCAAATTTCAACCTGAGGCTTGGGGGATCAAACATTTTCAAACCGTCAGTAGGTGTTGTGATCATTTTTGTACAAGTCTGTTGTTGCCGACATTGAAGAATTTTTGCGGAATATATTTCTGGGGTTTAAAGGGCAAGGTTAAAGTGGGAGTCCTCACATTTAAAGGATAACACGGATGTCAGCATGACCATAGCAAAGTACGTGTTCACCAGCAGGATGTAGGATTCTGCCTTTTCCACAACTTCCCCAATACTCAGTTTCAGACTGCTCACTTTTGTGAATCTAGGGAATATTAAATTATAACTCAGCGTGGCCTGTGTTTACACTTCCTGAATTACTAGCCAGGTTTGGCATTATTTTATGTATTTATTCACTGTTGATAGTTCTTCTTCTGTGAGAATCCTACTTTTCTTTGAAATCAATTAATGGTACCAAAGTTACCTTTTTAAATCAAATGTGATGTGACTTTCATTATGTAATATATTGTAAATACTAGAGTATGTTTCAAACTTACCCATTTTGTTTGACCTCTCAACTTTTTGCCAAAAGTTGTAAGCACCAGAGATCTATATTTCTTTTTATTATATGTTAGTGTGACTTTAATTTCCCTTTGTTGAAAATTTTACAAACCATTCTTATTCCAATTTTATTTCCTTATTCAATATTATAATCACTTTTATTCTGCTATGAAGTATTTTAAATTTTGATTGGCAACCAAAGTATTTCAAATTGTATATAGAAACAGCACACTGTACCCCATGATAGTATTAATGTACACAGCTATGATTTAATTAAAAAAAGAAAAATGATGTTTTTCTTTTATATATTTAAAAATCATATTTTTCTTTTAGTTGTGGTATTTCTAAGAAGAAAATATAACTTTTTTTTTTTCGGTGCTAGTTATCCATCCCAGAAATTCACAGTGTAGGCAGATAAATAACAATATAAAAACTGTACCAAAAACAATGTATTTGAGATGGAGAAAAAATATTGCACATTGCAGTTATATTAATAAATGCGCCATATTTCTCTATTACTTTTCATCTTTTCTGTATTTGGCTGTTATCTTCCATCTACTGGCTCTTTTGTAAATTCTACCTTCCAAAATGCAGCTGTATTCTCAATGCAATTCACAGTTTCATATAAAAAAAGATCTGCCAATAATGAAGACTGCCGACTAAATAGACAAGAAATAAATCAATTCTAGCTATATTTTCAAAACCAGCAAACACAACCTCTTATAAATTACTCTCACCCAAGACAGTAAACCGTGTAATGAAGCAGAGAGCTAGCAATTTTAGCCAGGGCCTATCTTTCAGAATACAAAGCTGACTGCACGCAGCACTTTCACACACCGGCTGCTGAAAGTTCTGTTTCTGCCACTTCTGTTTTCTTTCTTCCTTATTGATTGTTTCAGAAGAGGTTTTTCTGAAATTTGGCCTATGTGGTGGTGGACATGGGTTGCTCGTTGCAATGAACTATGCTATTTTGAACTTCTGGTGAACACGCGTGCATTAGTGCAAATAGATTTGACAATAGTAATTTCGGACCATCACTTAGATCTTTGTATAATTGATGAAACGCAGGTGTTCCTGACAGCTACAGGAGACGCTTAGCTCTTCTTCTTCCCACTTAGTTGGAAACCAGGTGTACCCTCGGATCCACAAAGCTACTATTTAAACAGTGTTATGTCTTTATTTTATTTTATTTTATTTTTTGCGGTTTTGGCCAGGGCCGGGTTTGAACCCACCACCTCAGGTATATGGGGCCAGTGCCTAACTCCTTGGACCCACAGGTGCAGCCCCCATATGATTATTCATTTTTATTACTTGAATTTTACAATAGCCGGAGGATCATTTGTGACTGGATTTGTCACGTGGGAGTAAATTTCATTGTACGTTTTCTCATAAACATGTTCAGACACATATATCCCTAAACTGGAATGTTCCTCCAACTCTCCAATTTGCTATGATCAATACTATACTATTTAGAGAAAATTGGATTAAGTTATACTTTTTTGAATACTTGTATGGTGTCGGAGTTGAAAAGAGGTTAAATTGGATTAATTCTAGATTTGAATTACTGCTTGTACTAAACTCAATCCTCTATTTTGGGTTTTATCTCCGTACGTTCTCTATCCTGCGATATGATTCCTCCATTGTCACTTTTGTTCATTTTTATTGAAATTTTTAGTTGAGAAATACGTTATTTGAGTCTAATTAAGTAAAAATTAGCTCCTAGGGTGGCTCCTGTGGCTCAAAGGAGTAGGGCACTGGCCCCATATAACGGAGGTAGCAGGTTCAAACCCGGCCCTGGCCAAAAAAAAAAAAACTGCAAAAAAAATGAGCTCCTAACCTTGCTTTCTGCCTCATGTCTACTGAAATTTTTATTCTGTACAATAAAAAGCTGTGCATTTGATAGGAACACATATCCTGGCTCTCCGCGCCACCGTCACTCAGCCTTGTCTAAATAAATGTTGAGTCTATGAAACTATTTAAAATGATCATATCCATAAAATATATTTTTCTCATGATATAAGATAGATGACTTATAGCAATGGAGAAATTAACTTTTAATTTTTCTCTTCAAGTTAGAAATGCACAAATTAATTATATTAGCCTTTGTAATGCTTTAGAAACTTCAGAATTATATGAGAAGCCTAGGCAAAAAACAAACAAAAAAAAAAACTGATAGTTTTTGTCTTTAAACAGTTCCCTAAGCCAAGATGTGCAGGCATTAACCATGCACAAATATTGGTCTCTGAGAAAAGACTACAGCAAAAGCTTGATATATACACATCATATACACACATATATCGTATATACATGTATTTAAAAAGTAAAACAAGGCATAAGAGGCATAATCTTACTTTTCTTTCTGTGGAGTCTATACACTATTTCAGGTGAGACATGGATGGACCGACCTGTATAGAACTGAACAATGTTCACAATGTGGGACATTTCCCTACTGGTTAAAATGAAATGGAAATGAAATTATTTTATTTCTCTACCAAGGGGAAATGAGATACTCATTTTAAGCTTTTGGTTTTAAAATCTATATGCATGCTGTAGTTAAAACATAAGTAGGGTAAGACTCTTTGATTAATGGAAATCATCTTTTAGCAAATATAATATACAAATCTTGAAAAGGTTTTAAGACGCATGCCTTACATTTCATTGTTTTGAACATGGCTTTGTGATGGGTAGCTTCCCAAGTGCCTAATGGCTACAAATGTAATAGTCACTTAACAGGACCGTCTCCATGGAAACAAAATGACAAGCTGTGACTGCAGTAACGTAGGTTAATGCACTGTATTTTAATAGAGTAGTAGTTCTCCCAAAGCACCGAAAGAATTGCTTTTTAAAAATACACGTGTCATTAGATCAATGTGATTTTTAAGTAGATAAAACAAATTTGACTTCTTATACAAGACGTATGTATGTCAAATATGGAATAATTCACTGCAGTTATTATTTTCAGCTCCTTCTACCTACCATAATAAAGCAGCTTATGAGGAGAAATAAGGCTGTTCAGTTAAACCGTCTACAGACGCTTGAGTTCAGGAAAAGTCAAGTATGAGAGGGCAACAAGCATGAATTGAAATGCACTTGAACATTGGGGTGTAAAGTGGGCCCGTGCTGAGGGTGGCAGCAGACACCTGCCACACAGAAGAAAACCTAAGACTATTTACACCAGAATGGACATTCTACTGGGTGGATAGAAAATTATTCCTGACATAAAATGTAAAAAAATGAAATTATTCCCATATCATTGATAAGAAAAATAGCTTACAGAGAAGTCAATTTTTTTTTAAGTGTAGCAATTGGAAGATTGTGTTTCTGATGATTTCAGTACCTTTGAAATCTCATTCATAGCAATTAAATAATCAGTTATAAAGATATAGTGATGTAATGGATATAATTTGGGAATAGTTACGGTCATATATTTAATATATGGTAACAGTGATCAAGTGTTGATTTCATTTTGTTCATCAATGTGAAAAAAAAATTACATTAATTGTTAAAAACTAGAATGTGATTTAATCGAGCCAAAAAGATGTACCGAAATTCAACTTCCTTCAGGAAGGTCATTCAGCAACCCAATTAAAATTATCTTCTCCAATATTTTCAATCAGGTAGTTCTTTTCTTAGACTCTGTTATTCTTCCACTTTAAGAAAAATATATTTATTATTCTCTCCATATATTTGACCACTGATTTTTCCCCTTCACTCTACTTGTCTATCTATTACAAATTGACCTCCTAACTACCCTGAATTTCTGTTTTCTGATAATCATAATGCTTTTCTATGTTTTATTACATTTTCTGGGATATATTACTTTGAGACTACTGTATGCAACATTAATTTCCTTTTTCCTTTATAAGAGTAAAGCTTATCTTTTACTACACCTTCTTACCTTCAGAAATGGAATTTAAAAACAGGTTTGAAACCCAGATCTTGTCTTTAAGATTTTGCTAAGTTTATAAACATTTCTCACGTCCAAATTTTCTCATATCAAATTTGGTACTAGTTCCAGTCATCTCATAGAATTATGCTGTGTTTGTGTGTCAAATAAAAGTATATAAATAAAGCTACACCGTCACGCTGGGCAAGAGCTTACCAACACCCCCCTTCCTATTCCTCCTCCTCCTCCTCCACCTGTCAAACTGTGTTTTTCTCTTACGTGGGTACAGTTGTTTATTTGTTGGTTTCAGGCAAGTGTTCAATGTACGCGATACTAACAGGCTTTAAAAATGTAATTATACAAAAACACCTTTGACCAAACCAATACACTAGAGAATTTACTAATATGTTCTTTTAGTAGATTCAGGTCTAATATTTAAGTCTTGGCAGGGTGCAGCTGGGAACGAGGTCCCTCTGTCATCCCAACTAGAGTGAAGTTCACCCCAATCTCAGCCTCCCAGGGCCAAGCCATCCCCCTTCCTCAGTCTCCCAAGGAGCTGGGACCACAGGTATGTGCTATTGACTCCCTGCTAATTTTTCTATTTTTAGAAGAAAATTTACAGACTGCTTTCTTTTGCTCAGTCTGGTCTTGAACTCCGGGGCTCAAGATTACAAGCATAAGCCACCAGGCCTGGCCAGATTTAAGTCTTTAGTAGATTTTTATTTGATTTCATTGGTGAAAGTAAATAGACAAGGGACCCACCCAGTTTGGATATTGCTTGACCCATTTAGACAAAAACATATATTGGAAAGCTGTACCCCCAAGTAATTAAGTTTCTAGGAAATTAGTATTTAAGTATTCTTTCTTTTCCTGAAAATCATACTGCCTACCCTAGTATTTTTATCCATGAAAAAGAGGGTCTCATCTCCTAAAAAAGATAACCCTAACCTTTCAATGACAGCTTTCCAGCTCCTAGAAGATCAGAATTCCTTTCTTTCCTTCACCTCCCACCTGCAATTCACCTTCTTATTACACTCATAATATGGTTGCCTGATATCAATTAACCAAAGCACTAAATTCCTGGGAAGGACTTCAAACATGAAGGCTAGATCAACTCAGAAGGGAAACTAGCTAAGTCACAAGTGAAGAAAGGAGGGTCCAGTGCACTCGGGCTCAGGGAATACCAGCTGTTAAGGTTCCTTTCCTACTTATGAAAACAGTGATTTCACTGGACTCACATTTCAATGCAAGATGGGTCACACCGAGGTTGAGGAAAATCAGGGAAATTGCTTTATGGGGTATACTTACTAAAACGACTGGATTCAATGTTTTCTAATTCCACGACAGGAGCACAGAAGAATTTGTGAATAAACAATTCACATACGATGACGTGTGCACCACGTCTGTGTATGATTTTGACTCGGTATTTTACGTTGAAGTTAAAACATTTTAAAATTTTCAGAAAACAAATTTTTACTCAGTACAAGATGGGCTGTGCTTTTCTTTCTTTAAGGACTATAAATATGTTATCATGAAAGCATTAAACCTGATAAATGCTCTGGATAATTATTGATGTACCATTACCAGGTACATAAAAAACAATTTTCCTTTATTATGATCATCTGTCATGGGAAGGGGACTGACTGGCTCAACTCCTCAGCCCCTGCTCCATCTGTCATTCAAACAGTGGGGAGGGACTGGTTTTGCATTTCTGAGTCTGCAGTGTATTGGATGCTCTCATTTAAAGAATGCTTCAGCAAGCTTTCTGTACCTGAAATATTAAATTGCATCAAGAACGCCAACTCGAATTATCGCGTGTAATTATGGAAACTTAGTCTACACAATTTGTGAGCAATCGTGTGAACACACAAGTAGAAAACAAGCCTCATCCTTTCCCACCACTTTCATCCCTCCAATTCACCAGGCAATAAGATGCACCATGATTTTGCACAAATTGAGAGACCTTTAGGAAAATACGTTCTGATACTACAATAGCCTGTGTTGTACCATTTCAATTTTTTTTTTCACATTTCACATGATGGAAAATAATAATTTTAAAGTCATTATCTCTTTCCAGAACGGTAGTTTGGAGGAACAGGTGCGCGCGGCCTCTCAGTCTGTCTGGAGCTCATTTCAATAAACCGAGATTAACCGTATTTTTTTTAAAGACAGCACTATTAGTTGTCTCATTTGTTACAGCCATTCTTTGCAGTTCTAACATCTGTCAAAGTCCATACAAATCGTCCCCTAGAGGAAGCAGATGTTACAAAGTTCTAATTTAGATGTTTGTTTTGCCTCACAGATAAAACACGGCCAGTAAACACCCTGCTCTGTTAAGCCCCATTATCAAGTGCAGACTGCTGATGGATTTTTTTGATTAGTGTGGCAGTGCTTCTGAAATGGTTATCTCAGGAATCAGTGCCGAAGGGAACACGGTATCATCACATGTGGATCCAGTCAAGAGGCAAGGTGAATAGATAGTAGATAGGTAGGCAGGTGGCTGGGTGGACAGGGAGCTGTAACACATGCTTGGACAAGTGTTGATATGTCTGAAAGTCAAGTGTGATTTTGTAAATATAATTATATAGAAATGCTAAATTGACTAAATGTAGACATTATTGATTTACCCCAAATGTTACACAACACATAATATTTTTTGAAATAGAAATATTAGCTATTGATGAGTGAAGAAAGATGGTAAGGATGTGCTTTAGTGAAATGTTAAACTAGATTTTTGTGTTGGGTTTAATTTTGCTTTTTATTTTGCTAATACGTTTTGGGCATGAACGACCATATTATTTCTGAAAATATATATATATATATATATGTACTTGCAAATTAATTCAGAGTATTATTTTTTATACCATAGCATTTGCATTCCTCTCCTTATATATTAATTAAAAAAAAAACACAAAAGTAAATGAACCAGATAAAATTTTGGATTTGGTGTAACAGTAACGGCAGGCACAATTTCTGCTCAATCCTTACCAGCTCTCCCTGCTGACACATTTTGTTTTTTTGAGGCAGTCATATTATGTCACCGTTGGTAGAGTGCTGTGGTGTCACAGCTCACAGCAACCTCAAACTCTTGGGCTTAAGTGATTCTCTTGCCTCAGCCTCCCAAGTAGCTGAAACTACAGGCACTCACCACAATATCCGGCTATTTTTTTTGTTGGAGTTGTCATTGTTGTTTAGCTGGCCTGGGCTCCGTTTGAATCTGCGAGCCTGGGTGTATGTGGCTGGCATTGTAACCACTGTACTACAGGTACTGAGCCCCTTCTAACTTATTTTGTGTGTTACTTAGTTACCTACTTAGTACCTGTGTTTTCAGACTGGAAGATAAGCTCCTTTAGGGCATAGGTAATAGTACTTGCCACAGTACAGGTGCTCTATAATGTTTATTGGCAAAAATAAGCAAATAATTATGAGTGGAAATGAATGAAGACTTTGCTTTTGAAATGAAAAACACAATCCTTGTTGAGAGATATACAAACTCCAAAAAAGAGATAGTAGTACTATTAATAATAGGCATTATTATTATAATGATGAAAAGTCAGAAGCAAAAAATTATACTATAATAAAGATCAGAATATATTCACCCAGTAGATAAGAATTAATTCACAAAGCAAGGTTTCGATGTATCTATATTAAAAATCAAATTTCCCCTGTTTTGAAACTGCAAAATATAAATTTATGACATGTGATATTAGCATATTTTAAATTTAATGAAAATACTGATGCTATACTAAATTACCTGAAGTTTCTTCTTGCTTTCCTGAAGAGTAAAATGATACTCTTTAAAAATAAATGCATGGAAGGTGGCTTGATTTTTTTTTTACAACAAATGCAATAATCCCTTGATAGTATATGATTCCTCCAGACTAGGTAAATGCTCTTCTCTCTCACACAAACATGACAAAAAATCACTCACTTTATGTAAGAGAATACAAAACCTTACAAATTGTAAGGCACATAAATTACACCCAAAGGTGAATCTTCCTTAGTGTTTTAAATTTGTTTGATACAAACTTAAACTACTATTAATCAAAATGTATATTATGCTCAACAATGCCCAATTACTTTTGGAAATTCACTTTAAGATAAGAATTTTATGGTAATAATATAAAATTGCAGGCATGACCAATAATTTTCCAATCTCTTCAACATTTCCCTCAAATCATTAATATTGTAAGATCTATACTTCAGAGTTTTATCCTTCCACTACATCAAGATTCACAGCTTTTGAAAACATCTAAATTTTTATTAATTTCAAATAAATGTAAATGTTAACTTTAATATAGTCTGCCCCACATAATTGTCCTGAAATTTATCTTACAGTTATTTATCTCTATTTATTTACAGTTTATTTATCTCTAAGTTACTTTGTCATAGCTAAAAGTAAATTTAATTTAATAGTTCTTTTTGAAGCGTAGCTCTATTTATTAGTATGGGAATGGACTTAAGAAGTTATTATTCTTTCTTTTTCCCCTTCAAAGGTGTGTATTCTTTTGTGGAAACAGCTTAATTATATGTCATAAAATTAACAAAAATAAAACACGCATACCCAATAAAACACAAGTAGATTGTTTTCTAAATATTTTTGTAAACTGTTTTTCATAATGTATTTATTAAAGTAACAAATCAACTAAAGTGAATTATTCAATAGAATGACAAAATATATTACATAATACTGCCTTATATTGAAAATTAAAAATAAGATTTGTTTTTATTATTGTTGTTATTAAAACTGGCTATCCAGGTTTCCCAGAACCTTTTACTGGATAGGGTTTATTTTCCCCGGCGTGTATAATTGTCTGCTGTGTCAGAGTCACTTGGCTCTATGTGGAAGGTTTAACATCTGAGTTTTCTGTTCTGCCCCCTTGGTCCATGTCTCCCCTTTTGTGCCAGTGCCATGCTGTTTTGACTATTATAGCCTTGTAGTGTAGTTTGAGGTCTGATAATGTGATGCCTCCAGATTTGCTTGAGATTGGTTGGCTATTTGGGCTCTACAGTGGTTCCAAATGAAACATGGAAATATTTGTTCTGTATCTGTGAAATATGACATTGTTATTTTGATGGGGATTGATTGAGTCTGTAAATCACTCAGGGTAACATAGACATTTTCACAGTGTTGATTCCACCGGTCCATGAGCATGAGATGTTTTTGCTTGTTTGTTATCAGCTGCAATTTCTTTCCTTGGTGGTTTTTTTTTTGGGAAGATTTTATACTTGCTTGGTTAAGTACATCCCCTTGTATCTTATTCTCTTTGTAGCTATTGTGAACATTATGGAGTTTGGTTTGTCTCTGAGTTTAACCGTTATTGGTGTATAATTGCTACTGATTTGTGTGCATTGGTTTTGTAACCTGAGAACTTACTGAACTTCTTTATTAATTCCAGGAGTCTGTTGGTGAAGTCTTTGGGGTTTTCCAGGCATAAGGTGATATGTAGTTAGCAAACAGTGATAGTTTGACCCCCTATACTCTGATTCGGGTGCCCTTTATTTCTTTCTCTTGCCTGATTTCTTTGATAGGAGATACTATGATGAATAGAAGTGGTAACAGAAGGATCCATATCTCTCACCACTCACAAAAATTAATTCAAGAATAAAGGACTTAAGTGCAAAGTGTGAAACCTTAAGAATTGTGGAGGAAAATGTTGGGTCTTCTCGGCACTCACTGGCCTAGACAAAGAATTTATGATAAAATACCTCAATGGCAATCACAGCAACAATGAAAATCACTAAATGGAACTTGATTAAATTCAAAATCTTCTGCATAGCGAGAGAATTAATAAACTGAGCAAATAAACTACGTACACAAAGAGAGAAAATATTTGCAAATCTGTGCATTTTATAAAGAGCTAATAACCTTTTATCAAAAAGACAGGGAGGTGGGGAGGATAGGTAAAAACTTACCTAACAGGTACAGTGAACACATTCTGGGTGATGGGACCCTCACAGCCCTGAGTCAAGCTTTACAAAAGCCATCCATACAACCCAAAACATCTATACTGCAATAATATTTTGAAATAGATGAACACAAAAATAATTTTAAAAGCCCAAAATATATGATTTGAAATTTTTGTTATGATTACTTTGGAAAATAGACACTCTTTACTGAAGATATTTAGCTCTTTACTGAACTCAGAAGATTACCATATTAACTGAAGATTACTATATTAATGTCACTGAAGCACAGAAGTTATGATGAATAAATGTGATGGATGAAGGTGAAGGTTTGTACATTTTTTAATAGTACATCTGTCAGCAATCTGGAAAAAACTGCCTGGTATTTCACGTGCTATAGAAATATAAAGAGTAGATTAGAATAAAATAGATTTTATTTTATTTTTTAATAGACAACATGAAACAGAGAGAGGACAGCATAGGCACAACGTGTGAAAATACAGACTGTACCCGGAATTTCTGAGTAAATAACGTACATGGTGGAGGGACTGAGCACCCGTCTCAGCAGGGTGCTTGCTGCTTTATGGACACACACTGTGTGGGGGATACCTGTATTGGGTTTCATTTTCAAGTCTTAATTTTACTTTTAGATATTCTCAGGATAATAAACTTTTTCAGAGAGCAGGCAGGGTGGGCAAATGAGCAAAGCCAGTGGAGCGTCCGAGGGGCGGTGAGGACCGTGGCAGAGAGGAGCACTCACCAAATGTTGCTATGCGGACACACAGCTGTACAGTTACAACCTCATAAGAATTCAAGTTGAAGTTAAAAACACATATTTAATATACATTAAATATATATTTTTTAACTTTTAAATATATGTATTTAAAAAATATAAAGTTAAAATTATATATCTCATTTAAATTCTTTTAGACGGTCGTTTTTTAACAAATTAATCTTATTAAAACCCAGTGGAGGACAAATAACTATTGTTTGTCCAACAGAAGCTTTTTGTGACATCTGATTTGGTGATGTAATAAGTTGACCCCATTTATTTTGTCTTAAACATTTCCATCCCAAATAATAGGAGTAGGAGAAAGTTTCTTAATTAGTAAGCTCACTTTAATACTGACGGATTAAATGTGGTGCTCATTACCCATAACAAGAGTGGGCAGGATCAGTGAACACAAAATAATGGAAACTCAGGAAATGAGTTGTAACAAGATACCTTGCCTGAGAGTGATCAAATAAGTGCTTGGGGAGTTTAATTTTTCATAGTTGAGAGTGAAAGAGTTGGATTAGAAGTATGACGTATTCAACTTCTAAGTTGTAGGGTAAAAAAATACACCATCAAAAATCATGTCTCAAACCTTCAATATGGAATGTTAGCGAAACAATTAGAACCAATCGATAAGGTTTCTACTCAGAAGAACTAAGAAACAATCTCCTTGAAGGTAATTATTATTTACTATTTGTGTATTTTTTTAATCAAGTAGGGTTCTCTGGCAAAGGTAGTGTCTTTCACATTATTAAAATATTTATTTTGGTAAGTTTTAAAGTTAAATCTTCTATTGCTATGAAAAAATCAACGTAAGGATCTGAGGCATCTTTTACATCACTTTGCATCACTCTGAATAAAATTAGTTCTATGTGGGAAGGGAAAACATATTCTGCAGGGGAATATTTTTCACTGAAATATTATCTATATTCATGAAGCTGACAGCATTATACCATCTAAGGTAATTAATATAAAGGTGAAAAAAAAAAAAAAACCAGAGCTAAACCCCTCTAAGAATCTACACCTACATTTATTAAAGTTTTTCTTAAATGGTAAGTAGTAAAAAAAAATAAACCAACGAAAATTATCTCTTGTTCTTTGGAAAGTATCATATGGTAAGGAAAAGCGTATTTGTCACTAAAGTGTAATGATCCCGCTTGACAATAAGGAAGGCTTCTGTCCCAGGGCACGAATTCTACCAGCGATGGCAGAGTGATTAATGACAGAGACACGAGATGAATGGGTATCATAAAAGCTGCCAAAACTCTGATTCCTTTGCCAGTTATGTTTTATCATACATCGTCTTATGGTGTAGCTATGCATTATTTATGCATAAAACTGTTATTTCATTGATGAATAATTTAGCAAGCACAGACATCGGAGTTGAGAAAGAGAAGATGCCGGTTTTTCTGATCTAAGTTGTGCACAGACAGAGCACGGTAACAAGTGTTACTGCCACAGTGTGTTCAGAAGACGTCTTTGAAGAGTACATTCTTGGGATTGAGAAAACCGAGCAAGCTCTGACATCACACCTCAGAAAGGCTTACTTTTTGTTTTTAATCTGTAAATTTTACTGTTGTGTAAATTAACAACTATGACAGAATTAATGGCTCCTATGCATAAAATTGATTTACATTTATTTATTCAACATTATAACTGAAGGGTTTTCTTAAACGTATAGCTGTGTTTTTTAAGTCTGTGGTCCATTAGCAACTTAATCTATGTGAAGAGTATATGTGGATACTCTTTCATTAGCCTGAGTCTTGGCATATTTAGAGTAGAGCTAACTTGTTGATGTCTAAGTTAACTGTGGGTTAAAAATAGAAATAAATTTGTAACTATCAGTTAGAAAAAATAATAATGCCTTTCTTTTTATGACTTTCATAAGAAAACAGGATTTCATATGATTCAAGAAGGGCTCTATATTAATTTATTATTTATTCAGTACATTTAATTTTAATGAAATAGTCATAAAAACACTTAATAAAACATTTCATAAAACATTTCATCACTATCTTGAAACTTCTGATAGTCTGAACTTGTCTCTAGACTTCTGATTCTGGTAACAATTGGCTCATAATTAAGACAAATCTCTACCCAGGACAGCATGAAAAATCTGAATAAAACTTAATCAAATAATAATCACAGTATAAACATTAAAGGATTAACCACATAGTAAGGGTTATTGGGTCAAGTTCTAGGAGAAAAAGGAACCCTGAGTATACATTTAGTACCTGAAACATTAATTGTATTGTTGGGATTTTTTAATTCACAAGAAACCCATCTAAAAATTAAGATTCCAAACTTGTAATATTAAGAAATAAGGTGACACTATCTGAGTGTCCTAAAGAGGCGTATTTAATGTTTTTGTGGCTTAGTCTGGAATCTCAGATGATTCCTCACCATACAAGGGGGAGAGGAAAGTGAAACTGTAGATCTGGGGCCTTCGCCCTGGCTCACGTCACTTGGGTGATCCAGGTGACTTCAAACCCACAGCTTGCACTAAGATTGTCCTCTCCAGAGTTCTCCTGCCCTTTGGGTGTTTGAATAAGTAAAGAAAGTAGATTTGCAAGAGGTTAGTATCGTGCTAGACCTACAACTGGTATCATAAATCCAGTTTTAAGTTCTATATATACCACAAAACCAGGCACATAAGAACTTAAAATACTATGTTGAGAAACAAGAGACTCAAAAAGATACAGGATTTTGGAATTACGCTTACCTATTATATAAGGGGGGAGGTGGGTGGGAGAGAGATATAAAGATAATAAAGCCACACATTAGTCAATGAAGAGCCAAAGCAATTTCTAGAACTAAAATATCGTTAAAAAATTAACTTTTGTACTCAATTTATGAGCTTGACAACATCACACACATAAAACAGAACATAAACTACTTACATGTGCGAATCCATTTTTCCAAAATTTGGCCTGGATTGATAAAAGTGATAGAAAATATGACAAGGTAATAAAATACTTGACGTCGAAACGTCTAATCTGTATTTAATCTAAGTCATAGTCAGAGAAGAGGAAGAAGAAACATAATCTTTGCACAGTTGTTGGGTTTTATTTTGCTTTGAAAAGACAATAGCCACAGACTGGAAAATTGTACAGTATTAAATAACCCTGAGAATAACAAATAAGAAGAAATCTTGATTAGCCAATATTGCTTCCAATTATCTTTTTTTTTCCTTCTCCGTGTTATATTTCTCTCGGGAGCCTCCAATTCCAAGTGTCTGGAACCACTAAAATTTTTCCCACAGTGCCCTGTGGGTCTTTTAATTTCTCTTCATTATTTTATCTCTATTCTTTAGATTCTTTCAATTGGCCTTCATGTTACCCGGTTATTTATTTTGCCATTTTCGATATTTTATTGAAGACATCTCAGGATATCTTTTTATTTCAGGATCACTCTATTTGGATCTTAGTTTTTAATTATTTCTAATTTTCCTAAAATTTTGTAATCCGTTACCCATTAAGATAATCTTCTTGTTTAAAATGCTTTTTAAACATGTTTAACATCTTTTTCAGTCCTTTGCATGTATTTATAACAATGGCTTTGAAGTCTTTGTCTGGTAAATCTAACAGTTCGTTTTCCCCTTATGGAAGGGTTGGAGTCTTCCTGTGATTTCTCTGATGTGGATTCCCAGTGTCTGTTCCCCACAGGTGAAGTCACACCCAAGATGTATTTTTAGAAGCAGAGAACAGCCCTCACCAAATGCCACCATATGTCCTGATATTGGAGTGCCCAATCTGTAAAAAATAAATTTCTGCTCTTTATAAATTACCCTACATCAGATATGTTCTCCCGGCCCCCAAAAGGATGAAAACTACAACTTCTAATTATGCAATTGAGAGAGGACACAAAGAGTTGGCAGAGTGTTAAAAGCTCATTACTAACAACAAAAAGGGAGCCAAGGACATAGGAAACTGAGTTTAAGAGATCAAATACTTGGCAGAAAGAAAACTCAATAAGCACTGGCCTCTGAAAATGTAATCAATATCAAAAGAAAGCCCATTACACCAACTGCAGATGCCTCAACCCCCCTCACAAGCCAGAGGGACTGGGGCATGTTCTCAGTCTTCTCAAACAGAATGACAGTCAGCCTAGAATTTTGTAACCTGCAAAACTAAGTTTCTTATCTAAGAGAGAAATACAGACTATCTCAGACAAGCAAACTCTGAGGGAATCTGTCAAGACCAGATCTAGCCTGCAGGAAAGACTCAGATCTGCATTACACACTGATCAGCACGACCAGTGTAAAACCATCCAAACTCTAAAGTACCAAGCCCGATACCATAATGGCTCAAGAAATAAAACAAAGTAGAAAGATCTACCCAACAGAACAGACAGAAATCCACCCTGCAGATCAATTGCTTCAATAAATGTGAATAGAGTGAACTACCCTCTCAGAACACATAGGCTGCCTGATGGATAAAAAACACAAGTATCTTTTGTCTCCAGGAAATGCAACTAATTCTCAAGGGCTCTCTCAGACTCAAAGTGAGGGGAAGGAAATCAATACTGACATCTATCAGGTACAAAGCACCCTGTCCAGGTGAGGGGTGCACTTATAACCACGGCTCAAACTGTACAAAAAAATAATATGCATAACCAAAACATTTGTTCCCTCATAATTTACTGTAATAAAAATTAATCAATCAATAATAATAAAAGAATTAAGGGAAATCAGTGATAAAATATTAAGTTCTCAGGTTGTTCCTGCTCTGTACAGTGCGGTAACACTTAGAATCCAACACGGAATGGAGGAGAGAGAAAAAAACAGCACTTACTGTATTTGCTAACTCCCAAGTCAGACGCGAACATTAAGATCCATTAAGCTGATTGTGATGAATTGGCAATATCAAAACAGGAGGAAGTGTGATAGGATGCTGTGAGGGAAATTAATGCTCTTAAGGCAATTAATTGAAGATAAAAATGAAGTGGACGCCATAACAATGAGATGAGTGATTATCTGACAAAAGAGATTGTAAAACTGTTGAGAAGCAGAATTACCAGAGAGTCCCTTTTTACTAATTATGCAATTTAATCATTGTAGGATTATTTCATTATTTTTCTACAAAGTCTTTTTGTAACCTTTTATTTTGGTACAAATTCTAACTTACAGAAATGTGAGACTAGTCCAAGAGCTTTGTTTTAATCCCTCCATTCTTTGTCTCCAGTTCTTCTTATTTTTTTTTCCACAGTTTTTGGTGGGGGCCGGGTTTGAACCCACCACCTCTGGTCTATGGGGGTAGCACCCTACTCCTTTGAGCCACAGGCGCTGCCCCCTGTCTCCGGTTCTTTCTGTGTGTCTGTCATCATGGTTATAATTTGAATTTCCCCAGTGATAAATAATATTGAGCATCTTTTGATGAGCTTACTGGCAGTCATGCATTTTCTTTGTAAAGCGTTCAAATCTTTTACTCTTTGTTATTGGGTTGTCTCCTTAGGACTGAGTTTTGAGATAGCATTGTATTCTTGTTATGCAAACCTTTCATCAGATGGTGATTGTTAATAATTTCTTTCAGCCTGTGATTAGACTTTTCATTCTTCTACCAATGTCTTTGGAAGAATATATATATATATATATACTTTTTTTTGCAGTTTTTTTCTGGGGCTGGGTTTGAGACCACCACCTCCAGCCCATGGGGCCAGCATCCTACTCTTTTGAACCATAGGCGCTGCCCCGAGAATGTATATATTTTCATTCAAATGACATACTACGTTTCAGCATTTATATCCAGGAAATCATTAGTCCATGATCACCAAGAGATATTTCCTGGTTTTCTTTTTCTAGAAGTTTTAAAAATTGTGCACAGAATCCTGCCCGCCACTTTGGATTTGCCACATACTATTAGGTTGTAAAGACAAAAATTATCCCATATACAATGTATCTGTAAACCTTCACGGTTTAACTAATGGAATTTGGTTAATAGAATTCTAGGGAATGATAACTTTGTTTTAAAAAGTTGTGATCTATAAATTTGAAAGAGCTAGTATTTCTAAAGCTTTTAGAGGAGAGTCTAGTTTATAATTTGCATGGGGCACATTATGTTTTAAAAGTGTTTATGTTCCTAAATGGCTTAAATAAAAATATCACAAATAGGAGGTGTACAATGATGCAGGAAGAATCTGCAAACAAATGCAGACTTTTTATTTATTTATTTTTTTAGAGACAGAGTCTCACTTTGTCACCCTTGGTAGAGTGCAATGGCATCACAGCTCACAGCAACCTC
This sequence comes from Otolemur garnettii, assembly GCF_000181295.1. Taxonomy (NCBI): domain Eukaryota; kingdom Metazoa; phylum Chordata; class Mammalia; order Primates; family Galagidae; genus Otolemur; species Otolemur garnettii. Next base: position 1,419,413 of record NW_003852525.1, on the reverse strand, counting down.
CAGCTCTTGGGCTTAGGAGATTCTCTTGCCTCAGCCTCTCAAGTACAGGGACTAAAGGTGCCCACCACAATGCCCGGCTATTTTTTGTTACAGTTTATCCAGGGCTGGGTTTGAACCCACCACCCTCGTTATATGGGCCTGGCACCTTACTCACTGAGCCAGAGGGGCCGCCCAACAAATGCAAACTTAATACTCAAGTATAACAATCATTATGAAAGTTTCTGGTATTATTTTCTTTCTCACACATTTCTGAATTTAGGATTTCTTTAATGTTGCCAATAGTTGCAAATCTTTTAGCCAAGATTAAGCTTATAGTAGAAAAATCATTGGTCAATTCAGTAGTAAAGGAAAATAGTCCCATCATTATTGGATCTTAGTAATACTAGCAAATTGTTAACTAAAAGCAACTTAACAATTTATGTAAAGAATAAGGTGTAACATTCCGTCTTAGTATATTTGGTGAATTTAAATATTTCCATTTTCAATTGGTCCCTCATTTGTTTAATAGTTGATTATGCTTTGCTATAAAAGACAAACTCATAAAGATAACAACGTGATCCTGAATAAAGCCACAGTATAAAATTAAAATTGCTGCTTTATTCAGTGTCATCATTTTAGATGACAAAACCGTCACAAGCTATAAACAGATTGCTTTATAGGCTATTTCTATGTTGACAGTATATTTATTATACATCAACTACATTCACATCAGAATAAACAACATTCAATGTAAGAATTGCATTTAGCATTTAAAATTCTTGAGATGATTTTCAAAAGGAGCTATTTTTATTAGGTATTTTAAACCCTCTGGTCACGTTGCCTAATTTCTCTCTGTGTCATACAGCAAAACGACCAGTTAATTCGCTAAGAGCAACACTTTGAATATGTGTGTGCTTAGATTTTAATACTAGAAATATATATTATGAAGTGATTTATGAGAACAATAGAGGCAAAATCTCCCAGCACTGTTCCAAACTTGGAACAAATATTTATTCATCAGATATTATTTGCTATACAGTCTATCATATTTCTCAATTTTACACTATTAAAATTATATATGTATTATATGTAGTATAGATATTTTCATGATTAATTTACATATACAAATATAGAAGTCATATGTTTAGAATTTATGGGGAAATATTGCATAGTTATAAGTAGTTTTCACACAACGCAAAAATTTTTATTACTGAAACATATAAGGATCCATGGAAAACTCTGTCTTTTAAGCTAGATTTTTTCTTTCAACATATGTCTCTTTTTTTTAATTATTATTATTATTTTTTTTTTTGCAGTTTTTAGCCAGGACTGGGTTTGAACCCACCACCTACAGTATATGGGCTGGAGCCCTACTCCTTTGAGCTATAGGCACCACCCTATATGTCTCTTTTTTTTAAGAAAACAAAGTAAATTATTTTGGATCCTAGACTAGAAAAATAAATAGGGAAACAACTGGTAAAATGTGGACAATTTCTATATAAAATTATAATACTGATTTAATGTTAATTTCCTATTGAATTTACAGTAGAGTTGAAGTATTGTACATCTATGTTTACGAGTCTATGGGAGAGAGAACGGGACAGAGAGAATAAATTATAAATCAATACAGTAAATACCACACTGTATCTGTACAATAGTTTCCAAAATTTATTCTTGTAAATGTTTTAAAATGTGATTTTTATAATAAATTATTTTATAATTGGGACTAATTGGGTGCTATAATTTTCAATGATAATAACATAAATGTTTCATTCCATGGTTCACGTTTTACATGTGAAATAATAATGAAAATACCAAATTTCATCGTGGAGTTTTTCATCAAGTATGGAGAAACAAGCGCATGTACTCAACACCAAACTGGAGCCGATTATTCAGCCTGAAGTTCAAGTGTGGAAGTGAATGTGAAGGAAAATCAAGCTCGGAGGGGAGACGAGGGGGGGATGTGAATTCACACCTGCTCGGTGCAGTGCCCTGTCTGGGTGAAGGGCACACTCACAACTTAGACTCAATCTGTCCAAAAACCAAGTATATAAACAAAACAAGTATAGCCCCTAATATTCTGAAATAAAAATAATCTATACCTAGAGGACAGTCAGTTCATAATCTTGGGTGAGAAAATAATCATATTTTTATTTTTACTAAAGTGTGAGGGACATTTAGCATTAAGCAGCCTCTAGTATATATGACTTTAACTCCACTAAAAATCCAAGATAGTTTATACCTAATTACAATTTTTCTAGAGATCCCAAGGCTTGATTTAAGGTCCCTGCTTTATTAAGTCACTAGAATTCTAGTTCATTTTATACATTTTAAAACATTATTCTGAGAAGATGATTCATAGACTTTACTATGAAAAATGATCCAGGGCAGAAACCATTCGAGGGCTCCTGGGAACATGCTTATTTGCATGAAGATAGTCAGGAATAATAAGTATTAGAAAACAATTTGCTTCCTTTTACACTTAAAATTAAATTTTGTTATTGGCTTGTAAGTTCATCTTGTAACATGGCTGGTTTATGTAAAAAAGTAAAAATCGAGGTTAATACCTCAATATTTGGTACTTTGAAAACAGAAAATTTAATTATTGGCTTTTATTTTGACATGCAAAATTATAACTTTTCATGTCAAAATAAATGCAAAATTGTCTTAGAACGCAAAAAGTCCTAGGAAGTTTTATTTGCATATTTAGTTATTTCTGTTTGCATAACTTACAAGAAAGAATAACTCAATGGGAAGGCCTCTACCTTTAAAATATAGTAAGTATATTATTTTTGAAAATTTGAAACTAAGCAGGAACAGTTTCTCTCTTTTTCTAGAAATATAAAAATGTTGGTTGGACTATTCTTGGCTACTGTAGCCTTAATTTGAGAAACCATTTAACTACACTAACCATTTTCAATAAGGATTATCTTCAAACTGTGGACTGCAAAACATATTTTAATTTAATAATATAAGGATGAATTTCTGGTCTTAATCTGTGTTTTCCAGTTATAGAATAAAAATCTAAATTTTAAAGATAAAAACATCCTTATTATTTATAAAGTAAAAGTTTCTTATTATTTCTTTCATAAAGGCATAAGTACAATCTAGTTTAACTACAAGAATTGTAGAAATTTCAAGATTTTCCATCAAAAATTAATTAAATTATGACTTAAAAATTACTGACTGAGGGTGGAGCCTGTGGCTCAAAGGAGTAGGGTGCTGGCCCCATACGCTGGAGGTGGTGGGTTCAAACCCAACCCCAGCCAAAAAAAAAAAAAAAAACAGGGAAAGAAAGACAGAAAGAAAGAGGGAAGGAGGGAGAGAGAGAAGAAAGGAGGCAAAAGGAGATGTAAAGCTCAAGAGTAGAATATAAAACGGAAACCTGTAAGCACATTTCTTAACCATGGACAGTAAGTTGTACCTTTAATATCTTGAAATCCACTGCTCCAAACCCCGTATCTGTTGAAGCCCTTTAATGTAAAGCGTGCTTTATAGCAAAGCCCTTTTCTAGAATCAATTTCCATTTATTAGTGGGTTAATAAGAAGCTTATTAGCATTTTCTGTTCCTTGGAGGCATTCTTTAAAATGAAGTCGTAACGATCTTCACACATGCCCTATAGGATGACGAAAAACTTGGCTAAGTCAGGAAAGGTGAAGAATCAGACTGCTGCGTAGCAAACACTTCTCAAAGATATTAGAATTCCAGTGCACACCATGCTTTCACGTGAAGCCGCAGGCTGAATTGTTGCATGCGAAGTCCTTTTTCCTATTATAATTTCTTATCTACAAATTGGATATGGTCACGTGTCACATAAATTCTTGACGAAGAAGCTAGAATGTCAATTGTATCAACGTTCCATCTGATGCAGGATAGCCTTGAGCTGAGGCGTTTGAGGGGCCTGCTTCAGCTAATAGAGATATGGATAAATTATAAGCTTGCTTGCTGCAGAGCCCGTAAGTTATACCATAGCCACTTCTGTAACAGAAGCAAAGGAATAGAAATGAATTCTCATGACTTGAAAACTTTTTTATATCAAGGTCATTACATTATTGAGATGAAGCTCATGAAAAATTAACCATCAAATTAATTTGTCCATCATCAACTCATTTACTTCATTAAGATAACTGATTAAATTTTAGAAAGTTCAGTGAAATAGCATAAATATGCATAAAATAATAAAGAATTATATACCGGTATTGAAACAGGTGCAGGCTTTGAAGTTTCACCAACTGAAGTTGAAACCAAATATGTATTATTGATCTGGAACTTGCAACTTTCTTATTTTCCTGAAGGAATGTGTTTTAATGAGATAATTCATGCAATGAAATATGCAACTATCATGAGATTCTTGAGAGAATGGCTGCCAGAAACAAAGAATAAACAAAAAAATCAACTCATTTATTCAGCTGATTTTTTTGACATCATTAATCTTAAACCATGAAGTAATATGTAACCAATCGTCCTCTTATGTCCTTGGACTCACTTGCTAAATTATGTAACAAATTGTAATTTCAAAGACAGATAACTAATACTAAAGAATCGATGGTACAATTAGCAATAATAATATTGCATTTAACAGCTAACATGCCTCCCCCCATAAACCCCAGTGTAACGGTCCCTGACTATGTCAATGCTCCCTAATTATTTTGGCAATAGAGGACTTTCCTCTTCTCCTGCTAGTACTCCTTGCTTGGTGGAATGGGTGGTGTCCTGTCATTGTTTTTAATTTTTATTTATTTATTTTTTTGAGGATCATCTCCTTACAGAGGCCTTACCTGAAGAACCTTCCAGACTTTTCCTTCTTCTGACATAGTTTTAACCTTGTTTTAGATGATAACTTATAGCATCTGCCACACTTTTAATACATCCTCTCTCTGCTTCTTTGTTTTCTATGACCTCAAACGCATCAAAAGTTCTACTACGTCAGAACACATCTTTCTTTCTTTTTTTTTTAGAGATAGAGTCTCACTTTTTCACCCTCAGTAGAGCGCTGTGGCATCACAGCTCACAGCAACCTCCAACTCCTGGGCTTAGGTGATTCTCTTGCCTCAGCCTCCTGAGTAGCTGGGACCACAGGCACCTGCCACAAAGCCTGGCTATTTTTTTGTTGCAGTCTGGCCAGGGCCGGGTTTGAACCTGCCACCCTCGGTATATGGGGTCAGAGCCCTACTCACTGAGCCACAGGCACCACCCAGAACACATCTTTCTATTGTAATATAATAAATAACAATATAAAAAAATTACAGATAGTTGGAAGAACGAGAGTAACGTGTACAATATAATGTTTTCAGGAAATAAAGCCTAAGGCATAGGACTCTTCCAGGTTATGGAAACAAGATAACGTCTTAAATTGTAAGTATTGTCCCGTACTTTGGAAATTATGTGATGTGGTAAAGTTCCCTGTTTTAGAGAATTAGAGTCTGAGATGTAGATGTCTGTGGATCCATCAGTCTCTAGCCATATCTGCATCTATACTTGGCTGTGTTCTATTCCAAAGTTTTGCCCTGGTTATGGTTTTTGAAGCTAATTTTGAAATGTGAGTGAAGCTAGCCTATAGGGATGAAAAGAATCACCCTGAATTATTTGTTTTTATATTTTAGGGAAGTAACAAGTTGCTCTGTGAAGCAGGCCCACTGTGGCCTGGGTTCAGGAGTCAGGACACACCCACAGTAACACGAGGCAGGTTGGTTACTCACAGGTTCGCGAAAAGCGGGAGGGAAGCCTCAAATCCACCGCAAGCCGGTCTCCTAAGGCTCAAGAAAGCCTGGGTGGGGTGCAGGCAGGTGGAATGTGAGCCACGCCTGCCCCGCTGGCACAGCACACCCCATAAACACCCAAGCGCAAGCGGCGCTCACACCCCCAGGCTGTCTGCACCTGACTCAGTCCCACTGGACCTGTCTGCACCTGACTCAGTCCCACTGGACCTGTCTGCACCTGACTCAGTCCCACTGGACCCGGCTCACGGCAACAGTTTAGTGAAGCAGGCTCACTCTGCACGGTTCCCAACTTGCTAAGTCTGGTGCAGTTACACGCAGCCCGTGAATTACACGCAGCAAATGCGCTGCTTACAGACGGACAGCAGGAGACCAAAGGCGCCTGGCGTCCACTGTGACCCAATCTTTTAAAGCCCGGTTAAGTTCCCCCAGTAGATGCGGTCTCAGCTGGGTCTGCTTCCCTGGTGCCACAGCCTAGGGGCCCTGAAAGGCAGCTCGCTCTCAATTACAGGCCTCTGGGGCCATAGACTCCCTGGGTCAAGATGAGAAGGGCGTCTCACCTGGGGAGGAGAGAAGACCAGAGTCTGAGCTGCAGACCCTTCTGTATCTCCAGTTGCATTACCCAGGAGGGGCAGGAGCAGGGGCTGGTCGTCTCCAGCAATTCCTCCCTATCTCCAAGTTTTGCATTTTCAGAACTTCTATATTTATTCTTGAGAACTGCAGGCGGGAAAGGGAGGGGAGCTGCCTTGATCCCAGGGCAGCTGGGGACTGCCGGGTACAATCTCCTCCACTTCCAATCCATTGACCTACCATGAACCTTTTCACGGTATTTGTGCTGATATTATTCACATTTTACTCAACAAATGGCAGGATGATGCTTTCCAGCTTATGTTTAATTTTCCCTTTTCAATTTCTGAATGTTATTTCTTTTTATATAACTATTGCTTGCCCTTAAGTGGGTACTATGCTTTGATCTCTAAATAATAAAGAGTACATTCTAATTTAAAAGATAATTGGCAAGTGTTTATGATGGTTTCGTTTCAATGAAAAATAATCATTTTTATCTGACTCCTTCTTAGACAACCACCATCCTTTCAATACAAAGTAAGCTTAAGGCTGCGTAGTTTTACTGAACTGGAATCTTCTATCCATCTCTTCTTTCTTTGATTATGAAAAAGAATCAAACCATTTACTTTTAAAAGCTAAAATACAATTCATATCAGGTTAATCGCAAATTGTATTGAGCACACAGTAAAATTTCTTTGATCTGTAAAAGGACATAATTTCAAGTCTCTCTAATTCCAACATTTGATGAACATGAAACGGTGTAAATCATTCCACTTATTTATCAATGGTTTCTTGTACCCCAGTGTTTTATGATTAATGTTTTTTGTTTTATTTGTTTAAATTTCACGATCTAGTCTACTGATTAAATCCTCTGTATCCACATCAAATAGCATTTTTATTTTAGTCCTGTGGTTTTCTGTGGTGTACACATAAAAAGCAAGGATAATAAGAAGATAATTATGTTCTTTTTCCATCTATAAAGCCAATTACGTGTGAGGTGTGTCTGCTTTCCTCTCCTCACCCCCGGTGTGGTTATGGGATTGGAGAGGAAACATTTGGAAGCAGAATACACCTGCTCCCCCATCACTGCTCTGCACCCTGTATCAGACCACTTTGAGAGAATTCCTTTGATTACATGGTTTTTGTTCGTATTGTTGTGTTTGTTTTATTTTATCTTAATATACTTTAATTTCTACTCTAAAACCTCACCTTTTATAAAATAAACAAGAAAGAGACTCTCAGAAATCTTTTCAGGATATCTGTGAACTTTTAATAGGAATTATATGCCAACTCTGATGGAATTTCAAACCATTTTAATGTGCCAAATATTTTCCTGAGGCAAATGATTGAAATGAGAAAATGTGAAATGCCATTGTTCCCAGAAAATATGTTTAATGATAACTTTTTTATTCATAATGAGTTTACTTGTAGTATAATTTATTAAGCTGGTGCATTAAATGCGGAAACACATGTATCATATGAATGAGCTCTGATTTCTGTAAATTTGGTTCACAATATCAAAGAAATAAGTGTTGGCTAATTCTGGTCCAGATTGTTAGTGTATTACTTTGATTTAGAAATCACTATACGGGGCGGCGCCTGTGGTTCAAAAGGGTAGGGCGCCAGCCCCATATGCCGGAGATGGTGGGTTCAAACCCAGCCCCTGCCAAAAAAAAAAAAAAAGAAATCACTGTCTGGTTTAATTATCCTGAATTTAATCCACTCTCTCTGCAGTGGTTGAGTATGTATCACACTATATTACTGAAAGATTTAACAGAAGTACCATTGAAAAGAATTTTTTTTTTTTTTGAGACAGAATTTCATTTTGTCACCCTCAGTAGAGTGTCCCAGCATCATAGATCATAGCAACCTCAAACTCTTGGGCTCAATAAACCACTAGCCTCAACCTCCAGCATAGCTGGGACTACAGGTGCCCACCACAATGCCAAGCTACTTTTAGTTGAGATAGAGTCTCATTCTTGCTCAGGCTGGTCTTGAACTCCTGAGCTCAGGCAATGCACCCACCTGGGCCTCGTAGAATGCTGGGATTACATGCGTGAGCCACCTTGCCCAGTCTGAAAAGATATTATTGATTTTTTGGAGCTAGTTAAAGTAAACTGATTAATGTACATTTTATAGAATTATCTTAGGAAAGAAAGTGTATCTATACTATATCCCAGTATACACATAATGATGCGAATCAGGAGCCCCAAAAGGACAAGCATTGTATGAAAACTTTGGTATTGTCCCAGTGGGCAGCTATAGACTCAAAACAAGTAGCTTTGCATTGATAAAGAAGTAAATGTGACCCAACAATAGGTCCTTCATGCATTTTACTTTGTCTCACTTTTTTCCCCGTTGATTAAATGTTTACACAGTGTTCTATGCCATTTATGAGACTGAGGATATGCAATTCTGTTCCATCATTTAATAAAGCATTATCAATACTTGTGCAAATTATTAAAATGTAGGTAGAGAAACAAGTTGGAAAGGGTGTTAGTGTTGGTGTCAGAGAGAGTTTGAGGCAAATGCCTACTCATGTTAAGATGAGTAAGAGACAAAGTATCCAGCCTCAGTCACCCTCCAGTGGGGTGAGCACAGTGTTTAAAAAGAGAGCTGGCTACATAGGACATGTAGCCTGCTTCCACAAATTGGCTGCTGTGAATTGGGCTTCAGTAAACATGCTGGTGCAAATGTCTTTGTTGTAAAACGATTTTTATTCATCCGGGTAGACACCTAGTAATGATATGCATGGAATAGTACGCAGCCACAAAAAGAGGGAGACTTTACATCCTTTATGTTTACCTGGGTGGCGTTGGAACATATTCTTCTTAGTAAAGTATCTCAAGAATGGGGAAAAATGTATCCAATGTACTCAATACTATTATGAAACCAATATATAAATATCTACATATTCATATGAATGATAAAACACAAAGATAGTCCAGAAAGAAGGTGGGGAGAGCAGGGAGGGGAAGGGGAGGAGGGAGAGTATTTGGCCAGATCTCACCTACTGTGCACAATGCAAGTCAGAGCAGCGTATATCAGCCAAATGTTTTTAAACATAGATGCATGGAATTTCACCTATCCAGGTATTCCGATAATCACACTATATACCTAAAAAGTAAACAGCCTATGTGCATCAAATTATTCTCTATTATACACATATGTAAATTTATGGATGCTATCAATATGTAGCAAGTCTATAACTTGTTTTTGTAAAATTTGAAAAATACGTAACAGTCCTTGGACAAGCTTATTGATAATTTTTTTTACAGTATCTTCCAGTTACTAATTTTACATGCTTTGTTATGGGTGACATCAAAACTGCTTTTCAGATATAGAAAATCTCCTGATGTAGGACGTATATTTGTATATACACAAGGTCAGACGATGTTTCTGAAGGTGAATGAGGCTCTGGGGTCATTGCACAGGTTTCAAGGGGAGGACTCTGAAGGTGACCAGAGGGATATTCAGCAACGTGTTATGTATAAGTTTCTCTAGGATGAATTAGCAAACTTAACGTCTGACCTTGTACATATACCTATGTGTGTATTAAAAGTCAATCATTTGAGGAAAAAAAACCTACTTACGTAAGAGAGGGAAGATAATCTTCAAACGAATAGGTGACTAATATTGATTCATGGACAGAACTAATTGCTAAGTTAATGTTATTGTAGATAACAGCCTACGATTTTATTTTTGAGTCATTATTTAAACTTAACCTCCTGGAGTTTCTTGCTGTTTCTCAGCAATTCCTTTAGCACAGCTGCTTGCCATTAGCGCTTTAATCTACTGATCAACCAAAATGAAAACTTGACCCAGAAATACTGGCTTCCAATTATCAGCAGCCAAAAAATCGTTATTGATTCCAATGTGTGACAATTTCACAGCCACCTCTATTTTTAAGAACCGTGAAACTATTTAGGTCCCAGTAAAAGCATTTTGATCACTAAGTCGGGGACATATTCATGTCTATTAAAAAGTAAACAATTTTTCAAAATCCTTCCAATTATTCAACACCATCAAGTAATGGTGGTATTTCAACAATTCTACACATTATCGGTTCAAATGAGTACACTAAAATATAAATTTTCCTACAGCAAATAAAATTTCACCATTCAAAATACGTTTGGTGACCACAGTCTTATTTATCTTCCAAGGTGACTTGCTAATATGCCCTGAGAAATGAAGCATTACTGTTGTAGTCGCCAAGAAAACAGGATATGTTCAGGAAGGCTTGATGCCTTCTTGTTTAAGGGGAAGACAAGCATCTTTGCAAATACGTACACCCATTCACGACAAGAAAGTCATCAGACTGAATTATGCTCCATGACATTGTCTGAAGTCCATCATGGTTAGCCGATTCTTTATGGTAGAAAAGCAGAAAGCTACAAGTGGCAACACGTACGTTTCAAGAAGCAAATTATAATATGTTTGTCATCGTTCTGTTTCCATTGTTAACCTGGTAAGGTAGAAACTAGAAGAGTTGAACTTGGAAACTTCCTTTCTCTCCTGATATTCAGTCCTTACCAGCAACTTGCCACGTGAATAAGCTTAGAAGAAGCCAGCATCTATGCCCCCCGTCCCTCTGGGCACATCTTTCTGGATTTGCCAGTAGGGGAAACATCCTGGGCTCTGCTTTCCAGTTCCATGGAGGTCCCCGTGTGAGATGCCTGTGATTGCTCACTTCATGCTGGTTCTGAAAATTTATCAATAGAGACAGAAATACTAATCACTGGCTCTCTAAAATACCAACAACCGCTGAAAAGCATTATTTCAGATGCATAAAAAATTACAAAGTCCAAGTAAGAAATTCCTACAAGATAAAACCACACGTGTTATGATTCTGAAATTATAATTTTTAAATTCTGTAAAATAATTGAATTTTAATATTTTAGTAAGTTTTTTCAACTTTGTTAGTTATGCAGGCTTGGCCTCTGCTCCCACAGCTGTTAACCACCATGTCCTCAGATGGCCTTTTTGGACTACATGTTTTTAAATTTTATTTTTCTGTGCTTCCTGTTAGTATTCTAATTTGGTGTCATGGAGTAGAATCACACTTCTGAACTGAGATGTGCCAGCTTTCCTGGAACATAATTTCTGAAACCCTGAAGAATTTTGCTCCATGTCATACTTACTGTAGGATATCAAAGTTTGAACAGCAGGTAATTGGTTATCTCATAATATCAAACAAATCCATCTGCTTTTAGAAGGTTTTGGCATGCCTTGCCCATCTTCATCCTAATTTTCTCCGTAAGATTCACAGAAAGTAACACATGGACACTACCGCTGTGTTAACCAAGCTAGTAGTTATAGGATTACACCAAATCCATTCATAAAAGTGACACCAGGTACAATGGTGGGTGGGCACATCTGTGGTCTATGGAGAATGTGCCTTGCCCTTAAGAGAATGCTTCTTCTTTTACTGACTGATATCATGTAGTAAGTTAAGTTTCATTCCATTGTAGTTCATTTGTATTGCTGTAAAGAAATACCTGAGGCAAGAGCGCTATAAAGACAAGAGGTTTATTTGGCTTATGGTTCTGCAGGCTATACAAGAAATGTGGCTGTGTCATGTGCATCTGGTGAGAGCTCCTGGCTTCTTCCACTCACGGTGAAAGGGAGCTGGTGTGTGCAGAGAATGCATAACAGGAGAGGAAGCCTGAGAGAGCAAGGCTGCTCCAGACTCTCTCCATCAGCCAGCCTTCAAGGCAGCAAATATAGAGAGATGCACTCAGCCCCTCCACCCATGGTGGGTCTTGGTCTATTCCAGCGGTGTCTCCCTCCATGACAGAAATACCTCCAACAGTAGGGATCACATTTCAACTTGTGCTTAGAGAAAAAATATCCAAACCGTAGCCTATTATTTTCAAAGCTTCTATTTCTTTTTTGTTTTCTACCTAGTAATTTTATCTATTTTTAAAAATGGATTACTGAGGGTGGTGCCTGTGGCTCAAAGGGGTAGCGCGCCAGCCCCATATGCCAGAGGTGGCAGGTTCAAACCCAGCCCCAGCCAGAAACTGCAAAATAAAAAAAAAGGATTACTGAGTTCTCCAATGATACCAGGAGATTGTTTATCTCTCCAAATGCACATGTCAGTTTTAGCTTCCTGTATTTTGGACTTCTGTCATGAAGGGCATGTGTGTTAATCATTGTTGTACATTCCCGATGGATGGATACCTTTATCATTTAAAAATTTCCTTCTTAGTCTGGAGAACAATGTTTTTTCCTAAACTCTACTTTTTTCTGGCATTAGAATCATGACTCCAGCTATTTTTCTGGATGTTGCCTGCTGTATAATCCTTATCAATCCTTTCTCTGTTGACACGTTGAAGACTTTGAATATAAAATTTGTCTTTTGTAGAAAATACATGTATTTTTTTTCATTTCTTCAAATTCCTGCCTTTTGATTGGAGTGTGTCTTCCCCTTTCATTGAAGGCAGTGATTACGGAAGAATTGTGGCTTCATCTTATTACTCGTGATCCATAAGTAGTAAATCTACTCACATTATTTCTCCATCGCTGTCTTAGGTTAATACACATTTTCTAATCTTTCATTTTGCTTTCCTTGTTTTTTTCACTGTATTTTTGCATGAATTCTGTAGCAAGAGCTAAGCTCGGTACATTCAGTAATCGTAAGAAACACCTTGGTGATGAGGGCGTGGAGAAGGGTTTGGGCTCTCAACATGAGAACATGAGAGCTTGTGAGTTCAGAGCATCAGGGATTAGCAGTCTCTACCCCTGTGGTGTAGGAGCCAGGGGATCAGGTCGATAGGAAGCTGCAGGAGAAGGCAGTCGGGAGTGTACGTACATTGTCTTCTGGACCGGCTCACTCTGAGTGTTTCACTTCTCCTGCCTGCAGAATGTTTGCACAACAATAGCAACCAAATACAACAAAGTAGCCAGGTGTTGTGGTGGGCACCTGTAGTCCCAGGTACTTGGGAGGCTGAGGCAAGAGAATCATGTAAGCCCAAGAGTTTGAGGTTGCTGTGAGCTGTGATGCCACTGCACTCTACCCAGGGTAACATAGTGGGACTCTGTCTCAAATAAATAAATAAATAAATAAATAAATAAATAAAATAAAATCCATTAGGACTTAATTCATGGCCTGCCATAGAGTCTATCCTGGAAAATGTCCCACGTACACTGAGAAGAATGTGTTTGCTGCTGCTGTTTGGGGCAGCGGTCTGTATATGTTTGTGAGATCAGGCTGGTTTATTCTGTTCCTTAAGACCTTTATTTTCTCACTTATCTATCCAATATTGAGAGTGAGATATTGAACTCTCAACATTTATTGTAGGAATGTATTTCTCTGTTCAATTATATAATTTTTAGCTTCATAAAAATAATAAAAAATAAATCCAACAAAAGTTAGATCCTTAATAAAATTGCCAAAAGTAAAAAAATTGATTAATTAATTTAATTAAATAAGAATGTTAAAAGCTGCAGTTATTTCTGCGCTACACCCGGCATCCCAGTCATTACTTAATTCAATATTACATTTTCTGAGAAGACTGAATATTATAAAAGTCTGGAATAGGAGTTAGCAACAGCTTTACCTTTGTGACATTATCTTTCCAATTTAATTCAACTGAACCAGACTACAAATGCGTGTTAAGGCAAATTCATCAGATTATCTAGCCCACAAGCACTGGCAGGCGGTGAACGCCAGCACTGGAATAACTTAATGGTATTAGTACAAACTCACTTTTCTTTATTTGAAACCGTCCCAGGATTTTATTAAAAATGAATTCTGTTCTTGAGGATCAGTAAAAGATATAAGTAGGAAAACATTTTTAACGGTAAGGCACTTGCGGTTTTGATTGTTTTGAGCAATCCACATTTCCCTGCTCTGGTTACCTAGGAGACAGCCGTGGGCGAGAGCCAGACTTCTGTAATCTGAGTCTTACCCGATTGTCTTGTATTTGTTTTAGATTTTCTAATACAGGTGGCTATCACTATTTTGCTTAAAATTCATCTCAGAAATGGTCTGGCTATCTTGGTGATGTGTGCGTGCCCTGGTTTTTCGGAGCTGGCTCAGTTTCCGTGCTTCCCTTTACACAGTATTACCGCCAATTGATTTGCATCCCAGAACGGTTTATTATGCAGAGATGTGGTTTATGATGTTGCTGATGCATCACATTTAAGCAGCTATGAAAATTAACCGCGCTGCATGGTCAGCAGCTAATTCTCAAACTCACAGCTCTGGGGGAGATACGCCGGCCACCCATATATTTAAAAGGCAAGAAGATTTAGCCAGTTCATTGCTGACCTTTAATGATATTTTGTGAATGGTTTTATGATGCTATTAAACTAGTTTGTAAATAATAAATTTAACGCTGAAACTCTGCTGGCTGCACCTTCGGGGCAGAGGGAAAACACATTATGGAGTGGGGCCTTGAGCTGAGCTCCATGTGGCACCTGTGTGGTGGCCTGGTGGCCGTCACGGGGTCAGGAGAAAGTGTGTTTAACTGGAAATATGTGGGGGTGTTTAAAGATGCCAACACCCTGTGCTATGAGTATGTACATCGTATATTTATCCGTGAGGTTCAGAAATGCATGATGCTTCCAGCACGACCCGGGAGCCTCTCTCTGAAGTCTCTGTCTCCAGTCCCTGTGCTCACACGTCTATGAAGCTTCATCACCACACTCATTCTGCATTGAAATTAATTAACTAACTGCCACTGAGTGGACAGAGGGCTGGCCTCGGGCAGAGACCAGTTGTGCTTCCAGACTTGCTGACTTTTATAATTCATCTAACAAGCTAGTTGTTTCTAAATTATGGTAAAGTTTTCTTTGTCAGTTTTATGGACATGAAATGGGAGCTTAGGTAAGTTAAAAATGGCCTGGGGAACATGAAAGCAACACTAATTACTTAGTAACCCCTGGTCTGTGTAGGATCAGAATCAGTGGGAGCCTTGAGCTTGTCCTAAAACTAGCTGGCCCCAGCCTCAGCTTCACGGCACATCTTCAGGCAGGAGATTCTCACCAGGAGTGCACAACCTAGAGCTCTGCACAGTTGACGGAGGGTCTTTGCTCCCTGAAAACCTGCTGTCCCCCCTAAGCTGGTGGGGCTCAGGCAGCGCCGTGGTGACGGAAGCACAGTGAGGCTATGAACACAGATGAAGCTTCACGTGGCCCCCC
>NW_003852525.1:1400534-1403473 GCF_000181295.1 Otolemur garnettii | reverse complement strand
TAACCTCTTCATTCCCAAATGGAGTTACAGTAACCTTTTCAGCAGTGGAAAACCGTACATTCTCTTCCTGTTGTCCTGCCGTTTCCTAGCTTGTCGTGCATTCTTTCCAAAAAGCGGGACTTTTTTAAAACGCTGCAGGACTCAGGACATACTGTTAAAATTGGGACTGTCCCACCAAAAGCAGGACGTCTGGTCACCTTACCTCAGCTCCAAGACCCATCTCCCAGTCCCTGCAGACCTGGTTCTCTAAAGACACCATTCAAAGCAACAGGCACCAAACTCACTCACCTTTGACTGTTTCCAGAGCTGTCTCTATCAGGGATTCTTCCTAAGGAGCTAAGCATTTCACTATGTGAATTTTTCTTAATTACAAAAAATATGTATATTTTCTAGCTTTTATTTTCTAATGTAATTTCCTCATAATTGGTCAGACTTAAATGAGTTAGTGAAGACCGGAAACAGCATGGAACTGAGATAATATATCACAAAAATAGGAACCGTGAAACTCTTAGAACTTTCTCAGTAGTCCAGAATGGCCTGGAACCCGAGTTAAATTATACTGCTTTAAGAATTTTTATGTGATTCTAAATAGGTAGTATACTGAATGAAAAAAAAAAAAAAAACTTGAGTCTATCTTCCACCTTTAAACCAAATTGGAGGGCTTTTTAAATTTTCATATTATGATAGATTTTCTTGCGTATATCAGGGGTGACAGATTCTCTCAATAAGGAATAATCCTTCAACAGAGGACGCTCTTGTTAGCCCATTATCTTCTTTGAAGCAGAAGACATGATCTGTGCGCAATTGAATAAGTTGAAATGAAAACAGTTTTGTATAGAAATGCAATTGATTTCTGCCTGTTGAATGTATCCCAAACCCTCGCTGAATTTGTTGATTAGTTCTAACTAGTTTGGGGGTAAAATCCCTAGCTACTTCTACTCAGTGTGTTGTTAAAAGCCTAGAAATAAAATATTAAACAAGGCGTGTAATAAACTGCCGACCATTAGCTTAAAACTATCGTGCTGCTGTGATCAGTGTTCTTGAGATTTTGCTCTGGTTCACAGGACTGCTACACACTTTCCAAAAGACGGAGGTCGAGCCAAGAGTCTGGGGAGAATTTTCCCAAGTGGAATCTGAAGAAAGTGACTTTTGTCTTAGCTCAAAAAATTACCGAAGAGAGGAATGTAAGTAGTCATCACTAAACAGTTTTCTCATACGATACTGTACACACAGGCACATGTTCTCTGACTGATCACCTCTGAATCGTGACTCAAATCCTCGCTCCATAATGGATACTGAAGGGGTTTGTGTGAGGGAGGAAGAGGCTTGAGATGGAGTCTGTGCCAGGGTACTGAGGAGCTCAGGGAAGAGTCTTCCCAAGGAAAGCTCGGGTCTGTCTGTATTTATTGTCATAAAACTGAAAAAAAGTAGATGAAAGCTGTTTATGGGACAGCACTGATATGGAAGACTGGGTAGAATTTCTCCACTTTGTTTTTGCAAAACTACTGACCTTCAGCAAGATCTTTGCCTCCAGCATCCAGAGGCCTTTGGAATCCAGAGAATCTTTATTGCCGCACCTCACACACGCACATTCGCTCTTGGAGGTCAGTTTTCTGCCCTCCTGCATGTACACAACTCATGTGCATTCTCGTGACTGTAGGTCTCTCAAGCAGGAAGTGAACATGTATTCAAGATCAGGGAACGGTTTTCTCTACATCATATTATTCTGTATTGGATAACTAATACTTATTAAAGGAAACATGTTCGCAGTCACTCTTCAAGTTACATTCATCCTGCCTCTTAATATTTTCTGTTTTATTACAAAGTAGAAATATTTCTAGGAAAAGTTTGCATACCTGTATGGATGGAGTCCACTGTGCTGAAGTTTGTGAGGTGTCGTTGGTATGAAGCAGCCTCCCTTGCTGGGTCCCAGAAGGTCAGGCCACCCCAGAATGGAGTCATTTGTGCTAAGTGCAAAGAAATCAAACTGAACCTAATAGTGGGCCAGGATTTTTAAAACTATCCCCCACCCCACCCCCCAAAAAATAAAGCCCCAAGAAATTTTAGTCAATCCAAGTCAGGTCTGCATAATAATGAATTTCTGTTTAAGAATAGCCAATCCAAGGAGTAGGGCGCTGGCCCAATATACCAGACAGAGGTGGCAGGTTCAAACCCAGCCCTTGCCAAAACAGAAAAAAAAAAAAAAAAACAAGGAATAACCAATCCCCTTTTTGTTCTCTATTCCTGTTTTCCTTAACTGTTTCTGCCTTACAAAGCCAATCTGCACTGTCCAGACAGACACTCAAGCAGATACTCAAGTAATTTTTCTAGAATGAGCTGGTCTCTGATTCCAGAATCACAAATGAAAGCCAACCAGATCCTTAAACTAAATTTGTTGTGATTTTCGCTTTTGACAATAGGTCTTGCATGCATATTGCACAATCATGTTTAAAATAATGACAATATCTATTGCCCAAAAATGTGTCAGGACTTATAAAATACAATTTTGTATGCGTTCTAAAAATCATATGTACTACATAAAGTATATGCATTTTGAAAACATGACTTGAGTCAATTTTCATTAACTTTTTATAGAAATGTAATTCCAGCTCCATCTTGTGGCTTGCAATTTGTTTTCTAAAATGATGCATTTATGTGACTACCTGTTATTTCTCTTGTTGTATCTTTTCATTCATTGAATAGTTAATGGTTTGTGCCACTTTGTAAGATCTACACATTTTCTCTGTAAAATGAAATATACTTTTAAACGTCTCACCAGGAACTATTTTTAATTTTTTATGCAAATCTTCTACATACATATGCTCAGGAGTTTCAGACCAGCCTGAGCAAGAACAAGACCCTCTACTAAAATAGAGAAATTAGCTGGGCATCATGGCAGGAGTCTGTAGAGTCCCAGTTACTCTGGACTGAGACAGGAG
>NW_003852525.1:1382280-1400279 GCF_000181295.1 Otolemur garnettii | reverse complement strand
TCACACTGGTCGATAAAAACTGTTTAAAACTTGTTAAGTACATTTTCTGCTAAATATAAAAAAGTCATTATAAGATTCAATGCTTATTATAATGGCAATTTATATTAAGATATGAAATTATTTAAAATCTAAAGGAATATTTCGGTAATCCTGATCTTAGCTTGATTTCACAAACATTATCAAGTAACAATGTTAAATGAGAAGCTGTAAGTGTTTATGTTTTATCACACAGCAGTCTAATTTGAGAAAAAAATATTGCAATGAGAAAACTGAAGTGGTTGTTTTTTAAATGTGATCATAGAATGCGCCAACAGTTCTATATTGTTTGGCTTGAAATTAGTAATCGTTGTAAAAGTACCACATGCCACAACTTGTTGTTGACCTTAATGAGAGAAATTATGATAGACACCAAGAAAATATTTTGTCCTTCCTTTAGGGATTGGTAACCTTTCAGTTTGATTTTCATGTTCTCTGTGTGACCAATTAGAAGTAAATGTCTGTGGACCCCCTTAAAATAAGCGATTACATTACAGGTACAGAATCTCTGCTTTCCAGTGAGCCCCGGGGGTGTGGTTGACAGTCCACAGAAACCAATTTATGAGTAGTACAGAAATACTAATTTTGGATATGACAGCAGGTGGAGCATTTCAATAAAGCTGCAAATCTCAGTGTTCAGCCAGTTAAATACGTGCAATTGGATTTAAACCCTGATTTTAACATAACGAACATGTTGACACTGAATTCCGGAGTCAGAACGTAATTCTGCATATGAACTAATCTTATGAATGCATTACATTTGTCTAAAAGCAATTAAGATAAATTCAGTTTCTTAAAATAAGCACATTAGATAATCTATTTCTTACAGTTTTTCATGGTTTCTCTGGGTATTTATGTTATAGCACATTTCATAATATCACATTTCCCTTTTTAAGTTTTAAAAAAACAATTTTAAAATACATGATAAACAGGAGTAGAAAGGGTATCTTAAAAAGTTTGATTACCAAGGTGGTGCCTGTGGCTCAAGGATTAGGGCGCCGGCCCCATGTGCTGGAGGTGGCAGGTTCAAACCCAGCCCCAGCCAAACACTGCAAAAAAACAAACAAACAAACAAACAAAAACCTGTTTACTGTTTACATTGCTTACTTGGCCAAACAAAACATATTTACCTCACCCTACCTACACCCTACTCTCTCCATGTGACTATATATAATTTATCTTTGCAGAAAACAATGTTATTCTGTCCTTTTTTTCCCTAAAATCCATATGTTAATTTTAAAAGATTGTAGAGGATTCAATTTGCCTTTCCATAACTTATTATTTTAATAATGCATATTTTAACAGAAATTGTAATATAATCCTTTGCACCATTTTTCAATGAACCCAGTGATGTCGGGACACCCTGGGGAGTTGATACCCACTACCATCTGGTATAAACTAAATTCACAAACAAGCTTTACTTTAGTTCATCGTAATTAAGCTTTCCTGATAAAATATATCAAGATAGCATATCAAAATACGGAGTCTTTTATTATACAATCTTTCATAGTTGTTACTATATTTGTGAAAATTCTAAATATGTGTTTCTATTA
Source organism: Otolemur garnettii (assembly GCF_000181295.1). Classification (NCBI taxonomy): domain Eukaryota; kingdom Metazoa; phylum Chordata; class Mammalia; order Primates; family Galagidae; genus Otolemur; species Otolemur garnettii. The sequence goes on along the minus strand of NW_003852525.1, from coordinate 1,398,690 downwards.
TTCTGAATGTGCTCCCTGCCCCAAATTCACAGGCTGGAACCTAACACTGAAGGTTATGGTGATGTGAAGATGTGGAGCAGAGGGGTGCTCGTTACGTAAATGGGATTAGTGCCCTTAGAGAGCCCAGCCCCTTCCACCAGGTGAGGACCAGTGAGAAATGTTACGTGTGAATCAGGAAAATAGTCACTAACCAAACACCAAACCTGCCAGCACCAGTGTCTTGGACTTTCTGGCCTCCAGAACTATGTGAAATAAATGTCTGTGTTTAGAAGCCACCCAGTCAGTGGCATTTGTCACAGATGCTCATGCACATGTTTGTACTTTAAAAAGTATTCTGTGTTAAACTTTAAGGCCTAAATTACTACCCAGTTTATCAGCAGTAGAAATATAACCAAAATAATACAAAGATACTTCAAAAATTTTATAAATATGTTGTAGATAATATTTAATTAGATACATATCTCTGATTGGGATTACTATGACTCTTTTCAAAAGAGTTTCCTTGTTCCTAGATAAGTGTTGCTTCTACGGCTGGAAGGAGGCAACATTTATTCATTTTTGGTTCTTCCTTTTTTATGGATATAACTGCTGCAGAAACTTTTCACATGACTATTTAGCTAGGAAGAAGAAATTTTATTATATCAGTAAAATTCAGTTTCTAAGAACTCCTTGAAAATTATACAACTCAATATTATATGCCTGCATCATGAGAATTAATTTGAATCATCTACTAATCAAAAAATCAATTTAACTCTCTGGCATCGTGTATTGAAAATAGATAATTACAGGTACTTCATTCAAATATACTTTTTGAGAAGTGTTTAGAGTCGGCTAGTTTTTCAATAAATGCACCTGTCATTTCTACTTGTTCTGGAGGTTTTATACCTCTGGGCTGTCAGGTGCTGAGAGAGTAAATGTTTGCATTTATTCTGCAAAGTAGGAAAGAAATGATAACAAACATAGAATTAGATATGGAGACACAAAACCAAAGTGATGTAGGCATAGTCAGAAAGATAAATATTAGGAAATAAAAAATTCAGCTCCAAAAATTAATTATTTTAGAATTATCTAATTCTCTGGGACCTTTGGAAACTTCTCTTGTGTCCCAATGTGATATGTAACCTAATTGCAAGGCTGCTATTGAATATTTCCCCTACTATTATGGCTGGGAGGAATAAACGAGGCTAAATTTTCCAGGAAAATAACCACATTTTCTTCAGGAAAATGTTTATATATGGTACATGGAGTAAGAATGTGAGCTGTAATATTGGGTTGTTATTGGAGACAACAAAGGTAATCCTATCAGGTCAGATGATAAATAATGACTATCAATTGATGATATATTTGTGTCTTATGTATGTTTTTTCAAACCAGAGGGATGCTGGATTTGAATCTGTCGATGATAAACCCCATGAGAAATAATTTAATGAATTCTAAAATATAGTAGCACCTCCAGGGTTGGTCACCTCCCTACACTGCCCACCTCCTTAACCTGCCCTAATTTTCAGGGACGGGACATGCACCACATGTACACATCAGTGCAGTGGGCTGGTTCCTTACGCTGACCACCTTGCGTGTTAACTACTTTGTTCCAGTTCCTTGGGTGGTCAACCTACAGAGGTCCTATTGCATATATTTTTGGAGTGTGTGTATAAAAATTAAGCGCTTTGCCTTTACAATAACAATTACAGTTTGGGTTATAAAGACATACGAAAAACCAGCACATTTCCCTGTGTCAGCCACATAGTACCTTCACATGTTTCAATAATAAAATTAAAAAGTCATGGAACCGCATTATTATTTGACTGCAAAGTTCATCTTCCTGCAGGGGATTCTGGAAAAATTTATGGTTTCAACCTTTAGTTTAGAATTAATGTTACTGCTAAGCTTTGGGATTACAAGTAGCTATCTATTGCCAACAAAACAACAGACAACCTTAGGAAAACCATTTGATAAATACTGCCCTTTCTAAAAAAGAAAAGTTTATCGTGGGGAAGCTATTGACAAAAGGTAGATAATGTAATGAAGAAAGACAGTAACATTAACAGAGGTCAGAAAAGGAATGATTGACTTCTACTGATACATTTTTATCCTCTTGTCAAAAGAATAGTCAAGGGCGGCGTCTGTGGCTCAAGGAATAGGGCACCGGTCCCACATGCTGGAGGTGGTGGGTTCAAACCCAGCCCCAGCCAAAAACTGCAAAAAAATAAATAAATAAAAGAACAGTCAAAATTTTCCAGTGAAGTCAGTTTTTAATAGTCCTGAAAAAAATAGGAGCTGTCCAGAGATTGTACCCAATATATATGTTTTTAATATCAAAAAATGTAAAATCCCACTGAAGAACATTTTAAAATTAATATTCAAAACTTCAATATTGGTTTTATGCATTTTTGCATAGGAACGCACATAAGGAAATTTGTCTTCAATTTTTTAATGAACAAACATTTAATATGAGCAGACGTTAAATAAATATGTGAACTTAAACTTAGAGCTAATACATTTTTCTTCAGTTGTTCATTATTTTATGCAAATGCCTCATCGGTGCAGGTATGGTTACATTGAACGGTTACATCTACAATTGCAGCAAAACACTTTTTGGGCTCTTAATTTTTTTTTAGAATGCCTATAATAGCCTGGTAAACTAATTGCTATCTGTGTGGAGACATCTTTTTGCATAATAGCTGAACACAGATTTCGTAAAATTAACTAAGTTAGCACAGAATGCACCACATGTTCATTTCTTTAGGCATCTCGTGGCTCAGTAGCACACAAACAGCAATGCCCAAGTTCAAGGAATAAGTATGCACTTCCTAGTAGAGCTATAATCAGCTCCCTGACTGGGCAATCATTCAATATGCGATTTGAGCAAAAGGCGAGGTCTGGGTGTCTTCTGCTGTGTCCAGGGAGATTTGTTTAAGGCTGGCGTCACTGCATGCCCTTGGTGAGTCATGTACATAAATATAGGTTTTATTCATATTAAGGAAAAGAGATTTACAAGTAAGCCCATGAATTTATTAATCATAACGAAATGCAGGAATGGTTGTATGGAAAATGTCTTAGTGCTTCTCACTGCCTCACTGTCATTTTCTTGTAGAAAATTTTATAACCGCAAAAGCAGCTCAGTCAAGGACATCATTCCAAGATAAATTCCAGTGCTACGATACAGTGTAAATAGGCTCATAAAAAGTGTTTTTCCTCCTTATTACTACTGTTGAGCATTTGCTGAGAACTTTCTAGCCTCATTTGACAATGAAGAGGCTAAATAAGACTTAGGTCAAACTTAAATAAAATAGACTAATCAACTCTGTGTGACTGGGGTATATGTTTTTCCTTTAAATTAATAGTTAATTACATGTATTTTAGATGTATATACATATGTACACACATGTATTACCGTGGAGGGGGGAGGTTGGGTGGAGGGAGGGTGATTGGTGGGACCACACCTACAGTGCATCTTACAAGGGTACATGTGAAATTTAGTAGGTGTAGAATATAAATGTCTTAGCACAGTAACTAAGAAAATGCCATGAAGGCTATGTTGACCAGTTTGATGAAAGCATATCAAATTATATGTAATACCAGCACATTGTACCCCATGATTGTATTAACCTACACAGCTATGATTTAATAAATTAAAAAAAAAAAGTCCCTGGGCAAAATAAATAAATAAATGAAGTTATAGAAACCATGTTTGAATTGTGATTGTTACTTAAGTTTTATCATTTAAGGTATACTCAGTGGAAATTACATAGGCTTTATAAATTTTATTTTCAAGATTAAATGAGACAAAATATATAAATACATTTTTAAAGAAAGCTTAATTAACACAAATACTTGTATATGTTTATGTGCAAATGTTATTTCTTATCTTTGACTCACGTATGTAAGCCAAGATTATACTATAATAGATGATCCAGAAGACTCCGTCTAAGTTTAAGCTCACGGTACTAATTCTGGATTTAAAGGATAAGGAAAAGGATTGTGAGGCTTCTCAAATATCTAAGGAATAATTTCTATGAAATTATGCCAGATTTTAGAGAGAAAGAAAAGAAAGGTATAAATGAACACATAGTATGAATGTCAGAGTGAAGGAGAAAAGCTTTATAATAAATAAAAAATAAACAGTGAAAAGCTTAAGCCAGTTTCTCATCCAAAGGCCATTGAAAGAATTTTTGGAGATTTTTGGTTTGTTGTTTTGGTTTATGTGTGTGTGTGCATGCGTGCTGATGATTGGTTTTGAGGATGTTTTAAAAAACTCAAAAAACAAAGTTAATGTTGCTCCCCGGGAATTTTAGATATAATCCCTAAGTCCACATAACAGTGATACACCTGAGGGCAAGGATCAACTAAGGGGACTTTACGGAAGCTTTTTTGGAGAGAAGACCAAGGGGAGAGCAGAGAGAAGAGGCACAATCAGCCGAGGACAGTCGAAAGGACAGTCAGCGGCAACCCGTCTGAGATCCCGTTTGAAACGGCACTGCCCTCATCACTGCGTTCTCCATCTCTTTAAATTTTTGTCACCTGAAGCTGTTACCACCAGGACTCTGTAGTGACTGACCCTCTTTCACTTTCAACTTGCACTGACTTCAAATGAACCACGTTGCAGTATTAGGGGCATCCGTGGACTCACCAAGGAATAAAACAAGTATCTTGAGTCTTTTTCCTCACTTTCTAAGTGGACGCTGATGTTACTCCTAGTGTCCTAAACTTTTCAAGTCACTGTTCTTGCCAAAGGTTAATCATCTTAAGTAAGTTTATTTTATCTGGATTGTTGCAATCAAAAACCATTTAAAGAACTCAGCATCACCAAACAACTCCGTGGCTTAGCCAAAAACGAGCCTTTTAGAGACTGATGTTGGTTTTAGACTTTTTCATTTTTTTTTAATTTTTTATTAACAATTCTGTTACGATAAAATGTTTCTTGGTAAATTCTCTAGTTTCTCGGAGTGTTGCTTTATAAAGTTTTGAGGATAGTGTCATGAGGTTACAGTGACCATTGTCATTACACATTAATAAACACGTTTTGGGTGGTGCCTGTGGCTCAAAGGAGTAGGGCGCAGGCCCCATATGCTGGAGGTGGTGGGTTCAAACCCAGCCCCGGCCAAAAAAAAAAAAAAAATAACCCAAAAAAGCAACATGTTTTAGCACCCCTTTGATACCAAAAAAAGAAAACAAAGATTAACTTTGGATACATAAATACTACTTCAAATCATAAGATAGTTGTCAGGAACCAATGATAAATAATATTTGATTTGCTGTCACCTAAGATAATCATTATTTATATCCATATAAGTAAGTTTTATTCATGTCACAATGAGTATGCTTTGCTTCTCAAGAAATTAACTGCCTATTTTTCACTCTTTGGTCCTGATTTATTGCACCTCATTGTTTTTGTAAAATACTGCAATATGTAATTACTGCTCTTGGAATGGCAAAAGGGTGCAGATTCCACCGTGAAGGGCCTGGACCTGTCCCCACTGCCCAGTGCCACTGATAACCACACAGGCTTTCTGAGCTCAGAGTCCTTAGGTGTTCCCTGAAGTTAGGTCCTCCAGAAGCAGCTCCTGATTAGAACTCAAGCACAGGTGATTTATGAAGAAAGTGTACACAGAAGAAATTACAAGAGAGTTGGATAAAAAATAAAAGAAAAAAAGTGAGAAAAACACAAGGAAGGGTGTTCAGTGATACAAGGAGCCAACTGGAAATTGGTCCGCACCTCTGGAGTGGAAATTAGACTTTATTTATTTATTTATTGCAGTTTTCTGCTGGGGCTGGGTTTGAACCCACCACCTCTGGCATATGGGGCCAGTGCCTTATTCCTTTGAGCCATAGGCACCGCCAAGAATCAGACTTTAATACCTTAAGGGCTGCTTGAGTTGTAATGAACTTTCGCTACTTTTGAGCCCAGAGCCTCATGAATCATATAGAACTCACATGTCTCTTGACCTATCTTGACCTAATAAGGTCTATGGCCTTGGCGGTGGCCCCAAGGGGGAAGTAATTTCCTAGTGTGGCAACATGCTAAACTCTGGCTTCCTTGAAGGAAAGGGAGGTACACTTTCCTTCTCTGTCTACCAGTAAGTCGCTTAGGTCTTGAGTGAGGTATGAACTCTCAGCCTCTTTGGCCAGAAGAGCTCCAGCGGCCTCCCAGCTGTCCTCTGAAGAGAGTCCCAGACACAGGGTATTAGAAGCACAGGCATTAGAAGCCGGGAGAGAGTGACACACAGTGAATCTGGAGCCTTGGGGCTGAAATATCGACCATTTGGTACAGCTGTAATAACAGGGTAAATGTTACTTGCGTTACTGTGCAGCTTACATTGTTCCAAACACCATGCACAGGCTTTATTCATTTTTGTAAGGTCATCTTTATACTTAGCTTTGTGTAGATGCTGCTGTCCTGGCCTGTATGTGGTTAAAAACATGCATGACCTCAGACACCCATGAAGCGGACTTTCTCTGCTGCGGCATCTTCAGTGGGGGAGTAAAACTATATCATTAGTCTCTGTATTCTTTCAAGTACAGAAAAGCGATTTATCTAATAATTTCCAAAACACACACACATTTTACTGTGGTGATCGTATCTCAAACATTCCCTCTAACAAAAAATGGAAAACTCACACGTTCATTACTATTATCAGAACAGTTCATCTTCAGATTTATTTACGAAATTACGCACTTGGGGGACAAAAAGGCTACATATACAAACATGTTTGTGACAAGTGCTATCTGCGTGACCCAGTGACAAAACACAGTGATAACAAGAATGGGTGATAAAAATAGGTTCCTGTGACTAAAGCTACATAATTATTTTTAATAGCACATTCCTACGGATAGATACAAGTATATGTGCTATATTGACTGACTTTAATTACGTTTTAGTGACTGATACACTGTTACTACTTCGGTAGGTAACAACCACTATAGTCACTGGTCTCTCTGTTTCTGAATTTGACTGATGTGCAGAAACTAGGAAATTTATCTGCTTAGATATTTCCATGAATCTGCATGTTGCTTTCCTTTTTAATTGCAAAGTGCCTATTAACATGTATTATATAATTTTACAATTATATATACATATAAATTATAAATATCATATATATTTATAATTATATAATATATATCTTTTTTAAAAAAACCTTGATATGCCAGGCATAGGAATATGGATAATCTATCCATCAAAACTAGAAGCATACAGAATTCAAATTGAAAATATGGTATCATTATAAAAGACATTCTTTTATTTTTCTGAAAAATGATACTTTAATAATTCTATACCAGTGGGATGACATATTGGCATATTTCCTTAATAGAGTGGCTTCCTATCATCATGTGAAAATAACAGCATTAAATCATCTCTTTGTTGGAGTAATAATAGCTTTCATTTGAACAGTGCTTTCCAATTTCAAAGACCACTTTCATGCAATATTCATTCTGTTTTTCTAAATAACTCTGTACAAAGGCAGATAACTGATACTCTATTTTTTAAAATGAAATCGTGCCTTAAAGAAGATTTATAACACAGTGACACCAACTTGATCTTGCACCCTGGTCACTCAACCCTCTGTCCAATGTCCTCTGGCCACTAAATTTCATGAAAGATAAATGTGATAAAAAATGAAAAATAAAAGTCAGCAAGCATAATAACAAATTAGACAGATGCCACAAATCAGCTGAATAAAATGGACATATTTAATCACAATGTAACTAACTACAATGTAAATATTTATAAGGATCTGATATTTCAAATCATAGAGCCCCAACTCAGCCTGGTTCTTTAGAAAAGAAAGTTGTTAGCACAGCAAAGACAATCCAGGTAATCAGACCTCAAGTGCCACCTGCATCAAACACGACATAAAATTCTCTTTGTTATAAAAGACTATACTTCAAAATAAAATTCACTAATGATTGAATCTGTATTCTGGGAAATCCTATTTTTCCCAGTGATGCTCAGAGGGACTCTGTGTACTGATTTGCCGTTCAAATGAGTGCAAATGACTTTCATTGCAATGACAAGGCTTGCACACAAACGCACGAGTTCCAGGCACAGAGAATATTTAGAAGCTGCCCACGGTCCGGCTCCTTCTCTGCCCTTCATGAAGAAGTCTCATGCCTCCCCGCCTACGGTATCTGTTTACAGAGAAAAGCCTGGTTCTTACCTATTGTCACTCATCTCTTGCTGCTCTTTGAAGACGCTTAGGGGACGGTATGTCAGGATACATTCTTGGGGTCCCTCCTGACTGGAACCTTCTTTTCCTAGATTTCTCCCTCTAGCAAACTTCAGCACCTGTTTCTATCCACTATTTAATTATCACCTTCCTGGAGATTCTGTCTTACACGACAGTGTGTAAAAAAGGCAGACTCAGCTATTAATGATATTCTTAGGTTATCTCTACTGAGTATTTATGCTTTCTGAAAAATCAAATTATGTATTTATTCATTGCTTTCCTCCCTATGTTTCCTGATCTAATGTAAGCATAATACAGCAGCAGCTATGCCTTCGCTACTAAAAGCGTAACTTGCCTCTGCCTGTTGAGAAAGAATCATGGATTTATGTCCCTCCCACTTTGCTCATGGAGACTCAATATTTTATTACAGCTACCACACTACTGGAATCCATATTCTGTGGTGCCAAAGATGGGATATTTGCAAGCTCAGACTTGGTCAAATAAATGATCTGTCCACCTGCCGTCTTTTCGCTCTGCAGAGAAGTCACTTGAACGTCCGCTCGACTGTTCAAATGAATCCAGTTGTCTATGGTTATGTTAGGAAGCTTGGGGAGAACTGAAAGAATACTAGTGAATTTTTCAATTGATCCTAACACATTTAGAAAATAAAGATTGCAATCAAATGCCACTGACAACTAGTATCAGTGATTAAAAGAGAATTTCAAGTTTTTCAGGTGCCCGTGGGCGGCCCCCAACAGTAACCCTTTACTTTTTTGTTACCATAGCATTTTGCTGCAAACCAAAGATCTTCATAGTTCAGTCCAAAGCGGATGTTACACACATATTTTTGAATTGTAATGTGCGATTATGTTCAAATAATGTTTTAGGGGACCAAAAGAAGATTTGAAATTTCACTTGCAAACAAACTTACTGACATTAAGTAGTTTTTACCAAACGAGGCAAAATATGGTATGACCGTTAACCCTTACTGTGTGTGCAGTTCAAGGGGAAAATGCACCCACTTCAGTAAACAAATTCTGCTAACTTAGAGCTGATACATCTAGAATTAAAAAGCAGTAAAATAAGGCTGACAAGTCTGATGCTTAATAGCTTGATGTACCAGCGTCCTGAGGCCACGGGCCATGTCCAGGTCACGTTGTAGCATTTCATCTCCCGATCTACTCAAGTATCTGGTTCTTTCTTTTTTCTGTTTACAGAGACACATTTCATTGTCTTTTGCCTCACTACAAGATAATGCAAATAAAATAGGACCGTGTTAGATCTAAGCCTAACTATGTGATATGGCAATAATTCCATAGTGTTTACAACGAGTCTCGTAAATTTCTAAAAACACACGCTAACTCGATTTGTTTTTACAATACCCTTCTGCTGAATTAAGTAATCTCCCCAAGATCAGATTCCTTATAAACGACCAGCGTGGGATATTAACCCAGTCTGTCTGCCTCAGAGACTCTTTGCTTGGTTTAACTTTCATTCCAGACTGTCTTCTGGAGTCAATGCTTTGATGAACATTTTGGAGACAGAGAAATAATAAAGTCATTATAAACTAGCCATAACCTTCCCATCGTAGGACTGATGTTTTGTTAGAGGATTTTGTTTATGGAAGTCAAGTTTGTCATCTTGAGCAAACTGGCTTGGTTTCTCAGTGACTAGCAGACACCTCAGGGGATTATCTATCTATGGAAAATGTGTGTGCTGTGCAAATTTCCAATTGTATTGTCTATTACTAGCAAACTATAAAATTACACCACTTCCAATATCCTTCTCCAAAAGGAAAATTGAAATGAAAATTACTGCTGTAAATGTACACTTCATAGTGTGTCCTCATCAACAGTTGCAAAATAAAACCAGAATCACTGTTAAAGAGTTCACCTGGGTGAGGTGCTTGTGTGTATATCATTATGCTTATTGATGTAAAAAAAGTATTGAAATGTTTCGTAATTGTTCATCATTGTTTTGCAGATAGAATCGTATTGATTTATACCACCACCACAAAAACACCTCTGTTGTTATACAGTGTCAGCACCAGTATTATTTTTAAAGATAGCGACAGTGTTGTAGATGGAGTATTACTTCTATACTTTAGTTCATAGTCTTTTGAAGAACAGTCATAATGTTCAAATTATATCAAGTGCACTTGGGGCATATTTGAAGAAATACACACATTTCATATTACAAACTGTTTTCACTCATCCTAATGTCAGGGATTACTAGTGATTTACTTATTGTTTATACATTTTTTTGTATTATAGGCTGCAAGACTTATATAAGTTAAGAGTTCAATTAGATCCTGCTCCCACCCCATCTCATAGGTGAATCTGGACAGTTGTTTTATGTATGCAGAGTTAAAGTACTTCCTACCATGTATAAAATATTGGATCTCAAATTTGGTTATGCATTAGAACTCCTGAGCTTAAAATGCTATTTATTCGGTATTAGTTCAATTACCCCATTCTTTAAATGGGCAGTGAGAGTGGACAGCGCTACTGACCTGGAAGGCTAACCCGGGGTCCAGTTTGACCGTGCTGGGTTTTAATCTCTGCATCCAGGGCTGCGATTATTGAAAAATACAGAATTACATGATCCTCAGTGAGCAGGTGATCCTGAGTAATCACAGGTGCTTTGTGTCTTTGTACCCTTCTCATAGCACCCCTTAATTTTTGTCACTGATGTTTCTGGAGTACATTGTGCTACTACTCAGATCACCTGCCATCCATTCCTGCATTTTTACCCTTCTCTCAAATTGCAGTTAAAAAAGAGGTTTTAATAACAGAGTTAGTACATAGATAGAAACAGAGCAAACATAATTGTAACTTGACGCATAGCAGCAACGACAGCCACCTGGTATAAATGTTCAGAAACATATAATTCCTTTAAGGACTCAAGCTCTGCTTTTTCTGAGTGAAAATTCAGTGGGAAGGGTGAGATGAATTTCTGACCCCCCAAAGCTTCCCGCATCTTCTTGTTGCTTGAACTAAAGAAACATTATCTCAGTATAAAGATGGATGTATTTTTCCAAATGTTTCACTCCATGTTGAATATTTTGGCGGATGACACGAATTACCTTATGTAAAATATTTCCTTTCACCTTGAAATTCATAAGCAAACATGTTAGTCAACAAAGATGTTACATACAAGCAAAGAGTCTGTGTTCCTCATTTACAACTGGCTGGATTTAAGATTGGTTGATCCATTCACATGGCAAGGAGAACAACTAGGGATTAATGACATTTATTTTTTCAATAATATAAAATTTAAAAGGAATTTCTTTCTTTCTTTTTTTTTTTTACATTCAAAGACGAGTAGTTGAATATCGTTGAAGTCTCTAAATCAGAAACCTCAAAAGCAATTTGGCGAATTCTAATTAAATTGAGCTTTAATGATCATGCTATAAATATAAGAACTATGATTAATGATAAATCAAACCATTTAAGCCAAAGGCAAAGAGTTGGAAATGAGAAGTGTCTACTGAGTAAATTATAGGAAACTTTATTCAAATTGATGGTGCCCAGCAAGATAAAATAAACATTTGTCCATAATTTATTAATGATTCATTTACTATGTTAATGAATGTTAATGTACCCAGTGCGTAATTAAGCTTCTAGTCTTACACATTATTCTGACAGGAAGGAAATGTTTTTGTATAAGTACTATGCTTTGAGTAGTGAGTTTCCACTTTGTGGATTTGGGAGGGGAAATAAACAAAAGGAGAATTTTTTTAATTAACTGGATTTAATTTGAGTTTCTTTTTCCATTCGGATGTTCTTATTCTTTATTCTGGGTGACATACAATTACCATTAACACAATCAAAAATGAAACTAATAAGCCTTCTTTTCCTGACAGTTTTTAAGGCAACTCAGTAAGAACATTCCAAGTCGATCAAAAGAAGTAAATTAAAGCATTGCAGAGTCACTTGAGATCCCCTCTCACGAGACCTCTTCATATAATGTGTTTCTAGGAGCTAAAGTCTATTTTGTTTGTTTTAGACTAAGTGGTTTTTAGTAACTAAAAGCAAAGAAAAGCCAAGTCTAATATGACAAAGAATAGTGTTACCATGAAAAATTAATCCCAAACCTCCTGCAATATTATAATGCTGGCAACAGAACCAAGGCCCATGTGTCTTCTGTTTTCTATAAATGTATAATTCTACACTTAAAAAATAAAACGTTAACATTTTCAAAGGACTATTCATCTTTCAATTTGTCTATTTCCTTGGTTTTCTTTTCTATTTTCAATTTTCTAATGCCTATTTTTTTCTTCATTGTTCTTCTGTGATTTCAGAAATTGTGTTATAGATTGTAACTTTGGGAGGTTGAAATTATGTTTTGGTTGTACTTCCTAATAAAAGTATTCAAAGATATAAATGTGCTACCTGTTTCTATTTTTCTTATTTTCTTGTAAAAACAGTAGCTGTGTTCTATTTCCATGCAGAAAAATAGAATTTTACTTTTTATTTGAAAGTCTGTCTTTTAGTAATATAAAGTGGGTTTTTTTTTCTTTCTTTCTTTCTTTTTTAGAGACAGAGTCTCACTTTATTGCCCTTGGTAGAGTGCCATGGTGTCACAGCTCACAGCAACCTCTAACTCCTGGGCTTAGGTGATTCTCTTGTCTCAGTCTCCCAAGTAGCTGGGACTACAGGCATCTGCCATAATGTTTGGCTATTTTTTGTCTTCAGTTTGGCCGGGGCCAGGTTTGAACCCACCACCCTCAGTATACGGGGCCAGCACCCTACTCACTGAGCCACAGGCACTGCCTTATAAAGTGTTTTTTTGTAACATAAAACGACTTGTGACCTAACTATATTTTTTCCAATATCAATATTGCTCATTAGATCTGTTCATTACTTCTGACTTCAGCTTTACTCTTTTTTTTTTTAATTTCAAACAGATTTAGGGGATACCGATGTTTTTGTTACATGGATGAATTCTATAATGCTGAAGTCAAGGCTTTTAATGTACCAGTCACCAGAATACACCACATCTGGTGGGTTGATTCTATCCCTTGTGGCATCTCCCAACCTCCCAAATTCTTAGTTTTCAATGTCTGTTATACCACTTACGTAACCCACCTGTAGCTCCCACTTAAAACAGAGACCGTGCCTTGGTTTCTCTATTCCCAAGATATTTCACTTAGGATAATTATCTCCAGTTCTATCCAAGCTGCTGACAAAACACAGATTTCATTTCTTTTTATGGCTGAATAGTCACACAGACACACACACACTGTCTATATTTTCTTTATCTGCTCATCGGTTGAGTCCCTATCTCTGCACCTGTGATTCCACTCTGGATCAAGTGGAATGTCTACTTCAGGGTCTTTGAAGACTCCATACTGTTTCCTACAGAGGTTGTTCTGATTTGCAATCTCTCCAAGAATGTATAAGTATTGCCTTATCACCACAACTGTGCCAACATCTTTGAATTTTATATAAGGGCCACGCTGCCAGGGACAAGGTGGTATCGCATTGTGGTTTTCATTTGCATTTCCCTGATGATTAGCAATGTTGAATATATTTTTATGTTTTCAGCTGTCTATTTTCTTTTGAAAAAGTACTGTTCATGTCCTTTGTCTTTTTCTGTGGTTATTTATTTATGTATTCATTTATTTATTTATTGCTGATTCATTTGAGTTCTTTGTAGATTTAGTTCTTTCGTGGATGTATAGTTTGAGGACCTTTCCTTCCATTCTGTAGGTTCTGTTGACTTCATCGATTATTTCCCTGGCTGTGCAGAAACCTTTTCATTTAATTAAGTTCTATTCATTTATTTTTGTTTTCGATATATTTGCTTTGGGATTTTATTCATAATTTCTAGAAGATTTTTCCTATGTTTTCTTCTAGAAGTTTTGTAGTTGCAGGTCTTACATTCCCTTTCTTAATCTGTCTGGAGTTAGTTTTTGTATGTGGTGAGAGATAAGGGTCCTATTTCAGTTTTCTGCACATAGCTGTCTCTCTCTTGTACATAACATTGAACTGAGTTCTGTTTTGTAAACCAACATAAAATCCAGTGTCTTTTCTAACTGACTAATTTTATAAACACTTACTGATCTGATGAACATAAAGAGTCACAACCATGTGACACAATTTCATGTTTAATTAAGGATGAATAACATATTTGCGATGCTTCTATTGTTTATTGTCTATTTTGTCTTCCTCTTTTAGATATCTTCAAGTATTTTAGGAAATTATATATTTTCATTTTACTGTATTCCTTTACTTTGGGCTCAAGAGATTCTCTTGCCTCAGCCTCCCTTGTAGCTGGGAGTACAGGAACCTGCCACAGCGCCCAGCTATTTTTTCTTTTTTGTTTGTTTAGCAGGCTCCGGCTGGGTTTGAACCCACCAGCCCAGTGCATGTGGCCGGTGTCCTAACCATTAAGCTATGGGTGCCAAGTCAACAATTTCTTTTTCTAGCTATCAGGAACACTTAGAAATTAATTTAATTTATCCATATTTTAAAAAATACTCAGCCAAAGTAGACTAAACAGCATTAAAATACATTATAAAAGTCTCAAAATAAAGGCTCAGATTTCAGATTTTTCAAGGCTACCTTAAGCTTAATAATAATAACAATAGGAGCTGGTATACTCAATCAGAGAAACTGCTGGTGTCTTTGTCCCCTCCATCATCTCACCCTCTAGGCAAATAGATTTTAATAAAAGCAGAGTGGAGCAAACACTTGGTGCCATTGCCTGAATCCCACAAACGGGCAATGGACCCCTGAACTCCCATTTTTAATTCTTCTATGTCTCATGTCTTTCTTTGCCATCATTTCTAATTTGATATTTCCCTAGTTGATCACCACCAGTTTCCACAGATCTTAGTGGACCCTCCTCCCCGGGAGGGACCCCGACAAAACCTTCCTTGGACCTTTATCTCCATTATATTGTGATGTTACGTGTCCATAACATTTCTCACGATTGGAAATTATCACGTTCATTTCTCATTGGAACTATCCACCCAAATATTGTAATATTTGCAAGATCATAAGCATATATGAGGCAACATGTCTAACAATGTATCAATGCCCTCAATGCCTAAAAAATTCCCTGACATAAAATCCATAACTATGACACATGTCAGGTGGAAATGAAATTAATGAATGCAACTGTGAAAACGTACTTATGTAAAGGAAGAAATGTTTACAAAAGCAAGACCTTGTATAAGCTGTTCTGAATGATTAACATTTATTATCTCATTTAATCCTCACAATTACCCAATGAGCAAGGGACTAATAATTCTCATTTGATTTATAAAAGAAAACCAAAAATAACTAGCCTGGATATCTTATTTAATATAACCCTGTTAGAGAAGCGTAAAGACAGTCTGGTTTATATTCTGATTTGAATCTTCTGTTCTCAACCATTATTTAGTACTGTTTAGCTATTACGCATTTTAAGTTGAATGCCATGTTGAAGTATCAGGTAATTTTGGGAGTACAAGGATGTGTAAAGACATCAATCAAAGGAAACAGAAGAAACATGAGGAATAACAATGTTATGACCAGGCCTGGTCAAATTCATGGCCAAAAAATGCAAAATGGAATGGATTTCATAATGAAAAGACACATGGTCACTGTGTAAGTTTTGAGATGAAGAGAAATCAAGAACCATAGAATCCACACGGATGGAAACAAAGCCTTCCCAGCAACACCAATGTTACGCGAGTTGAAACTTTCACAGGTGAATCAGAAAGAACTGTCCACTGTGTTCTCGGAAGTGAACTATTGGACCATTACACAGTCTGTCTCAAAACTTTCATGGTCCCTCCCCAGCATTAAAGAGCCCACGTGGAGACTCCTGAGTGAATTCTTCAGTTCTTTCTCCCTTCCAGAAGCTCTGGTGCTTTTTACTTCTTCTGTAACCCTTTCTAACTTCTAACAAAAGTCCTATCTTACCACTGGAAAAAAAGAAAAACTTTCATAGTGACTCGTGTATAACCACAAAGATGAAAAAGCCGACTATATGTCAATTATCATAACCAAGATGTATAATTCATAAAGCAAACATGCTACGGATACAGCTGAAATGCAAGATCTTTCTGATTCCTGTTGAAGAACTTTAAAAAAAGCATCCAAGTCAGCGGTTGCAACTGCCACTTAGAGTGAAGGGTCTTGAGTATTCAAACAAGAGTCAAGTACGATTCATTACTTTTACTTCACAAAGATTCACTTCGCTACTTTCCAGTATATTGTTATGAGGATCCTAAGTATTTTGAAAAAAAAAA
>NW_003852525.1:1379840-1381223 GCF_000181295.1 Otolemur garnettii | reverse complement strand
GATTCTGAGCCTTCCCTGTAATGTTCAACTTCTATCCTCAAATAGAACGTAAAATGTAATGGCCCATTTTTAAAAGAACTATTTTGTACCAAGTACCACATGGGGACTTTTTTACACAATACGCAGTAGATTTCTCTGAAAAGCTTCCTGTGAGTGAGTTTACATTATTACATCAATTTTTCAATGTACAGTGGGAGGTTTGTATAGGATAAGAACAGGAACAGAGTCAGAGTTGATATTTAATTCCAAGTTTTTTTTAATACCAAAGTCCACACAGTCTATTTTTCACATAACTATGCTTCCTACAGTGCGTAGAAAATGTAAAAATGAGTTTTTGCAGAACTCCAAAACATTTTTAAAAAATCATAATATTAAAATAAATAATTCCTAATTATAAGAACACATTCAGTTGGTATATTGCATTTCTCATCACCTATTGAAATTTAGATCATATTCAGAAAACTTAATAATTGATCCAGGCAAGGAACCATACATTTCTCTAATTGCTGTTGAAAGACTATAATTTTGATCACAGAAGGCAGGTCACCTTGCTTATACTCCGCGATTACCCCATTAACGCAGTGTGAGAGAAAGGTTCTACTTTGGATACAGTGGCTTTCAGCTTTTAGCCAATGCTTTAGTTCAGACTTGACTTTGGACCCACTGAAGAAGATCTTGACAGAGAAGTTTCTCAGGATCCAAAACGGGTAACTCCCAAATGTTGTAATAAGTAAATGGTATAAAATAAATACCTTTTATAAATCAGAAATATTATCAGTATAAAATCTACTTACCAATAATTAAAATAACATTCTAGAAATATTATAAGGAAATTTATTATAGATGGATATGCATTTTAAACTGGATTCATTCAAGCACGGTTAAAAACAAACATTCTTTGCCTGAGAACCTGTGTTGGACCCAGCAGATCCTGGGCATCAAATGAGTTATTTATTAAATACTGCCCTATTATAATTTTACTGCCAGTGAAACATGACAAATGTCTGGAAAAAGTAGTACTCTGTTTTTTTATATAAGCACGCAACAAGAATTTACAACAAAGAGAAGTAATACTTTATGCAGTTTTATAGGAATAAGTGTATTATCAAAATAAACTTTATATCTCTAAGTCTCCACAAAGATTCAGACTCAAGTAATCCAACCCAATTAGGTACATGCAGGAGATTCATTGAATCTAGAGAGTCTTCAAGCAGAAGGCATTGATAAGAGATCTACACAGCAGAGACTGTGCCCTTTACTTCCTCAATCCAGTAACTAAATCTCTATATAAAATTTTCATCTTCTAAAGCAAGGAATTTTACCCACAGTCTAAGAGTCCTGTCTACTTACATGGAAAATGCCTGGAGTATAGGATTTCTATAT
>NW_003852525.1:1364508-1378794 GCF_000181295.1 Otolemur garnettii | reverse complement strand
AAGAGCAATGCTCACTTGAGAATTGACTAATGAGGAGAATGGAAAAAAGATCGGTCTCTCACACGGGAGGAGATGAACTGTTCTGGACCTGCTTGGTCGAGCACGGGAAGGATCAGATGCCTTACTCATCTTTCTCATTCACAGGTTTTAAATAAAGTGGAACTGTGTGTTTCCATGATGTAGATTATGAGTTCTTGTTATTTCAGTCTTATGTAAGGATTAGACACTTGAGATAGACAGAAACATGTATTTATGCAAGAAAAAATTGAATATTACGAATATTGTAAAAAATGCGCTAGATTAAATTAAATAATTCTATACTGCCTCTTTCAACACTTTTAGGGGAAGCAAATATCCCCCTGCTCTCCGATATTGAATGATATATCCCTTTTTTCTCCTTTTTTTAAAATTTAAGATTGATATGAGAGTACAAATATTTAGGTGACATTGTTTTAATTACTAAGGTAGAGTTCACATTGTAGTCAAAAGATATAAAGTCTCCATCTTATGGCTGAATAATACTCCATGGTCTGCCACAGTTTATTAATCCATTCATGGGTTGATAAGTATGGAGAATCCTCAACAATCTAAAGTAGACCTTCCATTTGATCCCACAGTCCCATTACTATGCATCTACCCAGAAGAAAAAAACATTATTTACCCTGAGGCCATTGGCACTAAAATGTTTATTGCAACTCAATTTACAATCGCTATGCTATGTATCTGAAGAGCAAGATATGTTGATAATATTATTTGATTCTCAGACATTGGTATATTTTCTGACCCAAACAAAAACATCACAACCAAATAGAAAATGACTTAATTGTAAAATAAATGACTTGTTCAATTCATCATTCAAATCTTTACTCGTTCCTCCAAATTCGCTTTTGTCATTAGACAGCTCTCACAGAACTAATGAAAATGCACTAAAAATCAAACTTCCCTTCAATTAAAAAAAAACCCTAATGATGATAATACCAGGAAAGGTCTGGGTCTCATTTTCTGCATTTTAAAACTATTTTGTTAATGGTTTTAGGACATGGATACATGAACAATGTCACTTCAATTTATATGTCATGATTCTTTAACAATAGCTGGACTCGCAGTTGTATTTCTGACACAATTTTTCTTTCCCTTCAGGGAGAGATAAGTTCTCAGTTGTGACGCTGATGTCAGCAAACTGTACTACTTTGATCTTCATAAAGTTCTGTCTTGAAAATTAATGGGACAGCTACATATGAAATCAAAATCAATTTACTATTTTCCACAATGGGGAACAAATGAATTATCCAATACGACGTGTTCAGCTCCATAATGGCTTCAATCTCATCTCAGTCCTCTTATGTTTTTTAATAAACTGTTCATGTTTTATTCTTGTACTTTACGACATCAAAGGGACCCTTCTGGAAAATTATGGCAATAAATTTCACCTTATGCTGGACAGATTTTAATACTTCTTTTCTGTCTATTGGTCATCCTGTTTTGCAAATAATCAGGACATGACAAAATTGATTAAAGATTTATCTTGCCTTCATGAAATACAATAACTGCCTTTCTGTAAAAGCAAAGATAAGTTTAGACTAAGTTGCTACTACATGACATCACTCAAAGAGACTAAGTCACGTTAGGTAAACCAAAATGGTTGCTCTTATGATCACTGAATATTTAACTCCTTTTAGTACGAGGTAAGGTAGATTTCGTTACTAACCCTGGCACTCAGCTAAAGTTGTTAATCAGTTATTTAAAAAGTGGATTGTTTACTGCCATCTTCTGTCACATCTGTTTTACAAATACATAGCTTCAAAGAGATCATGTATAGGTTCAGTGCAGAACAGACACTTCTAGACATAATGGCAAATGTTAAAGACAGGCATAGTCAAATTAACAAACACCTGAATTTTTAATATTGTTGGCACAAAAGCAAGAAAAATCAAAGTCTTTTTTTTTGTTGTTGTTGTTATTCATTTCTTTTTTGTGATTTTTTTTATTCACTGTAACTATTTTATCTACTTTGTACAGCAAAAATCAATGTTGGCACTCCATCATTTACTATGACTGATTCTTTAATCAATTGGAATATGAAATAATTACTCCCTGTTGAAAATTCCTTCAAATTCGATGTTTATAGTTTATATTTCCTCATTTCACTTATCATCTCTCCTCAGATGATTCCCAAATGCACATTCTTTTTTTTTTTGACCAAGGCTGTGTTTGAACCTGCTACCTCCGATAGATGGGGCCAGTGCCCTACTCCTTTGAGCCACAGGCGCTGCCCCCCAAATGCACATTCTTAAGCATGATCACCTTCTGTGTCATTTTTTGCACTGAACTTCCCCTTACAACGTCTTCTTTGTGACTGCTGCAACTTCCAAAATAAGCCTGCAAATATAAACATCTCATCTCACTTCTTAATTCAACTTTTTTTCTGATGTTTTCCTGGGGTTTTTTTTTTTTGTTTGTTTGTTTAGTTCACTGACATTTTTCTGTGTTTTCAAACCTGTAATTAGCAAGCCCTCCCTCCTGTTGGCTATCTGGTCACTGAAATAATCCATTTTTCTTTTAGCATAGGCGGTTCTCATCTCCACAGCAGTGCTCCCCTTCTCTTGGAATTTTACCACCGTCTGAAAGGCCTCAGTTTGTCCCATTGTCCCAGAACTACAGCGCAGTAATCACCACAGCCCTGCTCTACCTAGGAATGGTTTGGCCTTGCCCTCCTGTTTCAAAAACCCCAATAAAAAAGCCAAACTCTCTTTAGGCCTTGAATACAACTTAAACCTCTCTTAGAATAAAATTCTTTTATTCAAAATTCTTCTTCTTGTGATTTAGCCTTTGTTTCTATCCAATTTCTGAATACTTTCAATAAAATAGTAAAAAAAAGACATAGTATAAAGCATCCCTGCACATACTGAGGGTCGATGTGTCTCTCTGTCACCTCTGTAACGGTGTTCAGTTATCCCCCGGGACACCTGCCATTCTCATTCCAGATGTTGGCCATCACAGAGGTCGCCCACCTCCTTCCCTTCTGACCCTCTGCGTGTCCCGTCTCAGTTATGCTCATTCCAGGGCAAATGTCCTTCTTGTTTGATCTGATGGAGTTCACCACAGGAGAGAGGTTTCGTCAAAACCCTCACCCATCAGGACAACTGGGTTGTAACAGGTGTTCCCCAGGCATTCTGGCATCAGGAACTGGTTTCAATGGAGATGATTTTTCATGGAGGGGTTGGGTGGCAAAACTGGGGCCCAGCCTGGGGCAGGGTGGGGACCCTCAGATTGCAATAACTTTCTCAAAGCGTGTATGATATACACCAACTTTTTTTTTTTTTAAATTTTTACTGCTGTACCTGATGTTACTTTCAGCCAATCCCCTTATGCTTTGTAAAACAGCAGGACCAGCTGAAGGGCATGGTGCAGATACTCCAGAGAGAGGAGAAGCATTTTGCTACGAACATTCTCTTAGGAAGGAGATCTATAAAAAGAGAAACAATGGATTTTATAGTAGAAATTAGGTAAATTCCCCCAGATTTAAAAGCAGGCTAGCCGGGTCAGGACTTCCTCATGGCTTTCTGCTTCTAGAAGGATGCCCTTTCCCCTTCAGCTCTACCAGATGCTGGCTATTTTGTGACTGATTCCCCATGCAATGTCCTGGAGGTGGGGAGTGGTTCTTCTTTATCATCCATCGAAACATCTTTGAAAGATGAAAAAAATAAGAACTATGACACTTAACAGGTAAGTGGTCCAGAGTTCCTACTGTTAAAATAATGTAGAAAATAATAATTATACCTCTGTTGATATTGTAACAAACTAGTCATGGAGTATCTCAAGTACTATCAATGCTATTATAATTTACTCTTAGCACAAAATCTTAAAAGCAGAACAGGTAGTCAGAGCTTAAGATACTTGATGAAAATTCTCTGCAATGGTTGTGCCTCTCAACAAGTCTTCTGAGTGAGAAATCTCAATGAAGAATCCTCGACGTCTTCAAGATTTATTATTGAAATAAACCGTTATATAATCTAGTGACTTTTTTCCACTGCTAATCCAAATGTTTGAATGAGACTGATGCTTCCACGGAAATTCCGTGCCTTTTTAGAATGTTGTTATTCAAAGGCCTTCCAATGAAGGACAAATTTAAAACCTGTAGTTCCCTGGAAGGTTTTCGTAGCAGGCACATTTGGTAGAATATACAGTGGGAATTAAGATTTATGTGTCTGTAAAACTCATTATACAAATAGGCTCAATCGTGTTCCATTAAGAAGCAGCCCCTGCTTTTGTTTAAGTTCTAGTTTGCAAGAAAGTAAATTTAATCTATTGAGCAGCTAATCCAGTAACAGGCACCTGTATGAAATATTACATGTAAAACCGAATTATGGAAAATGTTAAATCTGAAATCATGTCTCTGCAAATCTTTGTTTTCCATTCTGAAACAAATGTGTTGTTGACATAATGCTTATCCAAAAAACATAATATTTCATGAAGATTCTATTTTAAAAATAAACTTTATGACTGTTATTTATTTTTAAAAAAAATTTAAATCTTAAAGATGGGAGATGTTTTTCTGAAAGAAGTTCACAGGATTATGAACCACATTAAAAATGGGGATAAAAAAGTAAAATAAACAACAGCAACAATAAAACTCTAATCACCTATAATCCCTTATAACGCTGGATTGTTCCTGAATAAGAGTAAGCATTTTTAGTCACATAAAAATAGAGAAGTATAACTTTTTAAATCTAAAGTTCCCTATATTCCCGTATACAGGGGTGTGAGAATTTTGAAAATGGGGAAAGTTATATATAACTTATAAAATTTTAAAGAATAATAAGACATATGTGCAGAATGCTTAAAATATGCATTTGTAATGTGCTTCCCCTAAATATGGATCTTCATGTAAAGTCATATATATCTTATATGGAAATATATTCAAGTTTATCTTGAAAACAATTAGCTTTCTCCAATTAAATGAAGCACAGTCTTTGTGATAGAACACAATTTTAGACCTAATCATCGATGAAAAATGAATCAGTATAATACACTTTTGGAAACACTTCTTTTTAAAATACTTGAGTTCACACATAAGTACAGATGACAATGAATTTGCACAGACTGATCCTCTAAGTTTGTTCCTTAGCTTTCTGCTATAGACACAAATGACTCCCCAGTTTCATCAGCCACTGTAAGGTTTGACTCTTCTGCTTTATTCATTCTGAACAACACACAGAGACGGTTTCTGTCTCAGTTTTGAGGTAGAGTGTGGAGAGGAGCGTGGCATAACCCTGAGAAAGCTCTTCACACTTGGCGTATAAAGTAGCACAGTTTGTAATTATAAAACATGTAAATAAAATAAAACCCTAATCTTACATTTAAATGAAAAGTAAATAGATCATTAAATTGTATCACACATAATTTCATTTTAAAATATGGTACTAAGATAAAAAAGTAAATAAATAAACGTTGCCAGACACCATGGCTCACACCTCTAATCCCAATACTCTGGGAGGCTGAGGTAGGAGGATCACTTGAGCTCAGGACTTTGAGACCAGCCTGAGCAACAGTAAGATCTTGTCTCTACTAAAAATAGAAAAATATCTCCCAGTTGACACATCTTCTGCAATAAATCTTTTCTCTTCAAGAAAAATAAATACATTAGATAGATGATAGATAGATTTAAAAAATACAAAATTCACAGGGCCTTGTGGCAGGAGGGTGGTTTGAACCCAGGAGTTTGAGGTTGCTGAGAGCTAGGCTGACACCATGGCGCTCTAGCTTGGGACAGAAAGTGGGATTCTGTCCCCTCCCACCAAAAGACCTTGTTGTTTAGCTGTGCTGTGTGGCCCAGCTTCCCTGCGGCTGCCGCGGTCGGAGCCTGGGCTGGAGCGTCTTCCTGTGGAGTGCTGAGTTGGGGGCAGGCCGGGGTGTGGGGAGCAGGCCGGGGTGTGGGGGAGCCCTTCTCCACCGAGGTGGGGACATTTCCCTGTGGCAGGAGCAGCTGGGTGAGGCACTGTGGACAGTGGTGGCAGGTGTCACCCCTGTCGCATCTGCTTGGTATAGGCCTAGGAGCGATGGTGGCGGCCCTCTCTGCTCACAGCTGGTGGGTCTGTGGCTGGGCACTGGGCGGTAGGTGCCGTGTCAGAGAATGTCTCTGGAGTGTGGACTCCACACAGCAATTAGGTCCACAGAGGTGTCGCAGGCCACTGCAGGCCCACAGGGCTGTGGCCCGCCAGGTAATGCATAAGGCAATGTCTCCTGTGTCCCTTCGCCCTGTGTGGGCATCGCCCCCGGGTACCTTATGATCTCGGTGCGTGGATCTCCCCGGCCCCTCCTCCTCCGGTGTCCCCTGTCGCCCCTCTGGGTAACAGGTTTCTCCCTAGGAGGGCCCATCCCTACTCGGGCACCTACTGCGACTCGCCATCCTCTCCTTGGGAATGGAGCTGCGGGCAGCTTTAGTCTCCCATTGCGGCCTCCAGCCACACAAACTTTAGTAGATTATCTTACTATCCTATTTATTATGAATTATTGTTAGTGTTTACCATGTCTAATTTATAAATCATTGCTGTGTATTTATAGAGAGTTCAGTACTACCTGCAATTACAGGAGACCTCCAGGGGTCTTGGGATGTAACCCCCACAGACAGGTGGACGTCTGTATTTCATAATTTGATATTTTACGTCATTTAATGTAAACTGTAGGAATTTAGACCTTCTTTATTTTTTATTTATTTATTTTTTTTGCAGTTTTTGGCCGGGGCTAGGTTTGAATCCACCACCTTCTGTATATGGGGCGACACCTTACTCTTTTGAGCCACAGGCACCACCCTACACCTTATTTCTTACTGTATTTTTTACCTATGTAAACCAGTGAATGTGTTACCATACGCTGGTTCCTATTATTTAAATCTTCTCAAGAAACATGATTTCCTATAAAAGTTTTGTGATTGTGTACCTTTAAATTTCCTTTTAAAACTCACGGGAAGCGTACCTTTTGTGGGATTTATGCATTTCGGTGGCTTCAGATATACTATAAAAACCTACCCGTGGGAGAAAAATATACAATAAAAGAGATGTTTTGACAATTTTTATTACTATTTCATTCAACACGTTCAGACACGAAAAATAGTGGATGATAATAAAAAGCTGTAAAGAACATCATGAAGAAAGGGACAGAGAAAAGAGAAAACTCCTTATCTACATAAATCGTGGCCAGACTGTCATATCCGACAGTTCCTGATAGCAGGAGAGGTCATTTTTACACATATTTTCTGACAGAATGAGGCCAGTCCTGTTATCCCCGATTAGTTGAATAACTTCCCCTGGCACTTCTGCACTGATGCGACTTAGCCCTGACAGCCTCATTCGCTTCTTATCCTGACCTTTCTTTTCTCTTCCTACTAAACCCTTCTCCACTCCCAAGCAAACTTAAAAGAAAAAAATAAAATTCAATATTGTCCTAGCTTCTAATACAAAAATGAGATAATTCCCGTTAACATTTCCACTTACATTTTGCTTTTAACACGTACACATTTATTATTTAAAAGCTGTTAATGCTGATAAAAATAATTATCCAGTTAGGTAAGATTTGGTTTTAATACAACATCATTACGTTATAAATATAACTTATTTTCATGAAATTCATATTTACAACGTGGATCTGTCTGTTCTTTTTATATTTTAACTGTAGTCCCACAGTTTGCTTTCTAAATAACCCACATGGCTTTGAGGTATATTTATAAAGTAAGATATATGCAACCAATATGACAAATAACATCAGATTTTTTTTTTTTTTTACTTGCATCACCTGAAAGCAATTATCAGGAGAAAAAATATGGAGCATGTTACATTTACATAATAATAGTGATTTCATTATTTTAACAGTAACAGACACAGAAATAGCTTGCAGTCGTTCCTCTCTCGTTCAGTCTAATCTTGGGGGAGATTCAGGATAAACCAACCTCTACTATACTAATTACTGGAATTCACCCAGGACTCTCATTCTTATTAGAATCTATTTTTTCACAAGCTCATAAACATAAAGGGCAAGATAGGTAAAAAGATGATAGATTGACTGATGGGCAGAGATGTATAAAAAGACGTCTGTTATTTTCAAATATTACGGGGTACACGTGTTTTAGTTAAATAATGTGCTTTTTTGTATTTTAAGTCAAAGTTGGGAGTTTGCCCTTCACTTTGTACACATAAGAGTTGACAGACCAGTTCCAGTTTAGTATCGAGGACATTTTATCTTTGCTTTCTCCATTCTTTGTGATACTTCACTTAAAAGAATGATATCCAGGGTTTTTTTTTTAATGTGTTTGTGTGTGTAATCATACCTCTCACATAACGCCACCTTAAAATTGTTTTCAATGCTTTCCTAATGCTTTTATACACCCCACAAATATTGATAACCAAAATTAAAAATAATAAAGTTTTTAAGGTTATCAGCCAACTTAATTCAAATGAATACTGTGACTACATTGGGAAATAACTCATGACTAGTGAGGTAAACTAGACATCAAAACTACATACGGAAATGGACGTTAAAGCTTGGGAAATCCTGAATATTTATATGTTTGACTGAATATGTCCAAAAACCCTAACAAAATTCTAAAAGACAAAACCGGAGAAATAATCGAAAGATGTGACATGACAAGTGAGCATTGTGTAAACATCTCTAAAAAGGGCCAAGGGGAGTAAAAGGCCTCAGAAGGCCAGAAAGACAGAGAGAATGGAAATGTTTACCGAAAGTCAATAAGCTGAAAGTACCAAGGTCTGCTTAAATTAGTTTGTAATCAGGGAGATGTGACAATGAAATATCACTTGTAAAAAATAAATACAAATATCACTCATCTTGCCACACACAAAAAATATATATAAAATACAATTACTGCCCAATGAAAGCACATAGGACATGGGCATTTACTAAAGCATCTTTTAAAGGCACTTTTAAAGGCACTTTAAAAGTGGAATTATCTTCCAAGTGAGAGAAGATAATTCCTGAAGAATAATTTAAGAGGCAAGAAGGAATTTTAAAAAGTGAGTCACATGTGCTTATGACATTTTGCATAAAATGCGAGTGTCATATTGGTGCAATTTGGAAGTTCACAAGAAAGAATTTATGTCTTGGAGAAAATGACAGTTTTCTGCAAAAAAAAATGCAGAAAACTGAAGACATGGGTGGTTATACATATATTGCCAAAAAAAAAAAAACAAAAACTAGTTATGTCCTAGCTGTCATGAACAAACATGCCTATGAGAAGAATCCTGAAAAGTTGAAAGTAAAATGATTTCAACAGATGTGCTACGCAAACATAAATAACATAAATTAAAATAATACTTATATGGCTCTAGCAATATTATAAATATTATATTTTCTTCTATACACAAAATACCATTAAAAAGGGAGTCACATATAATATGACGTGTTGCATACTTTACTGGTTTTATTATTATTTTGTTTGGTTTGTTACTATTTTACTGTTAATATACTAATTAATATTGACATAAATAAAATCACCAGAGGAAGAACAATACAATGGGAAGATGGGATGGTGTGAACTTGTCTGGGACCACGATTGTCTTAAATGTTTATAAGCAGAAAAAGAAAGAAAAAAGACGCAGAGAGCAATTTCACTTCTGGTATGGCTGAGTAAATGCTAAGTCAGTCTGCTCTGCGAATGCACAGAGTTAACTAACAGTCTGGACTGAGTAGAAAAATAATTTGGCTACCAAGAAGTGCTGGAGGATGAACCAGAGCAAGTGATTTCTTGAAAGCTTTCAAAACTTCAGCTGAGAGTGGAGAAAGGGACCACAGTTCCGTACGTGACTTTCTTATTGGGGAGAAGAAAACAGTCTACAATGAGGTGGTAATGATGGTGGCCCAGCCCCACAAGGATGCTGGAAACCACTGAACTGTACACTTTAAAAGAGTGAACTTTATATATTGTGAATTTATCTCAGCAAAAGTTTTACACATTATGTAATAATCATATGCAAAGATGGCCTCAACGCAGGGTGAATTGCTAGTCTCTTTCCCTTTTAGCCTGAAATCAGCTCGGCTTCAGCATTATATGAGGCAGATAAAACTCTGACATTTCACAGTCCTTCTGACCTCAGAACAGAAGGTAGAATTTAGGTAACCACAAACCATGCAAGGTGAATGGGTGCATTCTTGAAAGGAGAGCCAGAGACTCTTGTGTACTATATACAAAACAAATAACAAAAAACTCCAACAATTTGAAATAAGCTTAAACATGGAGTAATGATAAAGCTTTTAAAAGGAAATATAAGATCTTTGTGACTTGATCTATTTTCTGGAGAAATGACAGAAAGAATAATCATATTATTATAAATAATCAATTAGACCGCATATAAATTATAACCTTCTGGCTCAACAAATAACTCTGTTAAAGATCTTTAAAAGTCAAGTCACAAACCAGAGTGTAATGAATATATTTGATAAAGGGCTGATCTACAGCGTTATAGAACACTTAAAAGTCAATAATATAGGAAGAACCTCAATTAAAAAATAAGCAAAATTTTAATAGATATTTGATCGAGGAAGAAATAAATAACCACTGTGCACATGTTAAATCACCCAGCATAACTAGATACCAAGAAATACAAATTAAAGCAATAAATCCTTCCTAACACTTATCAGAATTACTGAAATTGTGAAGCTGTGGAGTAACTAGAATTTCCACACTTTGTTGGTCGAGGTCTAAAAACCAGATTTTATGGAAAAATTGTAGTCATTTCTCATGGAGGTAAATACACACTATACCACGCCAAGCAATCCCCCTCTCAGACAGCAACCCAAGAAAATGGAAAATGCACCCCATAATAGATTGTACAAAAGTCTTCTAAGAAGCTTTATTTTAATGATGAAAAACTAGAAAAAAAAACCTAGGTATCCATGAAGAGGAAAGAGAAAAATTATTATTTCAGTGAAGCGGGAGATTCAAAGGAAACTAAAGACCATGAAGGTTGTATTTTGAGTGAAAAAAGACTTTGACATCGAGCAAATACTGAATGTTTTCATTTATATGACGTTTCTGATGATACATATACATGAAACAAATTAATATAGCTAAATGCTCCTTATAAATCCAAGGGGGTAACTACATTATGTGCTCACTGTAAAATCCTTTCAACTTCAAGGCTTGAATAATAAGGATTTATTTATTTATATCTTTTTTTTAAATTAAATCATAGCTGTGTACATTAACGCACTTATGCATGAAAGCAGGATTTATTATTAAATACATAATAATTTTCATCCTATGAAACATAAGGATGGCCGGGTGATGTTCAGTCATCTCTGAAGTTAGAGCCTAAAATTCCTCGATCATCTCCCTGAGTTCTCACGGTCTTAGGTGAGTTGCCCGGTGAACCCGGAGCTCAAGGTAAACAGTCCGAATACCGTGAGGTCTCCCTGCTGCAGACACCACCTGCAGGGACCCTGAGCAAGAGACAGCCAAGAGCCTCGACCGTCCCAACCCTCAGCTCCCCCACTCTTCCCACCAGACTCGAAAGTGAATGTGTTTTGAGGGGAGGATTCCATCCCTGGTGGCTTTCAAGCCACAAGTTCAGATGCCAAGTGGGGCAGACACAAATGTTCCCTGCAGTGCCCCATACAAAATACGGCTCTTCTTGGCAAAGTACCTCAAGAATGGAAGAAAAAAAGTATCCAATTACTCAGTCCTACTATGAAACTAATTTATAGCTTTCATAGGAAAGCTATAACCCAATTTTAGCCCAGGAATAGGGGGAGAGGGAAAAGGGGGGAGGGTGGGTGGAGGGAGGGTGATTGGTGGGATCACACCTATGGTTCATCCTATAAGGGTACATGTGACTCTCTCTAAATGTAGAATATAAATGTCTTAACACAATAACTAAGAAAAAGACATGAAGGCTACATTAACCAGTTGGATGAAAGTATTTTGAATTGTATATAGAAACAGTATACTGTACCCCATGATAGTATGGGGTACACAGCCTATGATTTAATAAAAAAAAAAAAAATACGACTAACAGAATCTGTGAACGTAAGAAATACTTTTCAACTTTGTTAAAACTGGAAACTACACTTTCCCAGATTTCTCTTTTATGACTTGACTAAAATAGTGGATAAGAATTGAAAATCAAAATGATAAAGAAGGCCACCACTTTCAAAGATCTCAGAAGCCATGCCACTTGATAAAAAAAAAAGAAAAATCTATCAACTGATGTCAAACGATCTTCCAGATTACTGGTCCTGGCCCCTAATGATGAACCCCCATTGACAGCCAAGCCCTGCACCCCTGTGGTGTCAAAGACAGCGTCTTGCACAGATGGGTCCAACAATTTTCTGTTCGTGGTTTCACCTTGACAAAAAGACAAAGGTATTCCTTAAAACTTAAGTTGGCCCAACTACTTTTGGGGGCAGTTGTTGGCCTTTATCTTCCAATAAATAAATAAAGTTGTTGACCTGATCTTTCAAATCTCTTCTTTCTGACTTTTATTTAGCCAATTTCTTACACATTTGTGTAAGCCAAATTTTAATTAGTAAGCCATATATATATATTTTTTCCTTTATTTACTGGGGAACGTGCAAACACAGTCCCCAACTACCATGAATTTTGTAGTAGCAGAGTTTCCTGCATTTGGGGAAAATCTCAGGGGTAAACCCATCTGGAATACAACGGATAAACTTCGCCCTGGAAAGGCTACCCTTGTGATCGTGGATCTCACCTGCCGGGGCACTACAACTCTGAACAGTTATAGTATTCTGTTAAACATGAGCTAATACAACTATGTTCTTATCATTTTTAAAAAATGTTTATTTTTCTTTTTGCCATTTGGCTTTGTAATGTTTTTATTCTTCTTATACATTATGATAAAATATCTGTAGTAAATATAGATCTGTTTTTAACTCTTTAGCTTACATTAGAAGCTACTTCATCATATAATAGATTTCAAACATAATCTACAAACGAACAAGTTAGATTTAACATTCAGTAATTTTCACACTTCTAGAATGGGAGGTTGGCAAATCTTACTTTTATAAAAGATGAAACAGTACATATTTAATTATAGTATCATATAATATTTAAATAACAGACCATACAGTGTCTCTCACAATTATTCATCTGGGAAAATACAGTACAAAATCAGCCATGATAATATGTAAATTAGTGTGGGTTTGTTCCAATAAAATGTTATTTATGTAAAACAGTCTGTAGGTCAAAACTGGTTTGTGGACTGTTGTGTCAACCATGGTCTACGGAGCCACCCTGATGCTTTTAAAAAATGAAGAATATCAAGAAATATTCTGCTTTGGATTATATTCATTTTCAATGTAGGATCCCACCGTGTATAAAAAACGTTTTATTTATGCTTTCCTACTTTCATCCTTTTTTTCCTACCATTCATTACTTTTCAATTTCAATCACACACGTTTCTTCTGAAATAAATCACTTAGCACATGTCTGCTTCTGAAACATTCATTCGTTTCCAATTAAGATCTAATTCCACATGTCTACTGACACATTACCTTGACTTACACTCTCTCCATCTCAGCTCCTTGAATTCTGTGTTGACCTGTATTCATTATAGAAGTCTGGAGAGTCTGTGAGATTCCCCCCGTGATAAAACACCAGTGGAAACGGTGGCCCGAGAAACACACCTTGATGGCACCCACAGTCCTGAGCTTTAGCTTGTCCTGCAAATGTAAGGATTTATTCCTTTCATTCTATGTCAATGATATAACAATTAAGGACTGAAAAATAAAAAGAAGAAATGAATCTGCTGTTCAAAGAGCCAGGGGAACTTGTTTATATTGCCTCTTGCAGGCTTCACCTCTTACAAGCCATGGAATCTCAGATTTATTTGGTTGCTCTTAAAAGACAACAAATCACCGTGACATACTTGAGACATTTGTAATTCTGTCCAAGGGAGAGTCAGAGCTTCCCTTTCCTTAAGGTTTTGCATTCTGTAGCTGTCTCTGTCTTTAAAGTCACAGTAAAGACCGCTGACAGCCAGCTCTTTCTTACTTAGACCATCTCCCAAGGGCTTAAAGACAATCATTAGTTGGCATAAATCCACACGTTACTTATGTCACTCAATTCAAATATTAATCTACAAATATTCCTCATTGAATTGTGAACAGTAGCATAATACTACTCTGTTAGATAGGTTACATTTTCCATTACAAAATCCATTTTCCCTCAAGAGTTAAACTACACATATTATTTAATTTTTATACTGCTCTGTTTGGACTTGGAGCAGCAACTGGTTACGAGGATTTGGTCTTTTT
>NW_003852525.1:1359957-1363782 GCF_000181295.1 Otolemur garnettii | reverse complement strand
CTTGATCAATTTTGTTGTTTAGATGACTTTCTCTTCAAAAGTACCTTTAATCCCCAAAACAAAGTTTTTGGAGGATGTTCACATAACAAATAGGTCTGGGCTAGACTGAAGAGAACTAATACGGCCTATTTCTAAGCATCTCTATGTGATATTCAAGTTAAAATGAAATAGAATACAGTTTCAGAACAGAATAAAAGACAAGACAAACTTAACCTTCCTGGTTCTCTAGTTTTATGGTTTGTAAAATCTCTTCTAATTTGAAAATGCTATAATTTCAAGAAAACTCCAGCAAATGAACCAGAAAAGCAATACGGCATTGATCAGGATAGCAGATTGAATAGGCTATAAGAGCTTCAGTGATACTGTCTCAGAGTAACCGAGCTATTAAACACTTAAGATCAATTTCAGCCATCAGCTACGCATAGATATTTTCACTTCAGCCACTAGGTAATTGTGTGTACTTGAATCAATACTGTTCAGTGAACACACCCAGGCACAGTGTCTCATGCTAATGAGGTGGACAGCCCACATTTTCCTCTGGCATATCAAATTGACTTGACAACAATGCTTGTTAAATATTATAATTGGAAGTACTCTTTGATGCCACAGTGAAAGACAAAAAATAAACTCCCTTAGAGATGAGTCAAAGACATGACTCGTCCAAAATGACACCAGGACGTGAGTGCTTCCATACTGAGGCAATCTGCTGAAAACAAGCTATAGTAAACATTGAGTTGTATATTCAATATTATACATGTATAAGGTTTATTTGGGAAAATTTACTTTCCTTTTATTTATATAATTCATACCAGAAGAATCTCTCCTTTTGCAGAGAAAGAGCATAACTTTTCACATTTAGAAAACGTAATATGCAGTGAATACTTGTCAATATTTTTTAAAGTAAGTTCAAGAACACGGGTGAGAATCTCGCTTGTGTTAAAATATATTTAGAAATAAACACTTCAACACTTTCCCCTAATTCCTGAATCATATATAACTGAGAATTTGACATTTGGGAAGTAGGAAGTGTTCTGAAGCACAAGACCTTTCAAATTCTGTCTACATTACCTTGTTTCTTTTCATATAAGAGAGAAAATGATTTAAATACAGTTTTTTTTTCTTTTTTTTCCATTTTTTTTATTGACAGTGCAATGAATTAGGTTACATTGTTTGCGTTTGTTCAGGAAAGCCCTTCTTATAATTGTGTCTCACCCCCAAGATGTGTGCCATGCATTGAGATAACAACTGAGAAATGGTGGCTGTGTGCCACTCCTGACCCTAGACTCTTGACCCTAGACTCTTGACCCTTGACCATGAAGTGCGCCACCACTTACTCACCCTTTTCACACCCACCTACATGCCATGAGGTACACTTGCCTAATAAACTTCCACTGATTGCTGCTTTGGTGTTTGGTTTCAATTCCGTTTCCAAATACAGGAACCAAGCATGATCAAGCACAGGTAACAGTCTTGCTGAAGACTCTGAATTGACCTATCTTTGATCATGTAGAAAAGACCTACTAAACAGTAAGAAAACCAATGGACACCCCAATCTTTGAAGATCCGGTCAGCCACGAATTTGTTATTTTTCGTAGAAATTATACATGGTATGAGTTATGATAGAATATATTAAATGCACCCCTTTCTCAAATGACAAAACTCCTTCTTGGCCAAACTTATATTGTTCTTATAAAGATATCAGATATACATTTATTTCTATCCATATTTCTCTTAAATTAGAAATAAGACCAATATGTTTTTTTTCATATTGACAATAAGGAATTTATGAGTTGCTAATATCATCATAATTTTTACCTTGATATAAAAGTTATAATTGTTGAAAATATACAAATCAGAACTTTAGAATTTGAAAATATAAGTATATTATACATGGCTAAGTACAAATATTTCATTTTTGATGTAGAAATACTTTTCACAATTTCATAAGGCAATTGAACTGAAAGCATTAGGTTTTTGACATAAGAGCCTAAGACATTTCTGTTACAGATTGGATAATAAAGGAAAAAATTATAGTAATGTTAAAATAATGTACAACATTCAAGTGACTTAAGCGCTACAACTTTGAAAAAGAATTACTTTAGAATTTTTATACTTTTTAGCTTAATTTTATTTCCATGACATAATTGCTCATATTTATGGGGTATGTAGTGATATTTTGATATATATTATGAATTTATGATGATTAAATCAAGGTAAATAAATCATGCCCATCACCTCAAACATTTATCATTTCTTTATGTTGGAAATGGTCAAAAATCCCTCCTTTAGTTCTTTGAAGCTACGAAACATGTTGTCGTTAACTATAGTCAGGCAATAGAACTCTATAATTTATTCCTCCCCTCTAGCTGAAATTGTTTCCTTTAACAAGTCTCTCCTTATCCTCTTTTCCCCAATTTTTCCCAGACTCAAGCATCCTCTGTTCTCTCCTGACTTGTGTAAAACGGCCTTTTTTTAGATGCCTCACACGAGAGGGAACATGTGTTTTAACTTTCTCTTCCTAGCTTACGTCCCTTAACATAAGGTCCCCAGGTCACTCACGCCATCGTGGTGACAGGATTTCATCCTTCTTTGCAGCTGAATAGGATTTCATTGTGAATATACCCACATTTCTTCATCCCTCCACCCACCTTTGGGCATCTGGGTAAATCCTGTAAAGTGACTGATGTGATTAGCGCTACAGTAAAACAGGGTTGCAGGTGCCGCTCTGACATACTGACCTCCTTTCCTTTGGGTAAATGCCCAGCACTGGCACGGCCGTGTCAACTGGTAGTTCTGCTTGTAGTTTTGTGAGGACCCTTCACACTGTCCTCCAACAGCTATACAGCTAGGTAAGATCACCCCAGTAGTGTATAAGAATTCCCTTCTCTCCACAACTTTAGCAGCGTTTGTTATTTTCCTCTTTTGGTAATAACCATCGTCACTGAGTTGAGATTTCATCTCATTTTGGTTTTGATTTACCTTTCCCCTAATGGTTGTTAAAGTTGATCATTTTTCTGTGTCTTCTTTTAAGAAAAAAACTGTTCAAATGTTTTGCTCATTTTTAATCAAATTTATTTTTTTGTTGGTATTATTGTGAAATATCACTGAAATTTTTTTCAAGGACCAATCCTATGCAACTATAGTCAACCTGTTCGTTAATTCTTTTAAAATCTCCACTTTTCAACCCATTAGGTTTAATTACCTCTAAATTCAGCTAAATTCTACCTTTTGGTATTTTTACTGGGTAAAATACAAAATACAAATGGTAGAATTTATATTTTTACCCAGTAAAAATACAGTTGTTCGTTAATCACTAAAACACAGAGTAAACCATCTTGACTAAGTCAGAGACAGTGTTCTCTATGAGATAATATTATTCATTTCTTCACAATATGAGTGGAATCATCGCTGATTTTCTATGCATATATGAGTTGAATTTCCTCAGATAGATCCTGTGTTTCTTTTGTGCCCATAATGACATCTGGATACTCATCAAAAGTGTAAAAATTCCAACTAGAAGGAAAAAAGAAATAATTATTACAATTTTTCTTATTTTTGTGATGGATGCAGTACGTTATGTTAGAAGAAGAATCATTACCCTATGTAGTTTTTAACATATTTCTCCAATGTTGAATATTTTCTTATTAATTTCCTTACTTAAACTTGTTGCCAGGCATAGATTTATCTATTTTGCATGGATGAGTAAACATAGAAAATATATAGCAAATTTCAAAACAAAGCCATGGTTCATATCTGACTGCCACAGAACATTGTCAAATAGGATTTTTTTGTGTTTGAATTTTTCAGTCATGTTAGGGGTCTATC
>NW_003852525.1:1336027-1359261 GCF_000181295.1 Otolemur garnettii | reverse complement strand
GCTATAGTAACTTATCCTCAGAAACCAC
Source organism: Otolemur garnettii (assembly GCF_000181295.1). Classification (NCBI taxonomy): domain Eukaryota; kingdom Metazoa; phylum Chordata; class Mammalia; order Primates; family Galagidae; genus Otolemur; species Otolemur garnettii. The sequence continues at coordinate 1,359,233 of NW_003852525.1, read as the reverse complement.
TCGTGTTAGAGGAGCATTTAATTTGATTAATTGCCTACAAACCCAGATCTTACCTGGTAATGTTTGTGTCATGATTGTGAAACTAATCCAGGCTCCAAGCTGTTACATTAAAACATAAATGAACAAGTATCTGTGGTTAATCTATTGATTTATGCAGTTGTGGACTTACATGGGTGATTTTAAGGTTTAAATTATTAGAGCAGCTTTAGGAAAGAATATTTTCCAAAATAAATTTAACTTACATTTATAATTCATAAGGAATCTCATAAAAAGTATCATATTTATGAGAAAATTATGTAATTGTAAGATATTTTCTAAAAATTGTAATCCTGATATCTCCCAAGACATTTGATATGATTGTAAAATATTAAATATGGACACATTTTTGTACAACTATTCCTTTATCTGCAAGAAAATTGTGATTGAAATGTTCTATTTTCCTTTTTTTTACTTGAACTGAAATCTATCTCTGTGCTCATATCTATAGATAATACGTATCTGTCACATATATTAATTTACAATACATGTAAACCCATAAGCGCATGTAATTAGCATGTTGTCAAATGAAGTTTAATTATTTACTTACACAAATAGCATACCTCATAGGTGTAGTTAGGACATGAAACCAGGAAAAGTATCCATGTGAAGGGGTTGTAGTTTGGTCTTGGGAAACAGGCATTATTTCCTTTTAGAAGGGATAGGAAAATGTTTATGACACTACATGTTGCCAATTGATCATATACGTATGTTAAATTCCCAAGAACAATCATATACCACATGAAATTCCATCACATATTTATAGCTATCTATTTCATAAATTACTCAAACGTTTCAAGTGCTATGAACTTTTGTGTGTGTGTGTGTGTGTGTGTGTGCAGTTTTTGGCCTGGGCTGGGTTTGAACGCACCACCTCCAGCATATGAGGCCGGCGCCCTACTCCTTTGAGCCACAGGCACCTCCCCATCAAGTGCTATGAACTTTCGACTCAAATAGAATAGCTGTCATTCTCTCACCATAACTATAGCTATTTTTCTGCAACAATACAGAATACACAAGGATAATGAATTCTTTAAAGTTTTAAATAAAATAATATGTGTTTTGTATATCATAATCTTTGCAGCAGTATTACGTACGGAAATTATAAAATGTGTTTTAATAATTACTTGCTCTTTCACATTCTCTCTTAGTGTCTAAGAAGATAATTTGGTTGAGATTATTAAATACCTCAAATCTCCCTTTGTATGAAATTAGTGAAAATAATAGAGAATTTTATAAGGATGTCATTTATATCAGAAAAGTAAGAAAATCCCTTATAAGAGGATTACATCGACTATCCACACAGTTAATATTCTGAAATATCAGAATATAAATTATTTCTGCTCAGCAATCAGGATTTGTATTTACATCAGTCAACATACTCAGCTTATTATCACTTGATTTTTCTTACTTAGTTAAAATTATTAAAATCCCTTCTAAATTTTCCCCAGAAATATTTTAGATGATGGATTTATAATAATATGAAGTTAAACCTTGAACTGTGGCATGTGTGGAAGCACATATGAATTATAACATCGTTGTTTTATTTTTCACAGCCAGATTTAATCTGATAACAAATCAACTAATCTCTTTTAGTTATCCTCTAAAATCATAATAAAATGTCAGCACCGGTGCTCTCTTCGACAGCATGTATACTAAAATTGGAATGATACAGAGAAGATTAGCATGGCCCCTGCACAAGGATGACACGCAAATTCATGAAGCATTCCATATTTAAACAAAAAAAATGTGAGCATGTGGTTTCCAAAATTGTAATTATTATTGAAATATCAAAGGACAAATATTTGTCTGAGTATTAGGCAGAGTCTGTGCACTTTTCATTTTAAGATAAACATGTATGCCTTTTACTATTACTGTTTTTTGAAAGTATTTTGTGAATATCTTTATGTTATGTCGATATGTGAATAAAAGAAAAGATAATTAAGGAATCTACCCAAGTATACTTATATTGAGTTTCAGAGGTGGAAGAGGCCTAAGGAATAATCTGAATGAAGGCTTCCAATTTATAAGTATTAAGTACCGGGGAAAGGTGAACTGATCAATGTTCCACAAATCCATATTTCTTCCAGATGTAGTTTGGAGATTAAATAATAAAAAATGTCTTATGGCAGAGAAAACTATGTGCAAATGCATAATATTTTTTCAAGTGTACAGATTAACTGCTTATTATAATACCATGTCAACTTATGGTTACTGACTTAATTCTCATATTCCCCATGCTGTGTTTTCTCACGTCTAATTAATATCCAATCACATAACTGGTTAATAGCTACTGTAACAGCTGATCGTGAATTTTGTTTGGACATTAGACATAATATCTATGTATAAATAATTTTAATATATTAGTCATGGCCTATGTAGTATTTTAAAAATTACTTGTAAACTTAATTCAGTTAAAACACTTTGTATTTCAAAAGAATGGATAACGTTGATATTAAAATGACTACCTTAAAGGGTTTGTCTAAAATAAATATTGTGGCCTTATATTTAAACTATAGTAGAAAAAAATTTAGATTTAATTCAACTATTTGGGAAAATTGGACATTAAAGGGCAAAAATTGTAGCACATTCTTTGTTTCCAAGTATTGCTATTTTCCTTTTTTAAAAAAGTTTATGGGGCAGCACCTGTGGCTCAGAGGAGTAGGTGGTGGGTTCAAACCCGGCCCCAGCCAAAAACTAAAAACAAAAAGAAAAGAAAAAAAATTAAAGAAGTTTCTGATGTAAGGCTTTTTATAACAATTAGTAACACAATCCATTCTAGAATAGATGAAAAGGAAGAAACGACCAACCTGTGTGACTGGGATGAGACAGCATCACATTGATGAAATGGTTTCCAGCTTCACAAATCTGCAAAACGTTTTAAACCTTTTCAGTGTGACATACCCATTCCTGTATTTTAAAAAAATGTATTCCACAGGTACATAAAATCACCTGGAACATTCATTCCAAAGATGCAAGAGACATTTTTATTCTCATTCTAACAGGAAATTTCACATTATGACAATGAATTTAGCTGTTTGTTGGCATGTATTGAATCAAAATATTTAGTGACAATGAGTTTGAAAATGTTGGAGATGTCCTTGACTGCTTTTGATTACAGGTCAGACTTCCCTGCTAACTGGAGGGTACAGATTATCTGCTTTGTGCTTCTTACCCTGGTCAGGTTCCAGACCATGAACGGACCTGTGTGCTGTGCAGACGGTGCCACTGGTGTATACGACTCAGGTCATTAACATCTTAACAGCCTTTTTAGTACAAGGGTGATAGTTGGACAGATAGCAAGTTTCAGCTCAGTTTAGAAAACCTCCTGTAAGCAGTACACTTGCCTCCTGTCTAAACATGAGCCTTTGATCACGTCCTGTCCACTAGCTGTCCCCTTTAATAAAGAGACTAGGCCATTGTGACTCTTTATGAAGATCAAAGACTCTCCACCACTGGCAGGCACACATAATATTCCCAATTTGTGTCCTGTGAAGGTTCCCTGTGAAAACCCTTCCCTTAGCTCTGATATATCCCTTAATTTAATAGAAACCATGTAAGTCCTGTGCTACTGATAACAAATTTTGCTATTCAAAATCTTTATTGTTTAGTATCATTCAGTGTTTAACTATATTATATCCCAGAAGTTGAGCATTCTTTAATTCAATGCCTTAGGTGTTGTTAATCTCTTAAAATACACCTGATTTTTTCTATTCTGTTCAACCACTTCTGCATGTATTTCTTCAATAGAATAATAGTTCTACAGAGTAATTTCCAGGTGAATCTCATACTGAATACTGGCATATATTTCAACACTTTCTAAATTTTAAAAAAAGAAATAGATTGAAAAAGAAAACATAATCCACTTCTCATCCTCTAGAAATGTTATGCAAACATCTATTTGGACTAATTAATTCCAATTCATTAATTCTTCAGGAGATAATGAAACAAATCCACCAAATATATGAAAATAATATTTGAAGGGTCAGGAAGCAATACAATGACCAATTTTGTACAAAATTAAAATAGCATACTACTAATACAGCAAAGACTTCTGGTTTCTCAAGTTATCTCTAGAAAGACAGAGCTGTATTTTGAATTTTCAGATAATTTTTCATTTGTAATTTTTTTCCACAAGAATGTGGGTAAGATCATGAGCTTAGTAGTTGAAATCAGAGTTTAGTAGTTGAAAACGTCAGAAGAGATATAGACTTGTATGTGAATTGTGGGACTTTATTAATTTAACAAAAGAGAGATTAAAAACATGAATGAAGGATGAAGGTTGGAATTATAGAGCACATCACAGCTAAATAAATACATACCTGTCTAATGGAATTGGTGCATTTCAGAAATAATAAAGAATCTGATATACCCAGGCTGTTTTTATACAATTAGTAAGTGTATTAGAAGGATGCAAAGGACGGGACCAAGAAAAATTTGGAAACAGCTACATTCTCTAAAATAAGCAACCTTTGTGTTCATCCTACATCCAATGCACAATCATGTCAAAGTGTTTCTGGATGTTTATCTGTGAGACTTGTAAAAACTTTTTGCCTTTAAAGATGGTAAATAGGCAAATGTGTACTGTAGGCAAGAAGAAGAATTACTGAGAGTATTTTTTTCAATATTAAATACATTTCAAATAACTCTAATCATCCTTTATAATGATTACATTTGGTTACAAGATTTATAGAGCAAAAGATGTGACTATCCGAAGTTATTTGATCTACCTCATTTTCTATTGTGTTTATGATATAAAGTTAGGCCATATTTTCTACATGACAGGTCCTCATATGCAATGTTTTATATTCTTATTACTATCAAATTAAAGGAGGAATAGCAAATAATAAATATGATACATACCAGAAAACCGACAGCAGATACCAGCACTTGCCTGTTTCCAAATGCTAGCGGGCAGGACAGGAAGATGTCACGTAAATACTCGTGTTTGGATTGTCAAGTATGTAGACATTATTCACGCAGTATTTATTGGATATAAATATCTTATAATCAGCAGGACCATGTGATACATAATTGACCCTTCAGGATAATACTTTTGTAATCTAAAGTACAAATTAATATTAATTATTATCCATTTATTTTTAATATTATTTAATCATTAATATTAATAATATTTTTGCCTTCTGCATGTACTTTTCTTCCAATAACCTGATTATTTAACATACAAATGGAATCTATTGTTAATTTGTACAATTAAACTCTTTGAAGCATGTCTAATCTCTCTCTCATTTTAAAGGTACACTTGGTATGGCCAAGGATATAATGGCACTCTTGAATATCTATTCTTTCTAATAATTAAAAAAGTCAATAATAAGAATTTGTATTTTTGCATTAATGAGTTCTAAAAGGCAGAATTTTAAGTATTTTATATCTTTACTTCAATAACAAATATATGAGGCAAGTATTCTTTTTCTTACATTAAAATAAAAACATAGGTTGTGTATTTTTCTAAGATGACATAAAATATAATGCCCAAGCTCTGTTTAAAACAATGTCTCTGGCCGGGCATGGCAGCTCACGCCTGTAATCCTAGTGCTCTGGGAGGCTGAGGCTGGTAAATTGCCTGAGCTCAGGAGTTCAGACCGGCCTAAATAACAGAGAGACCTGTCTCTGCTAAAAATAGAAAAATGAGTTGGTGCAACAGCACACGCCGGTGGTCCCAGCTACTCGGGAAGCTGAGCCAGGAGGATAGCTGAGCCCAGAAGTCTGAGGTTACAGTGAGCTGTCACGAGGCCACTGCACTCTACCCAGGGTGGCAGAGAAAGACTGTTTCTGAAAAAAAAAAAAAAAAAAAAAAGTGCAATGTCCCTACAGGCACCTAGAAAATGAAGAAGTTAAAATATATAAATATTAAAAATACAATGATGTGATGAGCTCAGCATGTGTTTGCATTTTTCTCTTCCTGCTTTGTGTTACATGTAGGTGAATTGTATTTATTTACACAAACACATTTGCAGATAAAGATTGATGTTATTTACCTCTTCGTTTGAAACTTGCATTTTCACCTAAGAATCTATTTGAAGACTTTCCCCATATTAATATGCATTAAACTTCCATTATCATAACTGTGATAGAATTTGCATAGAAATGTCTGATGTGGCAAACTCTTAAAACACTAAATATTATCAAGTTGTGCAGAATTAGGGCCACTTTGATTCTATGTATGGTCAATAATACTGCTTATCGCATATGTACAAATCTTTTACTGATGTTCTGTTTTGGGGGGGATAGAGATTTAAAAGCGTCTTTCAGTTAAAAGCTATGTAAGTATTTTTGCATGGAAATATGTACATTGAAGGTTATTTCCACTCACCTAAAGAGAATGTAGTTTGAACTATTTTAGCTTTGTGAGCACAGCATTGAATTTTATGTAGTCCATTTTAATTAAAATGACTGAATTCTGACCAAAGGCTTTCAAAGGGAAAGCAGTATGCTCCAAAAGTCTGAAATTTGAAATAATCTTAAGTACATCATTTATCTTCACTTAGTGAAGATAGTGAAGATAGTGAAGATAGTGAAGATAGTGAAGATAGTGAAGATTCACTTAGTAAACTTTGTGAATGCCAGAAATAGACTACAAAATAATTGTCACTTAAATGGGGAACCATTTAATTATTAGACTGTGTTTTGTGTGCCTTATGGGATACAGAAAAAGTTGAGGGGAAAAAATTCCACTTTAAAGAAAAAAATGGAATTCTTGGATCATAATAGACCTTTTATCCAAAAATTAAAAGCTAAACATTTAGGGTTGGTCCAGTTTTCTTCTAAAAAAATTGCTCACCTGAGTCAAAGTCCAACATATTTAATAAATTAAATTATAAGTAGAAACCAATATGTCACAGAAAAATATTACTTCATTTTGTTCCTTGAATATTTAAAAGAGCATGATTTGTTCCTTTCCTTGTTACTTAGTCTTTATTACTTACTTTTAACGTGTCTGATAGCTGAGAAGTACATGATTCTATAATTATATAAAATTTCTCTTCTTGTTGCCTTTTTCATTTTATTGTCTGGACTTTTAAGGATTTACAATAAACTAATATTATTTCCCATAGTAGTTACAGAAGGAAAATAAATCAAAATATACAAGTCAAATTGGTCTTTTAACTCTACATCAATATTTAACAGATAGATAGGAGAGAAATTAGAATTGACACTTTTTATTATTTCCTCATTCCTTTAATTGCTCTATGCTGTTTCTCATCTCTATTGGGTTAAAGCAAGGTTTTGATTTTGGTCCTTCATTTAACTGTGTTAGTTAAGAAGAAACCCACGTACATGGTGGTGTGTACCGGGGGTGGTTGATGTAGTAGGCCATCCACGCAGTGAACCCCCAGTAAAAGGCACAACTCTACAAACAAAACAAAGAAAAGGTTAGGAAGATTGGGGTGCACATGACATCATAGGAAACCACCCCGTCTCTAGTCCCACACTGCACCTTTTCTATGAATAATGACATAAAGTATCTCAGCTGCATAAATGGAATGTTTCTCTGCCCCGTACAGTAGCGTTTTAAAAGGATCATTTTGTTCTCACCAAGGAAATGCAATCCTTTGCTCCACTCTTATTTTTTTTTTTTTTGGGCCGGGGCTTAAGCTATCCCCCTGGGTAGAGTGCTGTGGCATCACAGCTCACAGCAACCTCCAACTCTTGGGCTCAAGTGAGTCTCCTCCCTCCACCTGCCAAGTAGCTGGGACTGCAGGCACCTGCCCCAACGCCTGGCTATTTTTTGGTTGCTGCCATCATTGTTGTTTGGTGGGTCCAGTCTGGATTCTAACCCACCAGCTTAGGTGTATGTGGCTGGCGCTTTAGCCACTTGAGCCACAGGCACCGAGCCTGCTCCACTCTTATTACCGTTACAGGTCAAATGTAATCATATATTTTAGAAAGATTTGTCAAGAAAGCATTTTGTCAACCAAGTAATACATAAGTAAATAAGTTACATTTCATAAAAGATATACTAATATTTTTCTAGGACTAACTGGATAAAAGAATGAAGTATTTAATCATTGGTAGTAGGACATCACGATTGATCAGAAGGGGAAAGGCATGGGTTCAGGGGTCTCAGGCTGTAAGGCTGACCTTGCACGGACATGAGATACTGCAATATGTTCTGTCAAAAGAGAAGTGAGTCTAAATAATGTCTTAGATCTCAGAATTCTAGAGCTTTCTGTATTACCACAGTGGTAACAATAGGATAACTGCCTTGTTGAATTGTACTAGAAAACAGATGTTTTCAAAGATCGAGAAAACTTTAAAGACAGTAATTCCTTCTGAAAATAGATGTTAAATTGAAAGTGCATTAAAATAAATTCTAACTTTAATTAAGAAATGGAAATGCAACGTGTTTTCTAGTGTATTTTTCCACTTCGATGGTTCACAAGTTTTCCCATTTTGTGATCATCCTTTGCTGGTTGATAACTGTTGCATTCATCATACCCAGAAAGGGCAAAGACCCTGGCATCACATGGACAGCTGTCAGAAATATGGACTATCACAGAATCATTTCACACAAATGTAGAATTTGTTTGTCGTACTGTTCATTTGTGAGATCCTTCCTTTGCACATGACACTTAAAGAATCTGAATTCAATGCTATGTATTTCCAAACTTAGAAGGCCCTTGGGAGCATCCAGCTCACTGTGAAACAGAATAAGGTCATAGAAAATCTTTCTATTGGTTAAGTTTGAATGTAGCAGATCACCTAGAAAATGGCATTACAGCACCAGAACGTTTAAGGTATGCCGAGGCAACTGAACAGGAAAATCTAGATGTCAGGGGAAAAAATGTTTACATATTTTGCAAAGGGTCTAATATACAAGATGCCTTCATGACAATTAAAAATATAGACCATGCTGATCCCTACCTTCATCAGATTTTTCAAAGGTGTATGCCCTGCAGAGACTTTGTGAACAAATAAAGTTTCCAAAAGGTATCGGATGTAGTGGACACAGTGGCAGGCACAAGCCAAGCTGGAAAGAAAATCAAACATGAAGTTTAAATTCCCTTTCAAAATCCTGGTTTGCCTTCTGCGTGGACATTTCCAAGTCTTTTTAACTTACTACAATATCCTATTTATTAGAAGGTCTGGTTTCTGGTAACCAAAATAAAAGTGTTTAACATTTTATTCTAGAAATGTTCTAAATTCTTAAGAAGTAACTGTTACAAGAGTCTCTGTAAATTTCCTTCTCATGACACTAGAAATATTTTATAATACCAGTCAAAAACCGCACACACCTGCCCCGAGAGCAGGTGTAAATACAATAATTGACAATGTGTCATATCAAAGTGCCTTCATGGAAGCAATTTACAAGTTTTAAAAATATCCAAAACCTACTTAGAATGCATTTGACATTTTTTAATATTCAGGACGACTCTCTAATTGTTCGGTTGTCCTTTAGCAAGTACCAAGATTGAGAAGGTTTAAATTCCATTTTCTGTGCAATCCCCACACAGCCTTTTATTGTGTTGTGTTCTTGTTTTAAGAACACAGGAGACAGGTTCTGAGTCCCTCTTAGAGAGCCAGGGAACTTGGCATGGTTGAGTCACATATAGAAATCTGCCTTCCATGTGAACTCAGCCTGTAGTTCGAACTCTGTAATGTAATTGAAAGGGATTTTGAAGACCTGACATTGGCATTTAATTCAATTGGATGTGGCAGTAAGATATCAGCCTTCTTAGTCATGAGAAACAGCCGTCCTAAAACTGGGAAGCCTTTCTATCCTTGGTATTAATTTATAAATGCCTGCTAGATGCCTGAATTTCAAAAGCTGTGTGTCTGTATCTGTTCTGAAACTATTTCTTATCAACTTAACATATTGGCTATTTTGGAAAAATGTGGCACAAACACATTTATCACTGAGATGTTTAAAACACGCTGTGTTTGTATTTAAGAATAGTAACCACCTGTCAGTCAATTCCTTTGGCCATGCCACTGGAAAACAATGTTCTCTTTTCATGCAAACGCTGTATATCTGGTAAAAATCACATGTTTAATCTATGAAAGGAGTCCTACTACATTCTCCTTCCAAACTTTCCACCCTGGGAAAAATGCCTGCTTCATTTATAAAGAAAGAAATAGACCTTTATAAATGAAGTGGACATTTCCTTCCCTTAAGAAAAAGAAACATGTGAATATTCTAGAAGGCCCTACAGAATATTCTAGAAGGCCCTACAGAATATTCTAGAAGGCCCTACAGAATATTCTAGAAGGCCCTAGAAAATATTCTAAAAGGTCCTAGGCAACTTGACCTCTTCTGATGAGCCCGTTACCACGGACGGCCAATCTCCCCTCTCCTCTCCATGCCTCGGCTACCCCAGCTGACTCTCTTCTCTTACAATGTACCAAACTGCTTTGGACCACAGATCACTGCCTTCTCCAAATGCCTCATTCATTAATTGAAATTTAACAAACCCCTACAGGAAGCAAAGAAAACAATCTAATGTTACTTTCCTAGACACGCCATCTCAGAACTCCCATCCACGTCAGATTATACTCTTTTATATTCTCAAAGTATCTAACTAAAAGATGGATGCAGTGGTGCCAAAAATAGGTACACACATTTCAAGAAAGGGAAAAAAACGGCATTAAAATTGACCCACTCAATATAGACTGATAATAAAAGACAAATTCAAGTCCTGTTTGAGCATCGCTTATAATGGCGGAAGCCAAATGTGACTTGAGTATTACCATTTTAATGTGTGTTTTTCTTTTCTTAAAATGTGTGTATATTTTTTGGCAGCCTTTATATGGGAGTCCAGAAAGTTTGTGTGCAATTTAAAATTCACAATTATTTAGAATTTGCCATTGTAAATATTATTGACAATAATTTGTAAACACTTACAAAAATGTACAACTATTTTGAATTGCATACAATCTTTATGGATCCCCCTCCCTGTATAGACAATTTGTTCACTGAACTATTCATTATAAACATTTATATGTCTTTTTTAAAATCTGCTGTACACGGGTAATGTGTGAAGCAATGAAATCGACTGCCTGGATGTCACAGTACCTTCACTGTAAAATTTACAGGCTACTGAAGGAAGCTTTCAAACTGATGTCATGTGAGTCTGTAACAAAATCATTTACTAGGATGTTTTGTTACGGGGGGATTAGGAATGGCTACCCCTGAGTAAGAGATATTGAACCTGTGTAATGTGAGATTAGTAGGAGAGGAAGGGAAGAGGGGATGGATGGGCCTGGGGAACGTCATGTCCATGCCACTGAGTAAGAGGGACTTGAATCCATGGACAAGAGGGAAGGTGGACTGGTTAAGAGGGGGGAGGTTGATCTGAGGGGAGAATGTACACAGCTATGATTTAATAAAAAAATTATATAAAAAATTATATAAAATTATATAACAATAAAATTATATTTATATTATAAAATAATATTATATAAAAATTATTATATATAAAAATATTATTATATAAAAAATTATTCTCTAGCTTCCATATGACCAAAATATACAAATTCTGCTTCATAATTCATGTTCAAATTCTTTTTTTTTTTGAGAAACTTCTAACCCTACATTCTAATCTACCATACTGAATAGTTATTCTTTTTCTCTCTCATTTGGCTTTTTTGAGACAGAGTTGGGGAGAGATGAGGCAGAGAGATTAGGTTCCCAATCTGCTAGCTCCCATAGTTACAGAGCATTCTTTGATAACTGCCCTATTCTATTTTTTTCAAAGTGCTGTTTAATTTTGGAACTGTACTTACTAAGGGCAATCTGTAGCACTTTCCCCCTGTTTATTAATTAAGTCATTATTTCTTTCCTATGCAATGCTGTTATTGTGTTTCAGAGTATTTATATCTTGAGTTCTACCCACTTCAACTCTGTCCTATTAAGATTGTTTTAATGATATTTCTGAATGTCCCAATTTCTCTTGTAAATTGTGGTCATTATTTACTTATATTACCTCTACTTCTAGGCATGCCTACTGGTGCCTTGTTTATGAATTTGGAAGCTGGTTTGTATATGCTATTTATGCTCATCTGAAGCACATTTCCACAAAATTGAATCTACTTGAACTGGGTCTACAGACCATCTTCCTTAACACAGTGTTTGCCTGTTGGTTATCTCCTCCTTAACCTGGAAGTAGTGCATGCATCACTTACTGTACCACGGGGTGGCGTGAACTTCTAGCACTCTCTTTCACATCATAGATATATGGGATCCTCAAATAAAAAAGGAGGTATATAAGCAGAGGTCCTGTGTATTCAGCCAAAAATACCTAAAAAATAAGAGGGTGATTTGGATTAAGCAATGCATTTTTATAGATTTTTTGAAGTTTTCTTATAAGTATGAACTTTAATGCACTACATAAGCTGGTGAAATGGACTGGTGAATATCTCCTTTCTTTTAAAAGAATTAGTTTAGGTGCCAATGCAAATATTGTTTTCCCTGAAACAACCAGCCAGAGTTAAAGAGAAAAGATAATACATGAATAATTAAAAATGAAAACAAATATTTAACCTAATAAATAAATTTCTTTAGATACCATATGAAGAAAAGCTTATTTGAGTTTAAAAAAACTATTATGAATATATTATTTACATTTCCCTAACCCTGTATACACCCCATCTTCTATATGAACCGTCCCAATCAGTGAAGAGAATGGGCCATAACTTTATTTTTTTATTTTCTTTTTGCTTTCCATGGCCCAGTCATCTTGAAATCAATTGAATTGACCATGATTCAAATTTAAATTAGTCCTCTCTATTTGAAATTTTATACTTTAATTCTAATGAATTCATTTGTACAGTTAAATGAATTACTTATGATTACTAGAGCTGGTGGTAACCACATGTGTAGATAGAGATGTCTGAACTATAGAGAGACAATGAAGAGATTCAGAATGATAGACCGGGCTCAGTGGCTCATGCCTGTAATCCTAGCACACTGGGTGGTGGAGGTGAGTGGATCACTTGAGCTCAGGAGCAGAGATAAGTCTGAGCAAGAACAAGACCCTGTCTCTACTAAAAATAGAAAGGAAAATTAGCTGAGCATTGTGGCAAGTGCCTGTAGTCCTATCTAGCTACTCAGGAGGCAGAGGCAAGGGGACCATGTGAGCCCAAGAATTTGAGCTATTGTTGTGAGCTATGATGCCATGATAGTCTACCAAGGGCCATAGAGTGAGATTGTGTCTAAAAAAAAAAAAAAAAAGATAATTCAAAACAAAGCTATGTGACTACAGAAAGATTGCTTAGAAGACGAGTTTTAGAATCTGATGACTGCCCATTGTTGGTTTTGTTTCGATGCTAAAACCAGGTTACATATACTTCTTCTGAAATATACAGAGAAGAGAAAATAATTTACTTCTTAGTGTTCAAAGAGAAGATTAAAAAAATATGACACAACAGTAATGAACTTGACCACTTTTACCAACTTTGCTTGCTTTCACCTGTAGTTAGCACTTGTGGAGGTAGAGAACTTGGACATCCACATTTTGCTCAAATATACATTTGTGAATGTCAACTGGGAATTAACGTTCTACCTTTCTGGTGAGAGTTTTGTGGAGCAAGATAGTGAGAATTTGTGATACCTGTGCATGGTTTTACATACATGTATGTGAATATGCATGTGTCTTTGTAGATTTTAACCCATATAGAGGTTTATGCATATGTATAATTACACACACGTATATAGGGTGGGCAAACAGTTTGTGCAATTAAAACAGTGTGCGATTTACAACTGGACACAGACTTTGAGGCCATCACCTGTATAAGCAGTTATCTGTATGTGGAGATTCTCCAGTTATAATTACGCCTTTTAGGAACATATATTATCTCGTGAGCCAAGAAAGATTTGTACGTGAGAATACAAACAGACATTGGATCAATTCATTATAAAGACAACCTCCTGTGAGAAACGGCCTTAACTTATGGTTCAGAGCTCGCCTGATCATCCCAGAATAAAGAGAATGTTTACCGCCTGTGAATGTGTAATGACAGAATGTCAATACTCTGGAATAATGAAGAAGGAGACTTTTTTTTTATGACAAGAGAATGTTTAAAGTATTTATTTCAACAACTCATGATCTAGTAAAGTCAAATGTGAGCAAATTCCCTAGGAATATATCAGGAATGAAAAATGCTAAGAACAGCAGTTAACTTGGACCAACTATCACTCTTTATTAAGTTAATAAAAATACTATTACAGATATAAAGGTTCTTTGGATCAGAGGAAATTAAACTACACTCTTATCTCAATCATCTCTTAAAAATAATTCTGGAGAGGCTATAGCACATAGAAGTATATTTTAGGAGGCCCAATATTTTATTACAAATATTGCTCGGGCTGAAACACGGAGGTTAAGACAGTGCTGAGATATGAAGAATGTATCTCAAAAGCACTGGAGGACGATAATGAGAAATGTGGACAAAGCATCTTTAAGAAAAAAATCTATTTAAGTCCAAACAGAAGAATGAAAGATATTTTATTAAACTTAGAAAGCAATTAGAAAGTAGTTTTAGAGTAAAGAAAACATAGGCTAGATAGACAAATATTAAGACAGCCTTCTGAAAATGAAATCGCTCATCTACCAGGAAAGAAAAAGTAAAAACAGAAATAAAACTGAATAAACAGACAATGTAGACATAGGGCAGCCCAAGAAAATCATAAAAACTGCAAAGAATTGGAACCCCATTTTAATCCAGAATTCTAGTAGAGATTTTAGATTCTAAAAGGTAGAAACAGCTTTTTCTTATTTTGAAGCTATAGCCTATATTTAAGTTCCAATTTATTTCCATTATCAAATTACATTCACGTTTCTTCTTCCTGAAAATTTCCCTCTATTAAACTAATCAGTTGCTTTCAATAACAGATTTATTACTTCTGTGAGCCAAGGAAAGTTCTTGGGCGTATTTGGAATCTTTGTGAAACCCTCAACTTTGTATATGTCTAAATTAAAAAAGGAAGAAGGCAATAATCCGTTTAAAAATCTGAATTGCTGAGGACCATGTGCTTAGAGTGTGCTTAAAACATTTCATGCTGTGCTGGAAAAAAAATTATTAGCACTATCATGATTAAGGTGTTTTTGGATTTACCCTCTTGGTCTCTAAAATTACAATTGGTATTTGGAAATAAAATAGTATATTTCAGAGTTGTTGAAAATTAACAACAAAAATAAAGTAATTCTAATTTTAATTTCCTAAAGATAAAAGAACTAATAAAATAACACTCTGAGAGTATTTCCCAGTGGTAATATATTAATGTCACTTTGTACCTTATGAGTACTAGAGGGTCCCCAAAGTCATCCCTAATGTGGCCATACATAGGAAAAAATGGAAAATTATAGCTAAATGTACCTTTATGTACAAAATACTCATTACAAAATTTTACAAGCAGGTGGCTTGTAATTTTAATTTTAAATATTTTTTTTAAATTGTGGACTGAATATTTTGTAAATAAAAGTTCAGATAGCAACAATCCCTCATTTTCTGTGTATGTTACCTCTTTAGGGGAAAATTTTGGACCCCTGTATAGAAGTTAGCATCCTACTAGATAAAGACTGTTTTCATTTTTTTTTTATAGCTTACTAAGAAATAAATACAATAAAGAACTCTGTTCATTCCAATACAGCGTACTAATGGGCCCAGGGAGAAAAACTGATTGAACTATTTTTTAGCAAATATTTTCAGCATTTGGAGCATTTCTGCTGGTGAAGAATTAGAAGGTTGATATTGTTGAGAGGTTGAACCCGGAACCTGACAAAGCCTGAAATACCTTCAAGCAAAAGTATGTGGCTATCACATTTAAATACAGTATTAGGGGCAGCGCCTGTGGCTCAAGGAGTAGGGCACTGGCCCCATATGCCAGAGGTGGTGGGTTCACACCCAGCCCCGGGCAAAAAACTGCAAAAAAAAAATAACAAAATAATAAATAAATAAATAAATAAATACAGTATTAAAAACTTAGTTTACACAATGCAGGTACCATAGGTTGTGTTTAAGCATTATAAAATACCTTAGGGTAATGCAGAAGTTTCTAAACTCAGTTTAGCACAAGTTAGTACTCAAGCACTCATGAACTTGTGAAACTGAATGACTATTTAACTAGAAAACTCCTTAAAAAGAGAAAAAATACTGAAGTAAATATGCCTCAAAAGGAATGATTATTAAAGAAAAAGTAATGTATGTGGCCATATGTTAATTAGTAAGGTTGAATTTCCCTTTTAGAGAATTAAGTACTAATGTATACGTTAGCCAACCTAATGTAATGTAATAATTTTTATCATTGGTTGTTTGACGGCCAAGGACAAGTTCAAAGCTCTATAACGGTGATGTGGACAATTCTGGCAGAAAGAGAAGCCCTTACGAATTGAAAATATTAAACGTAGTCGTCACAGACACGGAGTGAAATGTGATTGGAAAAAATGTCATAGTTTAAACAACGCACAGAAAAGAAGTTAGATTTAACTCAAAGAATGAGAATGTACTATGCATTGTGTATCAGTGTCAAATTTATTTATTAGATTAATGATTTCATTATATCGTTAATAAATATCATATTCAACTTGCTGCAGAAGCCTGTCCCATTGATTTATTTTATTACTCAATAATGGAATAAAGTATCGAGCGATCCATTCCTTGCGAACTAGTACCAAGTATTTTCACTTCCTCTTACACCTCTGTATCTTCTAATGGTGATTCTCATTCTTCTAATACTGTGGGATTCAGATGTTTTGAAAATGCACTCAAAACAGAGATCTCTAATTTCCCTCCAAAAAGAGTCCAAAGGACTCCTTCAGAAATGGAAAGTCTTGCTTTTTAACAGTCAGAATTTCCAAAACTTTCCCCTTCTGCCTGAGAATGCTTCTTCCTGTGGATTTATTCCATCCTATGTCTTTCCAATGTCAAGGCAGGGGTCCTCGAACTTTTTAAACAGGGGGCCTGTTCACTGTCCCTCAGACTGTTGGAGGGCCGGACTGCGGGCCCCAGGACGAGTTGGCTGCTAAGCAGGACAGGTGGCGGTGGCAAAAACACCCTGTGGCCAGATAAATGTCCTGGGCAGGCCACATGTGGCCCTCAGGCCGTAGTCTGAGGATACCTGGAAAGAGGTTCTATGACTTCCCTAGCATACTCGAAGAAAAACATAAACAGACATCATTTAATAAAAAATGATTATGAAAAGCACAGATGAATTCCTCATTCCCAGGGTGGAATGAAATTTAAAAATGAAATTCATCTTGCCCTTTCTTAACTGAGGATGTCTATTGTTCCATTCTTGCATAGAATTTTGCCCACTAATGACAGTGAGCTCTGAAAATTGCAAACATTGCTCGGTGTGATATTTTATTCCACTGGGAATTGACTTGAAAGAAACTGTCAACAAATTGTTTCAAATGAAATGTGGGGCGTGTACATTGCATTTCAAGGGGACACCTACTGTGATCCAGGGGACCTGCTGGCCCAGGTCTGTGAAGTAGAGGGTGAGGATGGAGGAGCCTGCAACGCTGTGGACGGTGACAGAGTCCCTCAGAAAAGGCCCACCTGGAATAAGGATCACAAGGAAAATGGTGATGGAACGAAATTTCAAGGCTTAATGCGAAATCAGAGAAACCTAAAGATCAATTTTATATAGAAATTATAATGCATGCACAATCTATCTTCCAAGTAAAATAAAATGTGAACAAACCCATCGTATAGCATGTTCTTGGCAACTTGCTTGAGCTCAGGAGTTTGAGACCAGCTTGAGCAAGAGTGAAGCCCAATCTCCATTACAAACAGAAGTTAGCTGGGCATAATGGCAGGTGCCTGTAGTCCCAGGGACTCACAGGAGGCTGAGACAAGGAGATGGCTTGAGCCCAGAAGTTTGAGGTTGCTGTGAGCTATGATGATGCCAGGGCACCCTCCCCAGGGTCTGAGTGAGACTCTGTCTCAATAAATAAATTAAATTAAATTAAATTAAATTAAATTAAAAGAGCTAAGCAGTATTCCTGAGAATATACTGGTATGCACTAGAATAAGGGATTTAAACTGTTTTTAACGGTTTATAAACAGAAAGATGTTAGTTCAGATCCTGCCTCCAAAACACCTAGTGTGAATCATTGAACAATATCCTTTGAGACTGAAATTCTTCATCTGTAAAAGCAGAGCACTAGTTGGTTGGGCGAATCGAATTTGTACACTGGCTAAGTGATAAATAAACGTCAGCTGGTGATCACAGAGGAGGGACGCTAAGTTAAACAAACAGGTGGAAATTGCCTCTTACCGCATTCTAGCTGCAGACCAATCTGGGAAGGGCACCACTTTGGACCTGTCCAATTCAAAAAAAAAAAATTGTCAGAGAAATTGTAAGTATAGTTTATAAAGCTAATAATCACCTGAGGCAGACAGATTGGATCTTGGGAAGTGAACCAAATGGCCATTCAGTGTTCAGAAACACTAACGGTGACGCCCTTAGCAGGGCGCTGACCTGCCGTGGTGGACAGTCCTGAGAGGAAGCGGAGGGGATGGGAGAGTGGTGCGTCCTGCCTCGTGACCTTGCACTGTTTAGAAGGAGGTTTCGGGAACAATTACCAAACTCTGTGACCTAGGACGTCTGCACTTTACTCAGTGTGAGTTATTCTTGAACAGTAAGATTAAACATAGTCAAATTAAATTGGAGACTTTTGGTCTTACATAAAATTTATCTGATATTAGCACCTAAGAGTGGGTTGTTTTCTCTGCTGGGTGTAAAGAACTCTATCTGAGAGATAAGTTCCATTGACTTCTAATATTCTGAGTATTGATCATGGCAGAAACATCACTTAACTTTGTTCTCTTTATATTTTCAGCAAACTGGTTATCATAGCCTTCATGGCATTTTCTTAGTTATTGTGTTAAGACATTTATATTCTACATTTACTAAGTTTCGCATGTACCCTCGTAAGATGCACTGTACAAACTCTTTGATAATCCATTTATATTTTACAAAAAGTAATCGAGTACCTATGATGGGTGTATAATGTGTATATGTGTATTTATATATATATATATGCTCTCAAATTCTCTCATGTGTATATATACATATATACATGTATATATATAAGCTCCCAAATTCTGTCCATTTAAATAATATTTGTGTAAGATATCATTTTAAATAACACTTTGTGAATTCCTTTGACCTTGAAAATGCAACAGCAAAACTGTCATTCTAAATAAATGAAGTAGCCAATCAACCAGGTGGGTGAACGCTGACATCTTCAGATGCTTACTGAGGTAGGTGGATTAGCCTGGAACTAATGGCAGAAAATGTTTATAAGTCACAAAGGACAGACAGACATTCCACAGGGACCCTTACATGTCTGAATAGCCTAGGAAGTGACTGATGATGTCGAGAATATTGGCTCCCAACTGAATCAGGTCCGTGCAGAAGCTCCAGTGATAATGGCATTATCTTATATCACCGAAAATATTGAATTCGATTTTTGTAATTTCTATCCTATTCTTACTTAATAATCGAGAGTATCTCTATTACCAAATGATAGCATTCTAAGTAAGTAATACTTTGCAGTAATTCGATAATATTGATTTCAATAAGTTAGTTATCTCCAAAAACATATTTCAAAGTTTGATACATGCACACAGGGACATATATGTGTCATTATATTGTAGTTTCATTTTAAAAGGCAAAAATGTTTCAAAGGGCGTACGGGTGAATGCGTGTGCAGATGTTCATATGAAAGAGTCATTAATACTTTAGAATTTTATCAGGAATAATAAAGCATAACATAAAATGTATACAAAAAGAGAATGGCATTCATTGTAGGGGGTGTGTAAGGATGAAGAAGGGCCTTACGCATGGCTCTACGTGGGTTGTAAGTTAGGAAAGTGTTGATTAAAAAAAATTGAAAAGGAAATATCTAAATTGAAGAAAAATAATAATGTGATACATAATTAATATACAATGTGCACAGTAGCATATAAGAGAATAGAAATTCTGAAAATCTATTATATTTTAAATGTGTGAATTATAATTTTTTGAAAATGCTTTTATTTTTCCTGAAACATTGATTTGGCGTCCATCGGACAGGCAGCTGACGGATTTCCTTTACTATGCAGAGTTCGGGAGAGGAGTCATATAGCTCAGTTTCACTGTCTCCCCTGGACACATTTGTTAGAATTTCCTTAATGACCAGCGTCAACACTACCAGGTGTTGTTAACAGATCTAAATCTTGAAACCTATATGTACTATGATAATAAAGTGACAGTATTTCTGCTCACTAATAAAAGGGTTTTGTCAGACAACCTGACTAAAGTGCCTACAAAAATCTTAGACTGACCACTCAGTCACCGTAGCTTTTGCAAAATGTAATCATACCTTCTACCAAAGAATAATATGGATAGCTTATCAATTGACCCCATTTCTCCATCTAAATTGTTGACAAAGCTCTATTTTTCTTTCTGAATCCACCATTACAGAAAGAAACACTTGCTACTTCTGGAGTAGGAAGTCCTGGACTTTTCTGGGAGAAATCAAAGCATTCTGCCCCTTCTTCCATTAGTTGCATTCATCATTTTTTGAGCTTCCTTTGTTGAGAACTCGGGGAATTCCACAGCCCTGTCCAGGAGGCGCCTCCCCCACTGCCTGAAGAGACCCCATTATTCTCTGCTATACGCAATAAATCCTGCTGCTCCGTTATCTTTGTCCTGAGTTACTCTCCTTGAATCTCTCAAAGCTTAGAATTATTTATATCTCCCCAGCCTTTTGGCAAAGATTTATATGCATTGCAACTGTCACAATAAATGGTACATCCCTTCATGTACCTGAAGCTGCGACAGGCCTGCTAATTCTGTTCCTCTTTGCTTTTTTTTCCTGTGGCTCTTTCTGGAAACTGGGAGACAATCACCCCAACAGATGATAAATAGCACTGAAACTTTTGATGGTTCTGTCATTAACAGATAACACAGAGTCCTGGGTAGAAGGGTAAAAGGATCAAATGATCCCCTCCCCCATTTTTACAGGAATTTCTTTTACGACACAGAATCAGTGTGCGAATGACACTCCAGATGTTTCTCACTCATCGACTTTTCCTACAGTTCATGTCCAACTGTTACTGGTTCTGAGATCGATTTTGCAAGAAAGAATATTCCAGTAGCAATTTCTATTTTTTTTGCAGTTTTTGGCCGGGGCTGGGTTTGAACCCGCCACCTCTGGCATATGGGGCCGGCGCCCTACTCCTTTGAGCCACAGGCACCGCCCTCCACTAGCAATTTCATTCCACATGTGCATTGTTCTATTTTACATATATTAACTGTGGTTTTTAATTCAGTGGTTTTCCTTAAACTGGGATTTAAATGATTATAACCAGTTGTAAACTATGTTTGGGGATTAACCGGTATTACTCAATGTATTGTTTCCAAAACAAAGTTTAGAGTTTCCTAACCCTTATCAAGTAAAATATACAAGTCTTGTTGGAACTTTTCTCTGAATAAATTTAAAATAAAATTATGGTTCATTAAAATAGAGGCAATGGAAGTTAGTGCTTACAGTACAGGGCACAGAGTCCTGGTGCCTGAGTTTAAATTCCAGCCCTTACACACATTAGCTGTGACCTTGAGTGAGTTATGTAACCTCTCTTTAAAGACTTTCATTTATAATGTGAAAATTATAATAGTATTTAAATTATCATATAATTGTGATGACTAGTTTACAACAACTTTGTATTTTCAAGAGGACTATTTTGAGATAGTATTTAGAACTATCTCATTTAGGGACTGACAAAACTATGTTTATTATTATTATTATTATAAATGTTAAGGAAAAGTAGCTAGAAACTATAAGCACAGTATTTAATTGTATGCGCTCAAGTCTGAGGGTTTTTTTTTTAATTATATAAAAATGGGAGTACAGATTGGAGGATTCAGGGAAATTCTCACAGAGACCAAAACTGTGTATGTCTTGATCATTAAGTAAGATTTTAAAGAGAGAAATATGGTTCCAGTGGCATAAAAAGACATTCACAAACACCGAGGAACAAACAGGAGTCTCCGCGTAAGAGATGATGTGGGTACCTAGTGATTCAGGTGCCCACAACACCCAGGAAAAAAACATAAGCTGGTGCTGTAACATTGACAGAAAATCAGAAATTTAACAAACAGAAACTCATTTGGAGATGGAATAAAGATGTTAAATGTCAAGGGATGATTTTGTGAAGATAAACCTCGCAGGCTTTGGAAGTGGATTCTCTAATGAACACCGATTTTACCAGCCCAAGGATAATAATGGAAGCTAAGAGAGAGAGTTTCTGAGATACGATGTCTGAAAAACTCAGGGCTACTAAAAATTTCCTGGAGACATCTAGATAAGAGGAGGGCAGGATACAAGAACAATAATAAGACAAATGTCAAAAGAAAAGTGTCTTCCTTTTCATAGTTTTGCCTCCTTATAAGGCCTCCAGTCATCTTAAACACAAATATTTTTATCAATATTGACAAAATATGTCACTATTCTATAGAAAATCAGTGAGGGGGGACATGGTTATAAGAGGGTCTTTACCTAACAAATGCAATCAGTGTAACCTAATTCTTCGTACCCTCAATGAATACCAAATGAAAAAAAAAAAAAAGAAAATCAATCAGCAGAAAATTTCACATACCCTCATTGTGATTTCACATGGTGTAATTTCTGACGGCTTTCCCAATTTAATCTTTAATCATCCTAAATAGTGTTGATAATTTTAAAAGAGACATGAGCTATAACTACTAAAAACATTGACTACTTAATAAGTGTTGAAATGGTACTAAAACTGTCTTCTCAATTAAGGATCTATGAGATTTAAGAGGAATTATCTAGAAAGAAAATGATTCACTGATCTGAATCAAAATATCATATAATTTCTAATGTTTCCTTTGTATAAGCTTTGATGTAAGCTTCGAAAATACATTTTGAAATGCATTGGAAAATATTTAGTAAAAGGCATAAGATTTTCTACGGTATAAAGATTGAATTTCATTCGATGTTCTGTCTACATTCATTGTCTTTTTCTATCTCACCCAGCTTTAGAACTGTGATTTCACTTATAATTATGATACTTGTCCCCACTAAACAGTTACAGAAGTGACCCTTCATTAAAATTAGTTGGTGGCGGTTTCTTTTTAGAGATCATATGTACATTTATGATATTTGGTATACCATTTGGAACACCTTAATCTTGT
>NW_003852525.1:1326068-1335428 GCF_000181295.1 Otolemur garnettii | reverse complement strand
CCCTTCCCCTTCCCCCTCCCCATATTCTTAGGCTATAATTAGGTTATAGCTTTCATATGAAAGCTATAAATTAGTTTCATAATAGGGCTGTGTACATTGGATACTTTTTCTTCCAATTTTAAGATACTTTGCTAAGAAAACATTTTCCAGCTCCATCCATGTAGACATGAAGGAGGTAAAGTCTCCATCTTTCTTTATGGCTTCATAATATTTTTCTGAAATTTTTTTCAATCAGTGCAGAAAGATGAACTCTTGTGTCTTGCATATCACCAAATAGAAAATATCTAACAATTTTTTCATGGTTGCCAGACAATTTTTAACCAATAATGAATCTATCTTTTAGTTTCCATTTTTCTCTTATCTGAGTTCATCGTAGAAACCTTAAATAATTTTGAGCATATAAATCATAACAAAATAAGTTTTAACACATAGATAGAATCTGCCCATTGGAAGTTATTTGTTACTTTGGCAAATATTTTAATTGATTATAAATTAAATTCACCAAATGCAGTCCATCATTACAGATTCCAATTAGCATAGAGTCAGTTGACTATAGCTCTTCGTAAATTCATCTATTATTTTACAAATATTGTAACTCGGTTGTTATTCACTGAATGAAATTTTTAGGAGATCATTGTTTTGAACTGAGCACTAGGCCCCAAGAGACCAAACCAATATGGAGGCCTTGGTACTAAGTGCCATGAATCAAACTTTCAGGAAGCAGAGAAACCCTCAAATAGATCATCCTTTTCTGAAAGCAGGGAATTCACAGCAGCCAACCAGTAGGGGACCTGTCAACTAGAACCAGCAGTAAGGAATCCCTTCTGCTTAACCCTTACAGGACGTGTGGCCTGTGATGATCTGATGTTATCAAGTCTGCTTTTGTTTTGCTTGTCCCTGCTCTGACCTGGCACTTTATAAAAAATGACTGTTCCGCCATGCCCATTGGAGTGCTGACCTATTCTTCAGATGAGATACTGCCCAGTTTGTGAGGAGCTAATAAAGCCAATTATGTCTTTACACTAAATTTATTGGGATATTTTTAACACGTTCCGATAAAGACACATCGTATCATAAGAGAAAAATAAATTGCATTTAAAGTTAAAAAATAATTAAAATTTAAAAATAATCAGCAATCGTCTGATTTCTTTTCTGAATGTATTTATATTCATTCGTTCTTTAGGAGGTTTTTGTTTCTAGTCCTTATCTTAGACATTGTAATTGTTATTAAATTTTAAGCCTTTTTAATTTTGTGAAGGCAAAAAATGGAAACCTAATAAACACACGTATATGTGGAAAATAATAATGAGATATTATTGACTTGGGTGACAATGAAGTAGGATAATGCGACTCAGCTAGAGTATGTAATAAACATACACAGTGTTTCTAAAAGCACAGGAGGACCTCCAGAGGTGACCACCTCTCTGCATTGACCACCTTCTTACGTTGGCCTAATTTTCAAAGACTGGACATCACCCACTTTTGCTTTTGAGTACAGTGCACCTAGGTTCTTACGTTAACCGCCTTTGTATGTTGACTGGTTTGGTACAGTCCCTGGGCAGGTTGGTATACAGAGATTCTCCTGTATCTTGAAACTTTAGAAACCGTCCACATGGTTTTAGTCAGAGTGTCACCTGCACTCATGGAAGTTTTATGCTGCAGTTAGATTTTCATCATAATGTTCATTTGTTCTATGCAAACTTTGTAAGATGCCAGTGAATAGAGTGCAATAGAAAGAAATACGAGTGTAAAAATTACTGAAGTTCTCCGGAAAAGAAAAATAACACAATAATCAGAAGTGGTAAAGATGTTAAGACATGTGGAAGACTTGTAGCTAAAGGCATTTTGTACATTTTTGATACACTAAATGAGGAAAGCATCAGAAACAGGCAAAATTATGCTCGTGTGTGCGCACATCCAGGTAGGTAATTTATGGCATCATCCGTATTTCTTCTTATGAAAACCATTCCTCTCTCCCTTCGCCCTTAGCAGCCGGTGTATTTATTGTGGTCTCCTCTCCTTTCTATATTTTTACTTCTCTGATTTGCTTTGATGTCACTAGGGTAATGTAAAAGATGACTCCCAAACAACCAGCACTGAAAAATTATGAACCTTGGAAGAACATTAAGATAGTTATTACACAGAAAGAAAAATAACCGGGAAGAAGGCACTAAAATAGAACCAAGAGAAATGTAAAGTGGACGCAGGTCAGAGACAGACTCGGAAGGGCGTTTATCACCATCGGTAGTCAGGACCCCTGAGAGAACTCGGGACAGAGATAAAGGACGTGGCCCGTGAGGACAATGCTGCCTTTAGGAAACACAATCTCCTGATAAAGAGGTTTGCTTTTTTTTTTGTACTTCTGAGATTAAATCCCTATTATAACACCAGAACCTGAAAACAAGCTCAGAAATGGTATAAAAATGTAACGGGGTGTCATAAAATAAAAAATAAGTTTGTAAAAATTTGACATTGTGGCTTTATAGGAATATGATTAATCCCTTTGCTACATATTTACATATTTGAATATGTATTCAATGGCATCTACTTTTAAATGTGCTAAAAAAAAGATTTTTAAGGAAATAAACATACCTTTTTTTCTTTTTTAGCACTGTCAAATGGTCACAAGTTTTCAGCGTTAGCCATATGTTTACAATTGGGCAAACACGTTAAGTATAATATTCCACTGAACTGACTTTTGAAAGGAGGGGTAATTTTGAGAAAATAGATAAGATCACAATTTATGCAAAGCTGTTAAACATTTACAACTGTGCTTACAAAAGAGATTAAAATAATACTTGTTGATAAAGCTGTAAGTCTTGATCTAGCTATTAAAACTAACCATACTACTTTGAAATGGCCAATTATCCAATTCTCCATACTTGCCAAGGGTCATTTCTAGAATTTTTTTATAAGTCTAACAGGCTCTATAAATTCTCAGTGATACGTAAAACTTACATGCTTTGTGAAATTTCTGTTTAACATCATGAATAGTAGATGTTTGTGTCACCTGAAAAAGAAAAGAGAATAGAATTATAAGGAAAAAGTATAAATTTCTTTTCTACAATCTGTTTAATAAAAAAAAAGTTGACATATTTAAGTCATAAAATTCCTACAAAAGAGTCATTTTTATTTTGTTTAGCTTTGGGGTTTTTTATTTCATTTTTAGTTATTCTGTTTATATACATTTGGGGGGAACATGGGATGTTCTATACTAACAAGTATTATTTTCATAAACTTGAAATATTACAGTCACGAACAGTATAACTTTTTAAAAATTTATGTTTGCATATAGAAGTATCGGTGCCATTATGTGGATCCGATCATAATTTTAATCCAGAATTTTTTTTCCCCTTGCCCTGGTCTATTACTGATGCTCTTAATTATATTTTTTGTTTCATTCATTGTATTCTTCAGTTATAGGAGTTTGTTCTTTGTTAAATTTCTCTCTCAGATGGTGAGTTGTTTTTTCTGATTTCTTTTATTATTTACCTGCCTTCTGTTGCATCTCACTGAGCTTCTTTAATTCATTAGTGTGAATTCCTTTTTCAGACAGCCCATGGATTTCCTTTTGGGTCAGTTTTTCCCCAGGCGCTGGAGAGTGTGCTCACATTCCAGCAGTGGTAGCAGTGAGTGGGGTCAACTTATCCTTGGGCCCCTTGATAGCAGACAATGTTGGTGGTGGGTGGTGGGCAGGGTGGGCACTGGAGGTAAGAGGGACAGAACGGGCAGGATGGGTCAGTCCTCTCCCTTCAGATGGTGTGTACATAACCAGGTGGCTTGGTGGCCATGTGGTCCTGACCTCAGGCTCCTCTGGTGGCGTGTGGGGATCAGCTGTGGCAGGTGGGATGAATCAATCCCCGGGCACATTTGGGCAGTGGCGGCAAAAGCAATGGAGGTCTGGGATGGTGTGCAGGTGGACTGGCAGTCCAGTTTTCGACCTCCGTAGGAGCATAAAAGTTCAGGGTGGCCTTGCTGCTGAGGGCACCAGGGTTGCAGTCAGCAGCAGGGGTCCCAGGCAGGCTTTCAGGCTCAGGAGAGTGTGCACCCCCTGCTCAGCTGCCTTTGTTCTGGGCCAGCGTCCCTGCTGCCCTACACTGCTTGTTCCAGGATGCAGGACACTCAGGAGACAGGCTCACTCTGTCCATCCAGCCTGCTCATAGGACCTCAGCTTTCTGGGGAGTTGGGGGTCACACAGCTGTTAACTAACATTGTTTTTAATATTATTATTCTTTTTTTGGCCAGGGCTGAGTTTGAACCCGCCACCTCTGGTATCTGGGGCCAGTGCCCTACTCACTGAGCCACGGGCACCACCCAATTAATATTATTTTTTAAAACCTTATAAACTAGGTATCTATGTTAAATTTCATTTAAATGCTTGAACTGTAACCTGGATCATAAAACTAAATTATGAAGTTATGGGAGTTGTTTTCTCTTTCTTTCTTTCTTTTTTTTTAATGACAAAGACCAAAGGACAGATTGTCTACACATTCCCAGGAACACTGCTTCAAAAATAAAAGCAAGTAAGGAAA
This sequence comes from Otolemur garnettii, assembly GCF_000181295.1. NCBI lineage: Eukaryota > Metazoa > Chordata > Mammalia > Primates > Galagidae > Otolemur > Otolemur garnettii. Next base: position 1,330,896 of record NW_003852525.1, on the reverse strand, counting down.
TTTAAGCCTCCACTATTTTATCATTACAAAAAAGTATCCAATTTTTCTTTCCATTTTGAAGTGAAGGGTATTTAATTTTAGCAATCGAGAGCTCAGGATTGGTTGCTATTTCTGCTGTTTACATCCTTCTGACCATGTCAAGAGTTAAAAGAACTCTGCTTAAAAATAACTCTTGAGATAAAGCTAGTTAGCTTATCAACAATTTTAGAGTGACAGATTTTTGAAATGTTGCCATCTGCAAAACAAGAGTATCACATCTTCTGTATTAATGGCTCAGGATTCTATGTTAGAGTCCCATTGGACTCCAGTTCACGTTATAACGGGTTTTATTGAATGAAGTTTATGAGTAGCAGAGAATGAATTTGTATTTAATGTCACATAGACTCATTGACAAATAAAGGGCTCTATTAGACAGCCAGTGATTCATTGTGTTTTGCTAAAAGCAATTATTAATTAAATTAGATTCTGATTTTCAAATTCTGATAATCAGTAATTGCAAAATCAGAAACACCCAAATGCAAAGTAATATTAAATGATTACTTGAAAAACAGTAAAAATGTTTAATGGAAGTCTTAAAAGGCAACAACCCAAATAGACAGGTAATAACTAATTATAAGAAGGCAAATGTACAGCATGCCTTAAAAGTAAGATCAATTCCCAAATATATTATCTGTTACATCAATGCAGTAGGCAGTTCAAAATAAATGTGTCTAAAGTTTGAGTTATAGACATAATACACAAGTTCGAGTCCAGCATAGATTACTAAGATACATACATCTCCTTCAAGAAGGGCTCAACTACAACTTGAACTTTAGGAATGAAAACAATGTCCCCTAAATGTTCGCACCCTCACATTCATCTGAAATTTAAATATATACATAAAATATATTTAAAAATAAAAAAAAATGTGAAAGAAAGAAAGCAAAGATCATATCTCACAAAAACATTATTATCAAATCCTGTCTATGTATAATTAAATACAAGAATTTTATTTTTAGAACAACATAAACCTTAACAATACATGTGAAAAACAAAATAAAGTTTCATTTTATTAACTGTACAAATATCAGTCTTTGCCATACTAAATTAAAGCCATATCTGTCTAATGTAAAAATAAGTGAACATGTTTGTAATATGGCCTATGCGTCTGTACATCTAAAGTGCACAGATAAGTTTATGTTTTAATTTTCTAACATAAGGAGTGTATATTTTATATTTCCTTAGTAAAATAGCCATGTGTATGGATATTGATGGGGAGTTTATTAAACATGAATTTATTTTCAGGACCTTGAAACCTGCACTTTTGAAGCATATAAACTGTCACCAAAAAAAAGTGAGATGGTAATTCTTAGGACAAATGATTAAACAAGTTCAAAATAGTTTTTTAGATGACTAGATTGTATCTTGTATTATGTAAATATTGCTATTAGCACCTTCTGTGGCTTTGGCTACAAACTCTATTAAACTCTCCGAGAATTTGGATACTCAGTGAAGTGCATGCCAGTGAAATTCCGGGGACATTTTTCACGCAGGCTAAGAAGTGCAGCTTGAAGATTTTACTTCTACACAAAAATTAATGAAAACCAGGAAAATCAGAACTTAATCATTACCTACCATTTAATTAATTTAAAGTGACTATGAAACTGCAGGGAATGTCTTCTGGTGGAAGAGTGTCTAAGTCTCTGTCCTGTTCACCATAAGGTTAAAAGTGAGAAGAGCCTTCTTGTTCAGTCCTGGCAGCATTTAATAAAGTGATCGATAATCTTCGAGGCAGATTAGCAACATTTTAATAAGTAGATCCATGTGACTCACCTTATCCACAATGCAGATCTGTTTTCTGGTGTGTGCATCAAGTACTTCAATCTCAACGTGGGCAGCTTTGGCGTGTTTGACGGCCGCAGTTGGAGGCAGAGGGCAGGCGGAGAGGACAAGTCGGGACAAGGAGTGAAAATTTCTCATCTCATTCTTCAATAGGGGCTGCGTGGCTCCCTGGAGAAATAATTCTCTCTTGCGTTCTGAAGCCAGGGGCTTCTGCCTTCTGAACATTGTCTGAATTCCCAGGAGAATCTGTCATGTCAACAGTGGCCACTGACAAGTGGGTCCCCTTTGCACCAGTTAAATACTGTTCGCAGACCCCCTGAAAGGTCAGATGGCATGCCATTCTCAGAGCTCAGTTTTATTTAGCAGGCGCGAAAACAATGTCTGATCTGACTTCTATATATAACACACTATTGTGAAGTGCTGCGATGTGGAGGATAACTTTACCAGCATTTGAATTATTTCTTGCTTTCTTCTATCTCTGCTTCTTAATATGACCACTGTTATCTCAAATTCCAAAGCGAGAATAGACGGAGTGTTTCTGTTATCTCCGAATTCTTGGATGCACCCGTCTCCACACACACATGCTTGCTGTGACGTGCACATTCGCATTTAGACGTATTTAACTCTAGCATACTGGTATTTTTATACTTAAATTAATTTTTTAAAAATCTAGCATGTTATCGTATATTATTTTTTAATTCCAGATCGATATAAAGTAAAAATGATGAGGTTACAGTGCACGAGGTAAGGGTTACATCCCACCCCACCTCCATGAAGAGTCGACTACAACTTGAACTTTATAAATTCAAACAATGTAAAACACTTTTAAAGCTACTTTACGTGAAGATACCTGTGCGAGCAAGTGAGCATTCTAAGATGTGGAATTTATTTACCTCCGGGTTAGTTATAAATCTCAAGAAACTTAAGACAACTATTCCACACTACAGAATGAAGAACAGTCACCCATATAGGGACAGCAGGCTATCAGATAAAGGTATGCAGACAGCGGTTTCGTAACTTAGGGAAGAAGAACTCAACCTTGTCTTAAAATTTAGACACAGTCATTGTACTACTCATCTTTCACCAATTCACATTATATTAATAATTATATTATAGTAGTACTTTGTTCAAGTGTTAAAAAATACACTTTTCTTCTCTAAAATTACCCTGTCTTGTGTCAGTATTTTACATCTTCCTCGTTGATGCTTCCCGGGTTAAAAATAAACTCAATGATCTTCTCATGCCGTTACTCTCATGAAGAGTAAGACTGAATAGAATATTGACACAAAAAATATTGAATAGGTATGGAACAGAAAATAAATATACGACCTGTTATAACAGAAATCATGGTGACAGAAAAAATGCTTCCCCCAACACTAAAAATGATTGCCTGTATTTTGTAGAGTGACGTTATACTTTTAGAGTAAAAACTAATAACAATGTCTGCTTCCGAAGACTGAGGTTCAGTTTTCACTGTAAAATTGCATATTCTGTTTATACTGTTTTTATGACACATAATTTCATTGTATTATATGATGTAACTTTAGATCAGGAGAACAGATTCATCACTCAGAATCACACATCCGTAATACGCTGCTTTTCATTTCGACTTCAAGAAGTCTGGCTAATTTTCCAGATACTCTTCCCGTTACTAGAACAGTTAATTTCTATTGCTTATTGTAAATTCTGTGTCTGAAGACATTTCAGAAGAGACTCTTCAAAGTCATTAGATGTTATTCTGTGGGTTCATACGTGACAAAAACTAAACTTGCCCCCAACCGTGTTGCTTGATCATTGTAATGTGGTTATGAATTCTATTTTACTGAATGCATTTTTGAGAAACTGGAATAATACGTTTTTCTCATTTTCTATTTAATAATCACATATACTTTAACTGGAGACTCAGTGTCAGGAGGAAAAAAAAAAATTGACATTCATCAGAAGTTCCTTGCTGCTGTTATCAGTCATTCTGTTACGCTGCCTCGGGCAGACAACGCTGGACTTCCGTGTACCATGGTCAAGAAAATGTCCCAGCAACTGGGTTATTTCAATTATGTCACCATTTTAGCAAACGCCTAAGTCAGGTGTTATGAGATAATGCTTGCCTTTAATATACAAGTCTAGTTAATCAAGAGGTACACTCTTGATTCAAATTATGCTAATGGATTTCAAAATATATTATATCAAGCATATAGGTCTGTTTGCATGTCGCTGAGATATACTATATGCTAGAAAACAAGAGCAAATAAACTGTTCTATTTTTTGGAAAACTTTGGATTTCATGTACTTTCCAATAATCTTAGTTGCTTCAGAAAATAATTATGTGCAATTGGTTTTAATTTCCATTAATCAGGAATTGGTACAGCAGCACAAGGCAGTTGATGACATTGAACTTGACCTCAGGTCTTCTGAGGACAATTCAATGACAACATGACAAAAAGCATTAGGTTATCAAGAAAGGATTGTCCAATTTCCTTAAGTGATGAGTTTGGTGTTTGATATCTGTATTATTTCACATTGATAGGTCGTGTTTCTTTTATTGTGAAGCATCCTCATTCTTTGAACACATGTTCAGCTTGTGATTATCTTTCAAATTCTTTTCTGTAGAGCAATTTGTGTGAATCCATGGGTGAGTCAAAAATTTGTGCTATTGTTGAACGTGGGTTTCGTTATGGAACCCATGACGTCCAGACATTGGTCTAGTTATGAATATCAATAAATAAATGATATCTGGGAGGGAGATGGCTGATAAACACACAGCACATTGATGGTTTGAGAAATGCAATTCTGATGATTATAATTTTGAAAATGAGCCACGGGAGTGACCTGAGCCCAGGTGGATAATGATGAGATGAAAGCTGTAGGGAAAGTGAGATTGCAGCAAGTTTCGTTGTTACTATTCCAACAATATTAGACTATTTGAACAAATTGGCAAAGTAAAGAAGCTGGATAGATGAGTTCCACATGAATTAAATGAATTTCAGAAGACAAAAAGTCTTGAAGCTTG
>NW_003852525.1:1321101-1325949 GCF_000181295.1 Otolemur garnettii | reverse complement strand
TGGTGTCTGTTTGGCGGTCCAGCGCTGGTATAATCCGCTACAGCATAGACCAGCTAATGACAGCAGATGGTCAACTGATGACATCTGGTCAGCTAATGACAGCAGATGTCAACTGCAACCAAGAGATGAGGATGCTGTGATTAAGCAGCTGAGGCCGATCACTAAAGAAAGGCCTCTTCTTTCATAAGACAACACGTCACACAAAACAACACTGCTCAGATTATAGAAGATAACTGGGAAACTCTCTGTCATCCACCATATTCACCAGACCTTGCACCAACAGATACCAGGCTTTGGACCTCTCCTTGCAAAGAAAAATACTCAATTCTCAACAATCTGTGGGAAATACCTTTCATGATTTCACTGCCACTTGGTCTCCAGGCATAAACCAGCTACCATTAAGACAGCAAAACTGTGACAATAATTAAATGCATACTTTGATCAATTGCACTGCTTCTTTTTTGAGATGTAGCAAACTAAAGTTTTGAGTTGAAATTGGACATTTCATAGTTAATGCTCTAATGTTTCAACCCAGTAAATATGCTAAACGCGAGAAGATAGGGATGTAAATAAAAATGTTTCTAGGAAAATAGAGAAGTTTTTCTTATACTGTACATGTAGATGTGTCTGGGAGCTGAAGCCTTGACACTTAGTGAGAAAAAAGGACAAGGCAGAGAGAGAGGAGTCCCCAGCTCTGGTAAACAGAAGATGGTCCTGTGAAGTGACAGAGGGAGGACTCTCTCATTCTAGCAAGGAGGACACCAGCATATTCACAGAGGGGTCCACCTTCATGGGCTTCTCTCAGGACCCACATCTAATACTGGGGATCAAATTCCAACTTGAGACTGGAGCGGCCAAGTCTCCAAACTCTGCTTAAAAGACTAAATAGTGCGTGTTCCCAGGGACAGTGTGAGCTGATACTGCATGTTCCCAGAGACAGTGTGAGCTGAGCCCTGGGTGCATATGGTCACACAGCGTGACCTACAGACACTAGACACTAGGAACAGGGAGGTCGGGAGGGGGAGGGGGAGGGAAACATCACCTGCTGAGTACAGTGAACACGATTCAGGTGACAGGTCAATTACAATCCTAGACTTCTGCACTGTGTGATTCAACTGCATAACAGAAAACCACTTTTACCTTCTAAATCTACTCATATAAAAAATGAAAAATAAACAAACCACCCCTCCAGCCTTTAATGATCTTTCTGATTCTCCATAAGATAATTCTGCTTTTTGCTTACTTCAGCCAGAGTCGAATTCTGTTGCTTGTAAAGCAGAAACTCTGAGGCTGACGGCCACACTCCATTAGGCTCAGAGTGATGACTGCACATTGTCGTAGCTTAGCGCTTTAGAGGGCAGGAATATTTCTATTCATCAGAATCCATCTTAATGAGAGCATTGTATATACAAGGAAGAAATATGTTGTTCAGTCATTTGAACAAAGGATGAGATATTTACTAAATAATTAATTATAAGACAATAGAAAATATTGTTTGCGTCTCACAAAATATGAGACGGGGCAAGAGAACTCAGTTAATCAGAAGTCGCAGGGCTATGAGCTGTACAATATGATGTTTCATATTAAAAGCAACACAGAGAAAAAGAGGAATTAAAATATTGATATTGTCAAAGTTGGAAAGATGGGGAAAGAAGACGTATCTGTCCCAGCAACAATAGAATATATGATGGATCAAAATGATTGTTCAGAGGTTGAGTAATGAGTAACTGATTGATACCTACACAAGTAAACTAAAGCAGCCAACAAACCTTCAGATGTTTGTTTATAGACTACTTTTTAAGACTTTATCATGGTCCCCTATTTTTCAGCTACCACAAAAATAACCAAGGCACAGCAGGATGAATTCTTTTCTTTTCGGAGGCCGTGTTATGTAAATTATGTTGGTCGAGGCCACATCTTTTTGGTTACAATCTACTTATTCGTAATTTCTCATTTTGAGATCTATGGCACAGGCATATGAAACATTTGAGTAGAACTGGATGTGGACACTGTGGTTTCCATGGGTCAGAGGAGGATATGTCATTATTTCCACAGAATATTTCTTTCTAGTACTGGTAAGTACTATTTCAATTGCAAGTGAATGAAAAGAACAATTTTAACTAAGAAATTTACAAGAAGAAACAGACGAGGTAGGAGTAATTTATAGTTTGGATATTAAAGTATTTTATAAAATGTAAACAGGCAGCTGAGGAAGAATCTTCTGGATAAGTCGATTTTTAGCAGGGAATCTGACAACGGGAATTAATGCTAAGATGTGCTTTAGGAATGTGTCACTGTGTTTCTTTGATTTCCACTTTTTGCCTTCACAAAATCAAAAAGGCTTAAAATTTAACAACAATAACAATGTTTAAGATAAGGACTAGAAACAAAAACCTCATAAAGAAGGAACTGATAAACACATTCAGGAAAGAAATCAGACGATTGCTGCAACAAAATACTGAGCAATAATAATAGATCTTTCTCTCTGGACTAGCAAATAACTATGAATCATTCCCTGGTGAGGTCAAGGTTTGACGGAGACCCAAATGTGTTTGATAGAGAGAAAGGTGATAAAGTCAGTAAATCTAGGGATAGAGGTTTTTAATTACAGGGCTAGGAAAAAAGTTAAATTTATTTTCTTAATCAGTCCTCCAAATCTGAATGAAACATGCAATTTAATACAGAGCATTTATATACTTGCAGAGGTCCATTCACATGCTGACTTCAGTCCTTACGGCAGGGGAGGGTGGTGTGCTCACTTGTTTATAAGTCGTGGTATTTCGTATACATACAAAGGATTCTGGATATGTTCATCTCAATAAAGAAATAAATGGTTTCCTTGACCAAAACATCACTTTTATTGAGAAAAATATTCCAAGCAACACAATTGCTGTTTGCTCTGTAAATTTATCTAATCTCCTTTTATGCTATTTTTTGTGGTATATTTCCCAAGGGTTTCTAAACTTATAATTGTATATGTATGTGTGTAAATAAGTGATTTAAGATGTTTTATTAGCAAAACAAAACAAGACAAAAAAGAATTTATCACTATGGCCAGGCTTGGTGGCTCACTCCTGTAATGTAAGCACTCTGGGAGGCCAAGGAGTGAGGATGCCTTGAACTCAGGAGTTAGACCCCAGACTGAGCTAGATCTGTCTCTACTAAAATTAGAAAATTTAGCCAGTGGTTGTGGTGGGTGCCTGTTGTCCCAGCTACTTGGAAGGCTAAGACAGGAGTATCTCGCGAGCCCCCAGGAGCTGGAGGCTGCAGTGAACTAGGCTGATGCCACAGCCCTCTAGCCTGGGCCACACAGTGAGATTCCGTCTCAAAAAAAAAGTATATATCATTGTGTTGTCTTTATTTCTTCCAAATTGAAGCATTTTATCTCTTTTGCAGTTTTAATGAGATATATATATATATCTCATGATGGATAAACACTCAATATACATAGTAAATCATGATCAAAAATAGGTACTTGTATTAAGAACTCTTAAATAAATTAACTTGAAATTAATCATGATTTTATCTAATATTTTTAACTATCAAAACATATTTCATACATACCTTCTTCAAATCTCTTATGTTAACCGTATATGATTATGGTAGTACATGTCCTAATTTCTTTATTTTTAAATATCGAATTCTGCTTAAAATTTAAGCAAGATATATCAGTACCAGGCGTTTTGCATTTTCAGGTAAGCGTATTTACTTGTACTAATAAAAGTTTAATTCACTGTCCTACCTCCACTTCTTGACAACCAGAGTATCAACAGGGGAAATTCACAAGATCAGTCATGTGTGATCTCTCCATCTCTCCTAAAAATGCAGGATGTGGAAGGAACTAATGGCATGTTTACAAAAATGCCCTCATGTGCATAATACATATGGTAGTGATTTTTTTTTTCCCAATCTGGGATGGTTTATTTATTTTCCATCAAAGTATCAGTACATAAATACGAAATATATGAATCAGTGACTTTTGGTACCAAAAAGTCCTCTTAACAAATCCACTTCAAGTTTTTATGAAAAGATTCTGAATAAGGAAAAATGTCTTTCAGCACTCAAAGAGAGAAATGTGCATTTTAGAGTCCAACAGATATTCATTCTGCGTGTCTTATTATTATGTAAAAATTCATTCCAGATGCAAAATTTCCCCACTCAAATCCCAGTTCCATTCTCTCGATTCAAGTGGCCACAGAGGTCCTCATCTGAGCATCCGTGCTTCACAGCATCAACATAAACAGCTTCTGCAAGGTAAGTTTATTCACTCTGTATTAACATAAATTTTTTCCAACTGATGGCTGGATGTACATAATTAAATCCTAAAGGATTAAGGAAGAGTAACCTTATACCAGGAAAGAGCAAATTTAAAAATGAAAACAGACTTCTGCAGAGAACAAATCACAATGAATAATCCCTTCTCATGAGCATTACTGCTGGGAGCAGAGAAGTCACATGAAGGATCATCACAGGACTGCCCTCTGGGTCAAGGTCTCTGGGAGAGCATTAAAGAGCGATCCTGAGTGGTCACTGATGGAAGGATGACTCCTTCCACCAAAATGTCCAAGAGGACAGATTCTGAAAAACCCACAGACCTTTCAACAAGAAACAGGGTCCAATTACCCACCCAATGTGGAGAACACCATTGACGGATCAGGACAGACTATTCTGGAAACTCCCGGCTTGCTCCCTGCCCTAACACTGGATATTATTCTGTATTATACTGTATATTTACACACATTACAGAAATATGCATATATATTTCTTATAATTATATATACACACATCTATACACACATATATACATATTCTGCATTAAACTATATACACATATATTATTCTGTATTA
>NW_003852525.1:1315607-1320148 GCF_000181295.1 Otolemur garnettii | reverse complement strand
ATATATACATATTCTGCATTAAACTATATACACATATATTATTCTGTATTATACTGTATATTTACACACATTATAGAAATATACATATATATAGTTCTTATAAATCTCTCTCTATATATACATACATATATGTATACATACATAGATACATATTCCAGATTATACTGTATATTTGCACACATATATTATTCTATATTATACTACACACAGAATATAATAATATTCTGTATTATATTTACACATGATAGAAATATACAGATAAAGTTCTTATAATTCTCTCTCTATATATATATACACACAGATATATGTATACACACACATACACACACATACAGCTACATACATGTGTATAGCATTTTCCAATTGGCCGACCTCAGCTCCTACTTCTCTCTGCCCTGGCTTAGGTATTTTATTTCCACAAATTCTCTCATCTCTTCAAGTCCCCGGCAGTTCTTTTTCTATCCCCAAACTCTATTGATCCACATGCTACTTATTGTTCAGAGAAAATAGAACCAATAAAAATGCCCCAACATTGCTCCAAATCATAAATTAATAAATGTGTTTTCACGTGAATTTCTTTACCTGCACCTGCGACAGTGTGAACACCAAGCTCTTTCCAAGGCCCACCTCCTTTGTAAGCTGGATCTCACCCAATCTGACAGGCCAAAGCCACAGCTCCCTAAATGTTAGAGATATCCAGAGCTTAATAAAAGGTCCTCTCCTGTTTTATTGACCCTCAAAACCTTGTGAATTTTTGGAGTTCCATTCTATAAATAACATTACTAACAGGCTGAAGATTTCAAAATTTATATACTTTTAAAGTTTGACTCTTGCTTTAAGCCCAGGTTGTGTGTCAAGTTGCAATCCTAATATTTCCGTTTGGAAGCTATCTCAAACTTAATGATTCCCAAACATAGGCCGAAACTGTATTATTCCTTTACAGAATGTTATTTGGTTTAATGTAAAGTATATTAACCAGGTACTGTGGCAAACACACACTTGTGCACACATGCACACACTCAGACACAGACACATACACGCATTGATTTCTTTCTCTTTAAATCCACATCCAAATTATCTTAAAATGTGCACACACACACAAACACAATCCAATCACTCCCGCATGTATCAAATTATTCTGTCCCCTCAATTATTTCACTATTCTCTTAACTATTCTCCCTGCAACCAACAAATGCCAGTTAGATGTTTCTAAAACAAAATCAGATTATAGCAACAGTCTTCACAAGGCCCAGTGATGGCTTCCCATCATCGTTAAGCATGATTCAAAGTCTTTACAACGGTCCACAAAGCTCCATGTAATTGTCTCCCACCAAAACGGGATTCTCCAACTTCATTTTCAACTTTTGTCTTTACAGCTTGTTCTTGTCCTGAAATAACTGCCCTGTTTCTGGGCATTGAACATCAGCCAGTGCCTTTTTTCAAAGCCTCTGCTCTTGTCTTTTTCTCTCACTGGAATCCTCTCTGTGGCCCACAGATTCTGAATCCCACACTTCTGTTATCTGTTCTGATGTGACTTCGTCACAGAGGCCTGTCTGATCACAGGCACCCCTCAGAAAAAAGTGTGCACCCTTCATAAAATAAGCAGGGACACCAGAAGTCCTGGCTCTGTTACCAGGCATTGTGTCACTACACAGCTCACATGATTGATTGATGGATCATCTAACGTGAATGTGAGACCCATCATTGTAAGAATTTTATCTCTTTTGGGTATTGATATTTTAGCTGAACTAGAAATATTACCTAACATTACATAGATGTTTAAGAAATATTGTTAAGTCCTGTAATCCCAATACTCTGGGAGGCCAGGCGGGTGGACTGTTTGATAAAATTGTCTCAGGAGTCCAAGACCAGCCTGAGTTAAGAGTGAGTCCCCATCTCTACTAAAAATAGAAAAATTAGCAGGATGTTCTGGCAGACACCTGCAGCCCCAGCTACTCTGGAGGATGAAACAAGAGGATATCTTGAGCCCAAGAGTTTGAGGTTGCTGTGACTTTCGATGACACTATGGTACTCTACCTAGGGTGACAGAAGACTCTGTCTCAAAGAAATAAAAGAAATATTGAAATATTGAAATACTGTTAAAATAATGGGTGGACAGATGGAATATGAGTGGTATATTACATTATCAGAAACGGACGGCCTTTAACTTGCTCCAGAGTTTAGACACAAAGGGCTAAGTAAAACTTCTAGAAACATTTAGATTTAGGATTTGAAACAGAGAGATTATTCCACTTACATGTTAAAGCCTGCAGAATAGGCAAGATTCTAGAGAAAAGTCAGTTTGCATTTACGAAGAGAGAGATTAACCTCACAGGGTTACGAATGTTGGAGCAGAAGAAAAATTATAGTAAGTCTACAAGTAACATACAAATAACAGTGAGAGCCGGCAGAGCCCAAGGAGTGGTGGTTATAAGGTAAAATCCCTTGAGATTTGCAAAAAATTGATGATGTGAGTGAGGGCGTCGGAAGTGGGTGGCGATGGATTCCTCAGAGAACCTTCAGGCGTTGATTAGTATTAAGTACAGTAGAGACAATTTGCCTGCAAACTGGGGCAGAATGAAAACATATTTACCAAGGTACGGGTTGAAATGACTGTCAATTGTCTTTCCATTTTTCTAGCTATTAAATTTCAGAACTCTTCCCAGAGGCCTGTCTTATGGGAATGATTTTAATTGGCTTGATGAAAACCTCCAGAGCCTATCTGCAGATTTAATGTTAATAAATTTTATGAAATCACAAAGATAATAATTTAATTCTACTATTTATCCCGTGGCAGCTAATATTTTACCTTATGCTTGCAACATGACTTCTGATACACTTGGCTTAAGTTAATAGAATTACCTTTAGCACTGCTGTGGAAATATGTGGTATTTTGCTGTTAGTCTCCTTTCTGAATCAGAATGAAATCTGTAATAATTTAGAATAAGTCTTATACATATGCCCATTAATTATTTTGGTGGGACATTGAAAGGAAATTATGCTTACAAATCTATTGATCTGAATGGGAGGCATTTTATCAGATTTCCCCAAAGATAAAGAAAAAGAATATTCAAACATTTAGAAGATGAACCCCCAGACCTGAGTGCATCCTTTCAAATATTATATTTCCCTATCAAAAAGGTTGATAGGTAGTTTTATTTAGCAAAATAATTACCTAGGCCAGTGTACTGTTGTAAAAAATGTTTCTTGGATAAATAAACATCACTATAATTTTTTACCAGATACCCTTCAATATTGTTACTAGACTGGTGTCTGTTACTATATTAAAACATAGACTGCTACATTTTGTAAGTCGTATTCTCCTAATTATACTAAAACAAAGGAGGTGTAAACATATCATACATGGGTTTTTAACACAATAACTATTCTGCATGGATAAGAAGCCTGCCGTCTTCCAAGAAAGATTGTATCCGGAGTAGTTTGACCTCCTAAGAACAGATTTAGATGGAACATTTTAACGAATGATGTCTAACTCAGTAAATGAGCTGGTTCAACCTCACATCTATACAAAACTCCCAACTTGTATTAGACAAAAATTAAAATGGTGTGTAGAGGACAGGGAAACTTACGATTCATCTCGTTTTCATTGATTAATAGATTTCTCATTTTTGCCAGGAGATAGCAACAAAATTGTAATCTCTGTGAGTAATTAATTGGGTAGTGTGGTTATTTTCCTTTCTAAAGGGAATAAACAAATGACACTTAAGTTTAGGTGGGATAAATAACCTCCTATTATCCTCTTGTAACATTTCCCCAGGGTTTTCTTTTCAATTAACATGTAAATGGAAGTAGTTTTCCTAAACTCCCAAACAGATTTTGTAACAAAAGAGAAAGGGGACTTAGTACCTTTCTGCTGTGCATATAAGTAATTTTTACAACTCAAGGAAAATAAAGGTGATATTATATATTCTCTAGTTTAATTCAAAGACAGCTGCTACTAGCAGATCAGTAAATCTGGCTTATATGAGATTAATTCAGACATGTTATAATCACAAAAATATTCCATTTCATTCAGCAGACTAATATAGAGCATTTTAATCTAAAATATTTTCCTGAAAAAAATTATTGATGTTCTGCTGGAAAATAAAACATTTACTTGGAATTAATTTTTAAAATATAATTTAAAAAATTGAGGAGGCTACCTAGCAAATTGCTGATCAATTACTTAATCATTTCCAATAGTTAATCCTTTATGCTTAATATATTTTGAGCATGTTTATGTGTGTTTTTAATCAATATTTTGTTAGTTTTTCTTATTAAATGTATACAAAATGTAATATCGTGTATCCACACCATGATGTTCAGTTTTCTTGCTTACTTGACTAAGTTGGAAACCAGCTGTCAAAATGAAGGCGACTCTTTAAACACAAACTTTATATTTCTGAACTCTTTTTGAATTATCTCAACAGCAAAATATATTCATGATAAATATTCCTGGTATCCTCAACAGTCATAACCAAAATGGTGATGTTTAATGTCCGGAGAATGAGATGAACACATCGTTTCTATTTTTAAACATC
>NW_003852525.1:1312783-1315293 GCF_000181295.1 Otolemur garnettii | reverse complement strand
ACCTGCCACCACACCTGGCTAATTTTTCTACTTTTAGTAGAGATGAGTCTGCTCTTGGTTAGGCTGGTCTCCAACTGCTGAGCTCAAGGGATCCACCCACCTCACCCATCTAGAGTGCTGGGTTTACAGGTGTGAGTGCCCAGCCTGTGTCTAGATTAATAATTGGGTTACTAAAGTTCTGGATTTGTCTGTCCCACATTATCCAATAATAGGCCTTAAATAAACGTATTTCCAAAGTATGCATACGTGAAGGGATGAAGCTTGCTGATTTATTTCTTCATATTTGATATAAAATTCCAAAATCACAGCATCTCCTATTAATTTTTCTGTTAATTGTTGTAAGATCAAATATAATATATAGATCAGATACACTTACCATTGTTAGAAATACGATTTTACCATAAAATTAATTTCTATTATTTGTAAAAACAAGAACTAAAATCCAAATCTTATTTCTCATGAACATGTTGAAGTCTTTATGCACAGAAGACTTACCAGGAAAGTTGTGTTCTACTCCTGGTCGGCTTATATAAGAATATAACAAGAAATAATGCAAAATCCTTTTGTTACATATAGCATGTGAACTCACTATAAAGAGAATACTGTGGCTATGCACAGGGACTGTGGGATTAATATTCTCAAATACAAAACAAACAATAAAAGAAGATTAGCTATTACATGAGTAAGAAGCGTGCTGCAATTTCTCATTTAGATAAGGCAGCAAAATGAAAAAATTCAGAAATAAACGTGAAATGTTAAGAACTGGACTAGCTCTCGGGATGGACTTGAAATTGTAAAAACAATAGTTTTGTTTTTTAACTTTCACTTGTCATTTTTACACTTATTTTTACTTTTGACTGATTTTTTGTGGTTGATTAATATCTAATAGAAGAGAAAAACAGACATGGTGATCAAGAGGCAATACTACAGGTAAGATGAGAGGCAGGAGAATTAATTAATCATGGCGAATTAAAAAAAAATGTGAAAAAAATGCTCCAGCCTAAAGTTACAAGTTAAAGTGATTCAGGACAATGGGGCATGTGGAAAAAAAAACAGCAGGATCCGGGAAGGCTGGGGTTCAGGGTGAGGCTTCTGTGGATAGTACTATACAGTGAAACAGAACAGGGGGACAGCGTCAGCATGTGGTCAGGACCCCACGGCAGGCTGCTGGCCTCTGACCTACATGGCTCACCACCAGCTCAGGAAATACCAGATCTGCCACACAGAGACCAAAGTCACCTCCAAATCAAAATAGGAAGACAGAACCAGAACACAGCTCCCAACACATGCCCCGCCTGAGCAGAGCTGTTCTAGGAATGTGGAAGGATTGAACTAAATTGAATATTTTAACATTAAAATATTTTATAATTTTGTTTAAATAGTAAAAATATATTAAAAAATGTTGTCGCATGGGTAGCTTTTATAATGCTGAAGTCATGCCTCTTAGTCAGACAAAAGAGCCCTGGTCCTCCTGCAGCAGGGAGCTCACACCCTAATCCCCATCTGAGGCACAGACTGCAAAGGTGGCATCCCTGTGCTAATTTCAGGATCATTTTCTGCCGCAGACCTCTAGACACACTTCCCCAAATGCCCCTGCTCACAGGTTTAAACACCATTGACTGAGGATGGGGCGTTCCCACTTGGATTCCCTCTCCACTGCCGGAGGCTGTGACCCCCTTCTTCTGCTTCCCCCTCATCAATCTATCAATCATTCCATCAATAAAGCTTATAGGTGCGTGATCTGTGGTTTCCTTCTTCAAATCCTGAAACCAAAAGAACCTGACACCCAGCACAGAGAAATTCCATCAACACTGTTAAGACGGGAAGTGAGAGCACATGGAGGGGTCTGTGTTTGCAAGTGACTTTACTTCAGAGGACATATAAAAACAGAAGAATTAATAGCACTTCACTTTTCTTATTCAGTAAAAGTTAATAAAATATTTTAGTAATTCTTCATATACATTTTCTCAGATCAATTTGCCACTCACTGGACAAAGGGTGGAGTAGATGTAAATTGTGGCACAAAGTGCATTAAAGTTGAGAAAATAACTAACAAATGCTTGGGTACTAACACTGTGCTTTAAATGCCAAGTGAGAACATTTCGGGCTGTCCTCCTGTGACAAGGTTGTCACTTCTATTGATAAATGATAATTTAAAGGAGAACAATTTGATACGCGTGCAGGCATCAGCAGTGTGTTAGGATTTCTTAGAAATCTGAAGCCTTGACAACTGTCCTCCTAAAGATGGATAAGTTACTTGAAATAGATCGCTACGTACGATACGGAAACATTTACCGGGCCCTATCTCTGAGTACCGTCTTACATTCAAGAAAACCATATTTAGGATTATCTTGCGTCAAAACATTATCTTTGCAACAATCACATTCCTTTGCTTCATCCTATTCTATGTGATCTGTTTGTGAAAACATTGCTCCATGTATATTTTTTCCACCAAATTTCAATGTGTGGCGTTGACTTCATGTGTACAGAGAGTTTGCCTGAGTTACTCA
>NW_003852525.1:1312043-1312280 GCF_000181295.1 Otolemur garnettii | reverse complement strand
AACAAGAACATTTTCCTCCCGCATTTTCCAATTATCATTTGAAGCATGCAGTTTTCATCTGGAGTAAAACAATAAGTGATTAATGTTGCTTCATGAAATCTGTTTCCGTCACTGTTCTGTCAACAATAACATTGATGGATTTTCAAATCTACAGGTGCAGCGCCACCTAGTGGTTATAGGCGAACCACGTTGTTTTAAACTCATGAAAAAGAGACACGTGATTATGTTTTAGGTGAT
>NW_003852525.1:1310960-1311720 GCF_000181295.1 Otolemur garnettii | reverse complement strand
TACCCTGCTTCAGCTTAGCCCTCTGTATTTTCAGAGTTCTCACTTAAGAAGACACACCTGTAACTAAAACAATTGTAAAGACCTTTTATAATCAGGGTATATAATTTCAGATCTATCTCTACATTACACATGTATATTAAACTTGAGTTCTTAGACTAAATGTATTGTGAATGGACCTGAAGACACGGTCACTTACAGGCAATCCTGTGTTTATGCACTTTTACATGTGACTGTATAATGGTCTTTATCATTCATTCATCTGTAAATAATTCATCTAATTAATTGACAAGTAAATATATTCCAACATATTAAATTGGAATTGGCAATTCCAATTTAAGTAATTCAATTTGGAATGATTCACAGACAATAAATGCTTTAGCACTTAATCTTTAGAATATCTAAATGTTTGGAGAATTTATATTAAACTCTAAATTCAGGAGTGCCCAACCTGTGGTGGGCAGACTGCATGCTGACTTTGTGAAAGCTTTCTTGGAGTGTGATACTTTTTTGTAAAAATATGCATGAACATTTGGCTTGCTAATCAGCTCTTGTTGGTATTTGGTGCATTGAATGTATGACCCATTATTCTTTGAAAGTGCAGCAGAAAAACAAAAAAGGCTGGACACCCCTGAGAGTGTCAGCATTCAGTAAGGGGAGCTGAGCCATGGCATGTACATAGAAATATATATGTGAGATCTTTCCCAAGGATGTGACCTAACAGCGCCGTGGGCGCTGACCAGGCAGTCACAGTAAGGCTGCT
>NW_003852525.1:1300943-1310206 GCF_000181295.1 Otolemur garnettii | reverse complement strand
TGTGAAAATACCACACTGTACCCCAGAAGTGCATTAATGTACATAGTTACCATTCAATTAAAAAAAAATTAATTAATTTAAAAAAAAAGAAAGAAAAACTTGGGATAGCGGAGCAGTTACAGACCCAGCGGCTGCCTGATGCCAGGAGGTGAACCACTGGAAAGCAACAACACGTGTGAACTACAGCAGCTGGCTGCTGCCTGTGGGCGCTCCACATCTCACGCACAACCCTCTCATACAGCTCGTCTCACATGGAAACATCCAGACACAGCAACTCTGGGAAATGTAGACCCACATAGCCAAGCGGATGTTCCAAAGTCACCACAACTAATGCAATCCTCCTTTTAGGTGTCTGGATTCCAATCTCCAAACCATCCATTTGGTTAATCTCCTTAGTTTCCCATTGGATTGCAGAAGAAACTCATTCACTCACACTTTTTGTTGCGATCATTCCCTGTGATAGGTAGAGATGATTTCTTTTTAGCTCTGAAATTCTTGAGAATAACTTCACTAATAGGAATTAGGTAAAGATGGAATATACAATGTTTAAATAAGCGTGGCAAGAAAAGGTAATCACAGTTTCCATTGATTGGCGAGAGGAGTTAAAAAAAAGTCTCCTTTCTGCTACAAGGAACAAGTTTAAATAAAAGAGAATCTGAGAAGCTGAGCATAATGTGGCAGAAACTTTATTATGCGTATCTTAAATGAGCTGTAAAATAAATTCTAGAATCACGCTACTTCTTAAATACATAACACTCTGCACTTCATGCGTGTCATAATTAATCACTAACTCTTCTTCACTTGCCCTCTATCAAAAATAGAGCATAACATTTACCGTATTTTCCATAATATTTTCATTTTCAGATAATTGAATACATATCAGGATGTTTTAGTTTCAAAAAGTGTCATGAAAGGAATGTTTATTGTTAACTTAGTACCCTCCATCTGTAAAATATTTAAGAAGCATTTTAGAAAGTTATTAATGAAACAACAGCTTATAATCGCCCAAGGTTTTTGTCCCTACACTATTAAAAATTTCTGCATGTTCATAAATTCTCTATAATTGGAAACATTTTTGAGCTTATTAATAAGAAGCCAAAATCCATATTGCAATTCTGATATTTTGGGCAAGCAGATTAGAATGCTATCTAATTAAACACATCAATATTGAAACTCTCCAAAATTTTTTCCAGTGTGTGAATAAAACTAAGATCACATGATATTATTTGAATATGCCAGTTAAAACCTCCAGTATTAATCCAGACTGATAATTCCCCAGTGCAAAACTGGGAATCTCCAAACAGGGCCTAGTGTGAGCTCAGAAAGCAAAGTTGGATTCTGGCTGGGTAATTGCTGGACTCAATTGCTGCTATTTTTACCACCTTCACCTCTCCGCTGGCCTCTCTGGCCTGAGATTTCCCGTCAACACTGGCCCTCAGCCCACAGCTGTGTCCTGAGGGGTCAAGGTACTGATGTCCTCTGCTGACCTCCCCCAGAGACACTCTCAAGCTGTGGCCTCCAATGTCATGGAACCGAGGGGCCCTTCTTACTAGGAGTTTCAGTTAGGTTCAGAGCTTCCCATGAAGCTTTTCCTAGAATGCATAAACTGATACGTATAAATTACTCAGCTAACGCCAGGAATATAACAGGAAAAAATTCAGTATAGTACATTTTTATTAACATATGTATTTTGCAGGGAAAAGTTGATACAAAGCCAACTGTATTAGAATTAGTGATTTCAAATTTCAAAAAAAAATTTGTTTGCTATTTGTATTTTGTCTTGTGTACTCTGTAACAAACAAGTAGTAAATGATTATGTATTAAAAAAAAAAGAAAAGAAAATAGTGACTAATTCTCATATAAATTGTATTTAAATTTGACCAAAGTACATTACTTAAACATTAATTTTTAATTCAATGTGTTAATATGTTGCTTATCTTATTGCATCCTCATTTATAAGTGAAATATGTTTGTAATTTCCCCTTTTACAATAATACATTTTCTCCAATTTTAATATCAGGTGTATCCAGATTAAGTAGAATGATTTTGAAGTATTTCTTTTTCTATTGGATTTGGTATGATCTGGGTTTTTTTGAAATTATCTTTTATTTATAAATATTAGTTGTCTATTTTTTTGAGACTTTGGAAAAAACAAAATAAGAAGAAGTTAACTGATCAAAGTATTCCATAATAGACAAACTTCTATCTGACAATGTGAAGGTTACGTTCTTTACATTATTATTATTATTGCTTAATATTTTGTTGCAGCAATCATCTGATTTCTTTTCTGAATGTATTTATCTTCTTTCATTCTTCATGAGGTTTTTGTTCTCAGTCCTTATGTTAAATATTATTATTGTCATTAAATTTAGCCTTTTAATTCTGTGAAGGCAAAAGTGGAAATATACAGTATACCTAATATACACATGTATATGTAAGAAAAATTTAAAAAATACAAAAAAAACCCCTTTGATACATGGTACTAAATTTAAAAAAAGAATTAGTGATTTCATTTAGAAGCTCATACAATGTAAAATTTCAAATTCTGTATTCATCAGATTTGAAATTTGACACAATTTTCCTAATTACTTCATATTTTAATAGTTACTTTTATATTTCAGTAAAATGTACTTAAAGAACTATACTTTCTGATTGTGTATTTCTTCTAAAGAAAACAACAAACAAACAAAAAAAGAAAGTAGCTTTACCCTTACACAAAACGACATTCCCCCAAATTGTTCTGATTATTTCTGGCTGCCCCCAGTCCACCCCTAATCCATCCTCTGCCGTGTGGCCTGGGAGACTGACTCTCCAGGACTGCCCTTGTCTTTGCCACCCGGCCTGTGCTTGGGCTTGACGATGGGACACAAGGATTGAAGGCTGGAGAGCAACACCATGGCTTTCTGGTGACAGCAACATGGCCTGCCCTCATCGTCCCCTCCTGCCCTCAGAACCCACCTGTTTTCCCTGGCGTCTGGCTGTGCTGTTTCTTCCCACACCTTGCCAGGCCCTGGTGGTCGCAGCTCTTTCTCTCAGTGTGTGTCAACATCTCTTGGTCGTTCACATGACCCAGGGTATCTCAACACCACGCCACTGGCCAGTTGAGCAGACGATGGTTTTGTGGGGCTGTGCTGTGTGTTGTGAGGTGTTTGCCCACATGCCTGTGTCTCATTAGAGTCCAGTAGCACCCTTGCCACGATAACCAAAAATGCCTTCAGCCGTGGGCACACAACCTCTTGGGGAGCAAAATCAATCCCCTCAACAGTCCTTTCGTTACAGTTTTGTTTGTTTGTTTCCTTATCAGAACTTGATGTTGTTTTCTGGCGAGTGCCTAATGTATAATATTACTCTGCCTCACTTCACTCTTGAATACGTTCTTATCTCCTTTAAAACTAATCCACGTTTGACTTTCCCCAGACTATATGTAGCTGATTTTTCTGTCATGAGTGTTGGGGGTCCAACTTTTGGCTTCTGTGTGCCACACTGGATGAAGCAAAGAGTTGCCGTGGGCTCCATGTTAAATAAGCAAACACTAAGCAAAGGTGATGAGCAGAAAAAAAGGGTCTGTGCATCATTTCTGTGATATCCGCACTGCACATAAGCAAAAAGTCTTCATGTAATACGCATGCAGCTGTGGACTGTGGGTTGGACACCCCTAAAGAGTTAATCCTCTTTCCCATCTTCCCCTGTCCCAATATATTACAATATTGTTATCAAAACAGAAAATACAGAAAGAACGGCTTCTTGTTTGTTCCTGCTTATTATCAGTGAGATGCTGTAAGATTTCCACTCAGTGGAAAGATCTAATTAGGTGCGTATTTTCCATTGAGTTTGATTTTAAGGCTCCCCAATAAATAACTTAGAATGTGAGACTCTAACAAATGGTTTCCTTTGGTTTTGTTTATAATTCTAAATGCGGTGATAAATTAGACATTTTAATACCTAGTATTTGTTTTTCCAGCAAGCTACCATAGTGATTTTTTTGTCACGACTCTTAACATAAAAATGTTATAACATTTTCCACAAGAAAGTTTAACATGTAACCACTTTGTTCACCACCATAGAAACAGACCAAATCTTACAGGTGTCTAGATTTCAAAACGCAGAGCAGATTAGAGAGCTTAAAAAAAAAAAATGGGTCATAGTAACTAGTCAACCTCGTTTAAAACATAACTAAAACTATATGTTGCTATATTTCTCATACAAATAAAACATCACTTTTACACTAAGTATAAATTCTAATTTTTTTACCTTGTGCATGCGTTGTATTTGCTTATTGTTTTTATAAACAGATTTGTAGCTATATATAATTTTTAACTTAAGGGAGTCTTTGAAAACAGTTTTCTTAGAGAAAATAATTAGTTTGAGAGAAACAAAGATCAGAGGCATATAGCATAGAGCCGGCATACACCTGGCTTCTGTATCATTCTGGTATCAAAAAGATACCATACTAAAATGCATTAAAAAGAATGTTTGTTAATATAAAGTTATTGAGAGTTATGAATAAATATCATTGTAAGTCCAGGAGTGGAACTAAAAAAAATTACTCTAATTACCATACTTGAAGTTTATATGACAACCCTGAAAACTCCACAGATCTTCGTGTATATAAATAAGATAAAGTATTCTCTTCATCCAGGTTGCAGGAGAAACCAGAATTCACTCCAGATGATTCAAACAAAAAGACTCCAGTAAAGAAATAACTTTCCCAGAGATAGTCAGGCGTAAGGAACCAAGGAAGGGGCTGTGAGGTGATCAGTAATTCCCGGCGTCAGAGAGCCACTCAGGGACCAAGGGGATCAATGAAAGTGATGAGGTTCCTGGAGGCTGCTGGGAACTGGAACTGGGGAGAAGGAACTGCAGTCTGGGAAAAATGCAGCGGTTGCCGGAGGTGCTGTGATCAGAGGGGAAAGAAGACAAAAAAGTAAAATAAACCAAAACAACAAAATTTTAACAACAAGAATATTTAAAAATATATTTTAAGAAAACACGTCTCTTTTTTGTTAAGCCAACCGTCACCTGTAGACGGCTCCTAATTCTTGAGCTTCCAAGAGCAGGCAGGTACCCTCAGCAAAGCCCAGAGGCCCTGGAATTGAAGGAACCCATCTACATTTTCCTGCATTTAGCAGGAATGACTGGGCCTTACTCACACTCCTCCTCTCTCCACCCTCTTCAACCCTCAGACATTAGTTATTCGTCACCCCAACAAGGGCAGGAACTTGAGCAAAGTCCCTTCTGCAGGGGAGGCCATCCTGAACGTTCTGAGGGCTGAAGGCTGTCGACAGGCAGCCTGCCAACTGATAGGGCAATACATTCTCTCTTGAAGGCAAATCTGGGTCATACCTTCTCATATCCATTACAGAGGAATTTTTCTCCTGAGATATACAAACTAACGGTGGCAGCAATTATTAACCTTCTTTTTCATTCTTCTTAAACTTGAGCACATTTTGTCTTAAAAGTAGCAGATCACATGATGTGTCTGCACATTTTTATAAGTCTATGGACTTAATAAAAGATGCTTTCTTTCTAAGCTTGACCAAATTCATTTTATATACATATATAATAATTTTATTGAAATTTTATATATATATAAAATATAAAACATATATACTATATATATAAAATGAATTTAGTGGAGCTTAGAAAGAAGACATAACATATACAGAATTATATATTATATTTATATATATTATGTATCTAATTATTTATATATATATAGAGAGAGAGAGAGAGGGAAAGATGTTATTCCGTCAGGCAATTTAAAATCAGTCTTTGAATATTTAAATTATTCAAATGTAGTTGACAATTGCAAAGATTCTTCTTTCCTTTCTAATTTCATAAACAACAATATATAAAAAAAAAACTTTTCAACGTGCAAGTGGGTTTGTAGTAAATTTGTGATTTTTCAGACAAAACTTCGCTTACACAGCACAGAAGTTGCGAATGAAACAGAAAAGCCGTGATGATCATTGGAGCTTGAAAATCTAATGCACCACTGTTAACACAACACAGTTCCTCTCTGTGGAAAAAGGTCTCACCTTCCTCCCTCCAGTCGGCTAAAACAGAATGTAATTAGGACACGGGATGGAAATCCCATCTCAAACAAAAGGCTGTATTGTTATGAAGTTTAAAGGTGAGTGTGTCCAAATATCAAAAACTAATTAAGCAGAACAGGTGATATTTAACTACTTTGAAACTTCAAAAAAAAGAAAATTGATTTTTGTCTCATTGGATTAAATTACATTTTCATATTGATTGACACAGACTGCCTCTGTCACTCCTTCCCCAGACAAGGCAAATACATCAGCTACTATTTATTCATGAAACTCTGTCTCTCAAAATTACAGAGAATGTTATTCTAGCATTTTATTATTGAACAAATATTTTGACAGGTGATGATATTTTGGAAGATCAACAGAAATATACCTCGAATCACTTCCACTATGTAATTTAGACCTAGAAAGTACGGCATAGAAGTGGCAGGATAAAATCACAGGTCAATCCTCTCTGTCTGATGTAGATAAGATCAATGGGACCCAGAAAGCTTAATTAAAACTTTGACCAGTAGTATTTTGGGCAGCCCCCAAACTAAATCATTGCCGTAAGTACTGCTGCTAGTTCAATAATCTGTTCATTTACTCACCCAAAGTTACAAAACAACTAAGAATTTTGCATAAGACTAATAAAACTATTAAGCTGTAAGAATGCAAACAAAAGTTTCCTAAGGAAATGGGCCAGGGAGAAACATAGAAATATAGAAAGAATCTTATTCTCTGAAGCAGCAAATATCCTGCCCAACAGAAAGACACCAGTTCTAAATGATTTGTTCCGTTTTGCATTTTGCTTCGGAAAGTAAACAAGGTAATAAAATGCACGGAAAGAGGGACAAGGTTCAGCGAACCTAACCGAAGTTATATATATATTTTTTCAAAACAAAATAATGCCTTGGTCACAGTTCTGGGCTTTATTATGTGGGTGGGAAATAGAAGTTAAAAATATCATGGAATTTCTTGAGACAGTAGATGGGATTTGTCATGGTTCTGTAGGGTAAGATCTGGAGGAAAATGGCGTAAATCAGACAAACACAGAGCTACCAAACTAAAAAACCTCATGAACATGTCAGGGTCATCCTCCTGCCTCAGCCTCCCGAGTAGCTGGGACTACAGGTGCTCACAACACCCGGCTAAAATACAATCTTGCTTGTGAAGTTCCGGAGAGAGCAAGCCATTTGCACAGTGTGGTGTTTGCGAGGTGATCTTTTTGAACTTGGAGTCATCCCCTCCATTTTGTGACTTTTACATTTATTTGTCAATGTAAACGTGTCAGGCGCCACAATTGAAACAATGATTTTTGGTTTGTTTTCTTTGCAAATCTTTTAAACACGAATGCTAAAACTAAAGAGACCTACCAAAATATGTAGGTCCAATCATAAGTAGAGTCCTTTGATAAGGCAGTGCCATTTTTAAGATAATAGACTGGGTCTGCTAATGTATAAGTAAAGAGAGGCGTGGGGACGTGTAATGACAACCAAATGAGCTTTTCCTAAATCTCCATTGTTTGACTGAGTATGAGAAGAAATTACAGTAACAGCTTTATGGAAGTCACCAGAGGGGATTCCAGAACTTTGCAACTGAGGCAGGCCGCTCTGTGAAGGGAACAGCACATCATACTGATTTTTTGATTGAGCCTTTGACAAGCTGGATGGCAGGTCACAGCTGAAAAGACAGCTGGTGTTGGGCGTCACCCGTCTCTCATGTGCCAGAAAGTACAGTGAGTTCAACCGTGCAATGTTCAACCATGCGCCTATTGGATTCTGTACCTACCATTGTATCAGAAAATAGAACAGTGTTTTCACAGAGCAAAATAGAGCATGCCCACACCACATATGGGATGTTTTCAGGGAGGCTGTCAAAACCAATGACTTGATTAATCTGACAATCAGTTGAATAATTCAGATATTCTGCACTGTAAATGAGGAGAGAATATGGAGATATCGAAGTTAATTGATACGGTTGCCATGACGATCGTCAACTTTCCATCTTAGTTTACTGTTTTATGTGGGCAATTAAAAGGTCAGTGAACACTGATTTCTTTTCTTTTTTTTTTTTGCCGTTTTTGGCCAGGGCTGGGTTTGAACCTGCCACCTCCCGCATATTGGGCCAGTGCCTTACTCCTTTGAGCCACAGGCGCTATCGTGAACACTGATTTCTGAATCACAAAGATGGAGGCTTGAAAGAGAGAGATTGGTATATAATACTGTTTTTACTAAAACATATAATCATTGTTATCTTTTTTATTTTTTTGCAGGTTTCTTGACTGGGGCTGGGTTTGAACCTGCCCCCTCCAGCATATGCAGCCGGCACCCTACTCCTTTGAGCCATAGGCGCCACCCATAATTTTTTTCTTTTACATTGTGTTTGTAGTTTCAGTATCATACATATACTGACTAACTTGCTTTTCTTTCCAAAAATGAGGCAGAATATAGAAAATATTTGAGCAAAAGACTATTTGGTTCTATTACATGAAGTAGAATAAAACCATAGTATATGGTTGTTTATAAAGCAGATTTTCTGAGAGTAATCAGTGGACCTCACCTTGTGCCTATTGCAAGGGTACATGTCAAATCTATTCAGAGTAGAGTACAAATGTCATTTTTGTTGTTGTTATTGTTGCAATTCTCATTGCTGTTTTAGCTGGCTGAGGCCGGGTTTGAACCCGCCACCCTCGGTATATGAGGTTGGCGCCCTACCCACTGAGCCACAGGTGCTTCCCCAAGTACAAATGTCTTAACATAACATTAAATAAGTGAGGTGACGGCTTGGTTAGCCAGTTTGGTGTAAGCATTCTAAATTGTATATAAAATCAGCATATTGTGCCTCACAAATGCAGTAACATACGCAGTTATGATCTAATTTTAAAAAGCCAAA
This sequence comes from Otolemur garnettii, assembly GCF_000181295.1. Taxonomy (NCBI): domain Eukaryota; kingdom Metazoa; phylum Chordata; class Mammalia; order Primates; family Galagidae; genus Otolemur; species Otolemur garnettii. The sequence continues at coordinate 1,301,279 of NW_003852525.1, read as the reverse complement.
AGTAAATAAATAAAGCAGATTTTAAACCATAAACATGCAGGTCATCCTGAGTGAGCTTCTTAAAACAACCAAAGGGAGGAAGAATGGAGCATGAGTTTCGGAACTTGTGTTTTCAAATAAATAAAAAAATACATAAGTCACCACGTTTTGCTATCCATTGTCAAAATTAAAAGAAATAGAAACTGTTTTATGCCAGAAATAGAGATAGAATTATAATTGCATATGAAAAAGGCAAATAAGTGATATTTTAGTGAAGAATAGACTATTCAATTCATAGCTGACCCGTATCCAGATATTAATGAATATTTAATGCAACTACCAGACATTAATTTTATA
>NW_003852525.1:1298363-1299926 GCF_000181295.1 Otolemur garnettii | reverse complement strand
AACAAGATTAAACTTAGAGAAAATTTGCAAGGACAATACAAAGAAATCTCAAATACCATTCATTCATTGAGATTGGCCAAATTATAAATATTTGTCCACGTTTGAGTTATTATTCTCTCTCTCTTTCTTTCTTGTCTCTATAGGAATGTGTAGTTAAGTATAAATACATATATAGTTACACATTCATGTAACTTGCCATTACTTTAAGAAATATTTGAGCTGTGCCTGTGGTTCAAAGGAGTAGGGCGCTGGCCCTATATAGTGGTGGTGATGGGTTCAAACTGAGCCTTGGCCAAAAACTAGAAAAAAAAAAAAAAGAAAGAAAGAAATATTTGAGAATGACCTTCAAATATCATGACAACTTTCTCTCAAATAATCCAATGTGTATTTCTTAAGATTAAAACATTTTTCAAAAAATTATAGAAGTATTATTGTAATATGATCTATTCTACTTCACTCAAATTTTGCTCAAAATTTTTCTTAACATTTTCTGATCCAGGATTCAATCTAATTCATTTAACTTTCTCTGTTTTTATCTTTTTTTATCTAAATTGAATTATCAGCCATTTTTTGTCTTTTGAAACTGCCATATTTTTGAGATCACAGGTCATTTTTTCTAGAATGTTCCTTAGTTTGGGTATGTTCACATTATTAGCTTAATTATTAGGAATACTTCTACCTGTGTTGAGAAGATGCTAAGATAAAACCAACTTAGGGTAGTTGCTGAATTACAAAGGACTGGCTAGTCTAGTATTTAGTCTTCAAGACAGAAACCACTCTGGGAAATATTAAGTATATAACATAATTCTTGGTTGAGAAGAAAAGTGGGCGCAATGAATAATAAGAATTATGTGGACTCAACGTAAACTAGTTGATAATCAAAAAATAAAATTATTATATTTGAAGTGACACAAATTTGTTTTTGAAGGGTAACAAAAAGAGATAAGTCGTTGCATAATGAAGACACTTTATAATAAAAAGTCATACAGACATGAACTCCTAGGACAGCTTCCAGGAGACCAGATATTTTGGAATGTTTGTAGTTTTTGTTACTGAAAGAAAAAGCTGAATTCAAATTTTACCCCAAGTCATTTACTCAACTATTTACATTAACTTGGTCTTTGTTGCCAAAATATGTCTTCAGTTCTATTTCCTACTATAAAAATTAGAAACTTTTCTAGTCCTGTAAAGTATTAAAGTTCTGAATTCTTTCTAACTAGTCAGTTGGGGTTTTTTTTTGTTTGTTTTTTGTTTTTTTTCTGAGACAATCCATCTTTTACAACATCTTGCCCCCAAAAGTCATTCGTAGCTGGCATACGCTATGGAAAAGCGTTTCCTAACTCTTTCTTAGAGCTGCCAGGCCAGCAGGTTCATTTTTCCACTTCGAGACTATTGCAGATCACAAGTTTAACAAATGTTATCCCTCTGTTTGGCTTAGAACATGAAACTTCTGGCCTGGGGTATAACTTTCCTAGCTCCCTGCTGCCTAAATGCTAAGCCATTGATACATACTTTAGTTTTTGGTCAAAATAGCACTCTTATCTGTTCCCAATCTCTCTCTCT
>NW_003852525.1:1286229-1298114 GCF_000181295.1 Otolemur garnettii | reverse complement strand
GAACCCTCCACCTTAGGTGTATGTGGCTGGCACCTTAGCCGCTTGAGCCACAGGTGCTGAGCCCCAATCTCTCTTTAGTCACAAAATTCTAAGCTATCTTCCCATAAGAGACAAACTCACAATTTTCAATGGCTAACATAATAAAATTTACTGCTCACTTATAACATGAAGGAGAATTAGATGGTCCCCACCACTAGGTTCCACATCTTCCCTAAAAGAGTTGACACAGGCGTCTGGATAACCCCATACTTTTCTAAGATCTATAATTTCTTCCGTTTCAGTATGAACAAGCCGAGAGAGAAGACAGACACACAAGCTTGGCAGGACCCTGGGGAGCCTGGTGGGAGGACTGGGCTACACCATCTCCTTCACACACCACTGGACAGAACCACTCACAGCACTAATGCCACAAGGAAAGACTTGGAGAATAGAGTGTTTGGGACATCGGAGAGGGAAGGGAAAACTATTTGGTGACCAGTTATCTCTGTGTCGGTCACATAAAGTCAGGGAAAACGTTCTTTACAATCTTCATAGTATAAAAGCAAAAATTAGTACATTATTGAGGGGGGACTTCAGATGAAAGAAAAGAAAAATGAATAAGTTTGTTTGTGTCTTTAGAAATGCCCAGACAAAAGTGAAATAAAGTTGAAATTAATGATGTAATAAAGGACATGGATAGTAAATTCCAGAGATATCTTTTTTTTTTTTTTTTTTTTTTTTGGCTGGGGCTGGGTTTGAACCCACCACCTCTGGTACATGGGGCTGGCGCCCTACTCCTCGAGCCACAGTCACTGCCCTTCAGAGATATCATTAAAGAATAGTTGCTTTAGTAGAAGACTGGATGAAAAATTATGTAAGGGGATCAGAGATATATTTGCTGATTTTTCTCTTGGTGGACAGGTAAATAGCTTGCCGTGACAATATGTAAAACCCATCTCATCTTTAAACAGACAATTATGGAAAATGAAAGGGTTATAGGACTCCAAGATCCACTCAGAATAATCCTGAAATACACATTAATTCACCTACCTTGGTTGTAGACCTTGGACAAAGCCATTTTCTTGGGTAAGGTCAGGTTCTGACAAATTATACCCCGTCGTGGGATGGAAATGACCTGAAGTCATCTGGGAGACCAGCAGCCTCCATCTGATGTACCAAGAACAGACTGGAAGGAGGGTTCCTACAATGAAGAGAAACAAGGTTCCACGGAAGGAGTGATTGTCACTCCAGCTGTTGTGCTTTTTCTGGATCACAGGTTACTGGACAATTAGATAAATAAATCATCAGTCCACAAACAGGTGGTTGCCTGCAGTGAAGGAAAAATACAGAAGTTGTGGACTTCAGGAGCTCTGGGTGGAAACCTACACAATTAAAAGAAAAGACATGAATAAAATGGGCCTAAACTAGAGCTCACAATATTTAGTTATTTATGTTATTAGATAGTAAACACTTTCGTTCAATGTACTCCAGAAACATAAATGATAAAGAACTCTCTATGTAACTACTGCTACCCGAGCGGACTTGGAAATCAGATTAACATTAAACAAGGCAACAAACACAGGCGTGAAAATGGGAAGTCATTTTATTTGCTTTGAAATAGAATTTTTTATTTTTTTTATTTGCTTTTGTTTCTGTTAGGTTTGAGATATTTCTTTGGGTATGTTTTCTTTAAATGATTGAAAAGTCACAATACTTTTCATACCTGCATTTAATTAGAACTTTCTAAATCTGTTTGGAAATACTAATTGCCTGGACTCTGCAGAGCATTTTTGGAAAGTGGAAGATAACTGTAGTTCTCTTTTACAGATGGATAACCCACGGAAAGAGAGCTTAAGTGCTCTTATAAAAAAATATATACTCATTCATGTGTTGAAGTGAGGGCTGGCAGGGAGCGTGGAGGCTTTGCCTGTTTCTTTAAGCACTTAGCTTAACAGCTATCCCTTAAATGGATGAGGTAGTGATCCATGCCTTCCATTTTTTGCCATTTAATTACTTGGAATCAGGTTGGACTTTGAGACCAATTGCCTCTGCATTTATTTTTTTGAAGGCCATTTTTGAGAGGTTTTGCAAAAATCTGAATCAAGTATAAGAAATTTCTGTTTTGTATTTGGGATAAAGCTACATCATTAAGAGAAATAAACCTCAGGTTATAAATGAAAGCCAGTGTTCACCTGGAACATGTCTCAATGTCTTGAAATTGATTTCACTAACCAAGTAAAACATCTAAAAAGATCCCTTTCAAAAGAAAAAATGTTAGGCACCTAAAAAGAGTATGAAATATGTTATGGAAAAGTAAATGTGAAATGAACTTTCTATGGAACTGCAGGTACAAGAGCGGGCTTGTAAATCAGACTAATATTATACACGGGAAACAGACTGGTGTCGGTACTGCTATGGGAAGACTTCGTTTATAGACTGAACTTGAACCTGTAGGATTTAGTATGTCAGCCACATGAACTAGGAACCCTAGGCGAAACTGTGACATAGAACTGTATTAAAAGAATGTATGTAAGATTTTTAAATCTTTGATTTAAATTTGATTCTTAACTCATCAACTTTGTTTATGCACGTAGCAATTATATATGAAAGTCTAATTAGAGTTAAGCTATACCTGGATTTCCCTTTAACACAAAGACTATTTTCATGTCATCAAGGTGATTAAACTATTGATGTTGAAATTTTTAAAAAATACCCTGTGTTCTATTGTAGAATTTGCCAGTTGGTAGCCGTGTCATTTTGAGAAGGTTAATGAACCTCTCTGAGTCAGAGTTTTCTCATTGTTAAAACAATACAAATATATTGTACGGTAATATGAAAATTCGTTAAGAAAATATATACAAATAGCCACCCTAAATCACTGCATACAGCAGGCATTCATTACTTCTCATTTTATTTTTCTTTTTTGTTCATTGACACATAAGTGCCCATATTTGGGGGTTACAAGGTGATGTTTCAAAACATGCCCACATCGGGTAATGATCATCTTATAGAAAGTAGCACACGCCCCACCGTAAACCGCTATCATTTCTCTGTTACGAGAGCACTCAGATCCTCTTTTCTGGGTATTTGAGATAGACAATGCATAACTGTTAGCTGTGGTTATCTTAAAATAGAACTCCAAATTTAGTCTTCCCTCCTAACTTGATTAGGGCGCAAACATACTAAAATCCTCCACCAAGTAATTACAGTGCTTGGGGTTCTAACAATTCTGGAAAGGATGATCTTGACGTTGATTTTTATAGAAAACTTCTAACAGATAATAAAAAGTGATTTTAAAAGCAACCGCAATCATCTTAAAATAAGATTATAAATTCATACATATTCAAAATGAAGATCTATTTATTTTATTAGAAAATCTCTTATTTTTTTTTCCCCTCTTGGAGCTTTTTTTTTTATTAAATCATAGCTGTGTACATTAGTGCAATCATGGGGTATAGTGTGGTGTTTTCATATACAATTTGAAATATTTTCATCAAACTGTTTAACATAGCCTTCATGTCATTTTCTTAGTTATTGTGTTAAGACATTTATATTCTACTTTTAGAAAGACTCACTTGTGAAAATCTCTTATTTTAAAACTTCTCTGAAGGTGGGAGTCAAACAATTATTTCAATCAGAAATTTTCATTATCAATCATGACTTTGGGATTCATATACCTTTTCCTGTGTGAAATACAGGCGTAAATGCCACCCAGAGTGGTGCTGAGAACCTTCCCACTGCACAAACTCTCGAGGTAACTTTTTCCAAGTTGCCACTAGTAGGAGAGACCTTGGCTTCCTTTCCAGATTTTCCTGGATAAAATCATAAGTTGGAGCAACATCCTACAGGTCAATGCCTGCCTTTTCTAGCCTCTTTACCATCTTATTTTTATTTCCTCTTTATACTGACATAACTTCTTCAACTTATTTTTTCTGTTGACATAGAAGAAAATAGTAACATGTTATTTAAATTGTCTGCAACCTGTCTCTCAGGAGTTTTTTTTTTTTAATAGAAAACTTAGTGTGAGAAGGATGGTGACTAGCTGGCTCTGCAGATCTAATAGAATTGGAGAATTTTCAAACTTAGGTTTTATGACCCTTTCGAGATTTGGGGGTATATATATATATATATATATATATGAATCATATCCCTGAGATATCTCCCACATTATACAATTTGGACAATGTACTAGAATAAACATTTATAAAAAGAAAATTTTACTTTTAACATATTTTAATTTTTTAAAAAAATGTATTTCAAACATTTACTAGTTTCATGTCAATTAAAATATCTATCAACAATACAGTTCAAATTTGGTAATGAGAGAAACCTAGAATAGAATTATTATCATCTCATGTTGAATGCTGGAAACAAGAGCTGACATTTTCAATCTGTTCAGCTGACTTGATGGGGCAATTTGCTAGATGTCATTGAATGTTTTTCTGAGGAATCGTACTATAAAATGATACAAAAGGTCAAAGCCACCAGTTAATATGTTCTTTTCATCAGAGCAGTAATGAGCTACAGGAAACATTATTTGTTTTCGAAAATGGGTTATTTGGACAGAAAAGAAACAGCTCGTCAATAAATGACAAAGAACACTATGTTTGTAGTCCTGAAGGACTTTTAAAATCATCTAAAATGAAATTATTTTTTTTTCCAAATACTGTCTAAATGTATTAAAATTATATTTTTAAAGCTACTTAGGTAAAATGGCAGTTTGATGAAATTTACTAATTTGTGAATGCCATGTTTATAGACCAGTAGAATATAATGTTCCCCAAATAATTCAGTCACTACAATCGGCATTTTAAAAAATATCTTTTAGTTAATTGTACAAGTATCTTGGTTTAGAAGTAGTGTCCCTCTAAACTGTGGTAAATTTAGTCCAATAGGATTAAATAAGATTTCTATCTTCAGTAAAATAAAAAGTTGGGCGGTGCCTGTGGCTCAAAGGAGTAGGGCACCGGCCCCATATGCTGGGAGTGGTGAGTTCAAACCCAGCCCCAGCCAAAAACTGCAAAAAATAAAATAAAAAGTAATGATGAATAAATATTTTAATTTGTTACTGTAACTTATCAAATAATATAAACAAGATTACAAATATCAGAGCCACTAAAGGAATTCAAAATATGAATCAGTATCTTATCTTTAAATTATGTGATCAATACTTAGAAAATACTTTGGTCTCTTTTTATTCGTCTTATATTAAAATTTATGTTTGCAATTGTTTCTGAAACTTATCTAAACAATGGCATGACACAGTCCATGCTTTTTGTTAAAAGGGACTGAAGTATTCCAAATATTTATGATAGTCTTTTAAGAAGCCACTTTATAATTTTGGAACAAGCAATTTGATTATTCATTCTTTGTATATTTATGGAGCTATTACAATCAGTCATTCTGTATCTCAGAGCAGGTGATTAAAATATACAAATGATCAGTTTGGTGCCTGTAGTTCAAGCAGCTGGAGTGCCAGCCACATACACCAGAGCTGCTGAGTTCAAATCCAGCCCAGGCCCACCCAACAACAATGACAACTACAACCAAAAAATACCTGGGTGTTGTGACGGGCGCCTGTCATCCCAGCTACTTGGGAGGTGGAGGCAGGAGACTCGCTTGAGCCCAGGAGTTGGAGGTTGCTGTGAGCTGTGATGCCACAGCACTCTATCCATGGTGACAGCTTGAGGCTCTGTTGGAAAAAAATAAAATTAAATAAATAAATATATATATGAAAATAATGAAATAAGTGGTAAAAGTTCATTTATTCATTTGTCTACTTATTCCTCATCGTTTAAAAATTATAGGCTGCCTATTACTTCTAGTTAATATTCTAGGTCCCAGGCATAGAGACAAAGTCACCTCAATCATGCAGCTTTTGTTCCAGAGGAACTGGAAGGAGAGGGAACAAACACCATAAGTGAAATGTGTCCTAGGAGGTCATAATTTTCACAGAGAAAAATAGAGCAGGAAAGAAAAAGAGAAATGGGGAGCGACAACTATCAAAATATAAATAAAGGGACAGGGTAAAAAACCGTGCTGAGAAGTGGCTGTCTCGTGAAAACCTCAGGGTGAGAGAGCTGATCACACGACTACGGCCTCCCAGTTCACCAGAGAGGAGAAGAAAAGGAGAAGGGCCAGCACTGTGTGTTCCTAAGAAAATAAGGGGGTCATCGAGGCTTGAGAAAAGTGAGAAAGAAAGTACTAGAAGATGTCAACCATATGGATGGGTAACCAAAATGCACACTGGCCTTCTGCTTTTATTCCAAATGAGATAGAAAGCCTGCTCAGAGTTCAGGGCAGAAAGGGACACGATGCGTCCTTCTATATAACAAGGTTACTTAGTTTTCTTCTTTAGCATATATCGGAGGGAAGCAGGGATGAAAACAGGGAGATTGGTTACTGTGCTCTTACAATAATACGGGCCATAAAAAGCAGTGGCTTCAACCAGCATGATAGCCGTTTAAGAAGTGGAAAGCAGTCAGATAGAGAATATATTTTCAACGTAGAATAGAATTTGATGATATTGTAAAATGTGAAGAATATAAGACAGGCGTCAGAAATGGTTCTGAGATATTTGATCAAACAATTGAAAAGAGGGAGCGACCACAGCTGAAATGAATATGGCCATGGGAGGCGGTTGGAGGTGGGTGCCGGGTGAGGAGAGCGATTTCGATTCAGCTGGGGGCAGGTTCGTTCCATCAGCTACTCAGAATAGAGGCTGAGAAGTAGGTTGAAATAGAAATCCGGTGTCTGGAAGAGACAACCAGAAGAGGGGTCTCTCTGGGGCCATAGTCTATCCCACCTGAAGCCGTGGGTATCTTTAGCTAAAGAAATTAGAGGAAAATAATTTCTCATGCAAGGAGAAGTCAGGAAATCTAAAAATAAAAAAGAAGGAAGAGAGACAGCAAGAAAAGAAAAATAAAAATGAAAGAAAAGTAAGTTAAGTAAATCGATGAAGATGATCGACCATCCGAGCACTTTTAGCAGGAATAAAGAAATGCAATTTTCTCTATAACGTATTTGACCCTCAGCTACCCAGGTTTTAGCCCCTCTGTGTCACTTGGACCAAATTGCTTTACAACCCTGGTTCCCAAGATTCCTAATGTCCCGACCCTTTAATACAGTTCTTGTGAGTCAGGACCCACAGCTTGAGAACCGCTGTTTAAAAGAAGAGAAAATCTAAGTGGAACATTACTCTTTAGGCCAAAGGCCAAAATGAGTCTGAAGTCCTCTCTGCATCCCCGCCTGGCAGCTGTCATGCTGGTCCAGCCTCTGTCCACGTCTTACTCCTTCCAATACGATTCCCTTTTCAATGGCAAAGCAAACTTGAAGACCTCGCCGCTCTTCCTGGAACCCTCCCGTCTTCTGTGGCTCTTCATCATTTTCTGTCCCACCTGGCAGAAAAACTGCCGTTATTGAAATATCACCTGGGGCATTCAGGCCTTTCTCAAAGCCAGAAAAGTAATTAAAGGCAAATGGTAAGTAAACCCTGAAAGCTTCTAAGCCTTTGTGGAGCTGTCTCCACAGCTTGCCCTGACGTTTGTTTGAAGGAAGCTTATATCCATTCTGAATAATTCCAAATCGATCTCAGGCCAGACTGCAGAACACAGATCTATTGGACTGGCTTTTCCAATAGAAAAGCATTTTGGAAACCGTGGAAAAGGAAGACAACTCAACGTCCTTTGAGTCCTCCTGGAAAGATGGCATTTCACTGTTATTATCAAAGGGCAAAGGGATATGGTTTTTCAGGACCTGTGGCATCAAGTGCAGAAAGTATGTAAGAATTTCTACCATGCATGAGGGGTCATAACAGAGAGAGGACTGAATATTAGAATATTATTTGGAGACACTGCATTGGTACATCAGTTGGCGAGGTTTTCATTTTGAATACTCTCGTTATTTCAGCTAATGGCACTCCTTTCATTAGAAAACCACACCTTATTCTACTCATTATCAACTAACCAGGTACATACATTTCTACTGGAAAACACCTGAACGGGAACAGATGAGGACGGGCGCTTTGTTGGGAAATGTGTAGGGCAAGACTGCCACCTTGTGGAAGAACAGCAACATGACTCAATAAAAGACGATTTCGTTAAGGACATACACCTGGGGTTTTTGTTTTGTTTTTTTTTTTAATTTACATATAATTTATCCTATTAGGGTACATACACCTGTTTTTAAAAGAACCTCAAACGATGTACTTGATGAAAACAAGGACCACTTGTTTTCAATAAATGGTAGTCTCTTATAATAATTCAAAGGTACTATCACGGATGTAGCTTGGCTTTTTTAGACAATTTGTTCTTTGAGGTATGTAAGAGACAGACATACGAGGATAACAGTGATTCATTCCACCCATAAAGATTCAGATTAACTTGTCATGAGTAATCTGTCAGCAATAAATAAATACAAATCTAGTATCTTTATTTTTGCACTAGGTATTTTTCTATCTTTGTCAAGGAGTGGAATTATTTTAAGACTTTCAAAAACAAATTATGTCCAATGTAGAAAACATTAAAAAACCTCTGCCTCTCTATCTAAATCATCAAACTTCCCTATCTGTGGCCTAAAAGAAATCTTGTTATAGGATGAAGATGTTTTATGCAGAGTCTGTATTGCCCAAGAGTGATGCTTGCTGAAGTCTAACAAATGGTTAATCCGTCTATATTCACAGTACGTAGAAACTGAAAATTATTTAAGGTGTTCAGCAAATCGTTGGTATACATGTTAGGGTGTACATTTGTTTAAAACCTTTGCCCTAAGATGCTTTTTAAAATATATGAATTATAAAATATCACAGTACTTGTACATTTTAAGCATATATAAATTATGTTATCTGTCAGTGTGATATATATAAAAAGGGTAAACATTCCTTCAAAAATAGTAGATTCCTGGATATTGTAACCGCATAATTGCATAAATGTTACGTTAACTGTGGTAGGTTATACGTTAAAGACATATTGATCCAAGATCACAATTTTTGTAATATTTGTGTATATAGTAAATCTTACAACTGTGCTTGGAATTTTATTTGGTTTGCGGGGTGGGGGGGTGTTATATTTTTTAATCATTCCCAGTTACATATGGACAGAAAAGCTACTGGACTTGCATTGATAAGGAAATCACCACCGTGCGTGAAAACTTTCCACATTCTACACGCTCTGCTATCACCTTTCATATTTTATTTAATCCTTACAATAGCTGGATGATATCAGTACATTTATCATACTTGCTTTATACAGGAAACTGAAACCTTAGGGAGATAAAACAATCTACCCAAGGTCACCCAACTAGCAAGTGGCAAGTCAGAATTTCAAATCTGGGCCTACCTGACTGTGTGCTTCAGCTCTCACTCCCTACTCCATGCAGCCAAACGGCCTCTGTGGTCACATCGCCACCTCTACACCACATCCTTTGACTATCAGCCATATGAAAACAGTGACTACTGCATGTATATTATTCATTTTAATGAATGAATTAGGAAAATATAAAGAGAGACCACCTCCTCTAAACAAGTGTGTAGAAGAATGTCTCTTGTTTAGAGAAGGTGGTCTATCTTTATATTTTCCTAATTCATTCATTAAAATAACTTTCTTTGTATTTATTTATCCTTTCTTTTGCAGAAAGCTTATCCTGACACCTATTTTATCTTATTTGACTTCATTAAATCCCTATGAGGAGAAAAGAATTTTATATTAGCTCTTCTATTCAAAACAATGTAATACATCTTTTATTCTAAATTTTTTTTTTAATTTTAGAATATTACAGGGTTACAGATGTTTTGCAAATGTTTCCCCCCATGTTGTGGGTTGTCTAATCACTTAGTGTATTGCTCTCTTTGCTGCACAGAAGTTTGTTACCTTGACATCATACCTTTATCCATACAAAGGTTTGTCATTCCAGGGGCCAGTGTGAAGCAGCAACAAACACATTAATTGTTAATAATCCTCTTTTGATGAAGAACACTCCAGGAAGATAAAGCCAGAAGAGAGAGAACAGAACACTGGTGTGGTTAACGTTTTAGCTCTGGCATCAAACACAACAGAATTTTAATGCTAGATTGGCAAATTACTAGCTTTGTGACTTAGTCAAATTGTTTAATTTCCTTAGGCCTCAGTTTTCTCATTGATAAGATATAAATATCGATAGACTATATTTTGATGTGACTGTTAGGATTAAATGATTAAAAAATCATGTAAAGTGCACAGTACAGTGTCTGAAATGTAGTGTATTTCACAATTTACTATAGTCCAGTGTACTACTCTGACTTACTGTAATAATGAAAGTTTGATACATTAATTGTTTAAATTTACTTGAGTTTAATTTTACTTAATTTTGTGTAGAAAAATGTTACATATGTTGAAAATAAGTTTTTAAAAACCTTTGAAGACTGTTTCTATGGCTTCATTTTTTAACATTATAATAGATAGTAATATGTTGTAAATAGTTAACAGATTTCACTAATAGAAGCATATTCAGCTACTCTACCTTAATAACCAACTCATGGAATATTTTAATATGATTTAAAATAAAGAGAAAAAAGGTTTTAAAGCCATATATTCCATATTAAATCACAGATCAAGGCTAGCATGTAAATTTTCTATAGTCTAGTAATCCAGGTTATTAGGTTTTAAAACTACATATTTTTTTCTTTTAATACCTGCCTTCTTTTTGAGGAATAAAGTCAAATTTACTAAACATTTATTTCTTTGGACCCTTTTCTCTATACCTATAATTTCAATATGTTGACTCCCTTATTTTTAGAAATTTAACTTAACAAAGTGACAGTTTCATTCTCCCCTTTTTGAGGGTTGAGGTTCTTCATAGTTTAAGAAGCTTGTCCCCGGTCATAGCACCATTGGGAAGGACATGAGAGATTTGAGCCACATAGTCCCTGACTGTGGAGCTAAACTTCCAAGTTATGAAGTTTCATTGCTTATCATAAATCCACAAAAACTTTATTTCCCATGCCAGCATTATTTAAAATTAAAATTTAAATAATAGGACTAAAATCAAAACACTGAATCATTGGCATTCTACCCCAGCTGCAACAAAGCTGTGATAATTTAAAATAAGCTCTCTTAAATTGCATGCCCAAACTGCGATGTTATGATTATGGCCCCCATTGGAGAATTTCCAATTTCCAGAGCTGTGGTATGCTTGAATACAAGTCTTTATTTAAAAGTAGATAAATATTATCTGCATGTACACAGTGACAATTATTATCTACAATAGTCAACAGTGATTCAAATGCAATTGCTGGGTTATCTCACGGCTACCAAACCGTGAACTGGTGTCTCTAGTCACACATTGTATTAAGAAACAAAGAACGGAATGAATACTCGGAGGTCCCTGTGCATTTTGTTGTCTAGTAAAGAAAAGCTACAAATGCTGCTCTGTGAACCGAGGCCATTCTTTAAATAAAATGAATTACCATTTAGAGTCTGATGCAATTCAGAGAAGTATTCTCTGCGTCCAAATCAGGTAGGACTGAAAACAGACCTTGGTGTAATGGTCTGAGCCCCCAGTCAGATTATTCATTGTGACTAACAGAAAACACACAACGACAGTTGCTAAGTCCCTATAAAAATGTGTATATTAATCAAATTTTTCAGTTCACATATTGAGAGTCATAAGTGCTCTGTATGAAGAATGTTACTTAATGCTCACAACCACCCAATGGATAATTATTATCACTGTTTTCTAGAAAAGAAATTCTCACTAACAGAATAACACGATTTAACCAATAGCCAAATAAACAACAACAAGTACAGGGACAACCAGCTGGTAAGCAACAAATGAAAGCTCCAAACTGATGTTTCCCTGCAGGGAGGCCCCTCCTTGTCAGAGACATGCTGTCTCTTCAACTCAAAAATGCCTCTGAAATTCCCCAACGGAGA
>NW_003852525.1:1282354-1285968 GCF_000181295.1 Otolemur garnettii | reverse complement strand
GGCTATTTTTTGGTTGCAGCCATCATTGTTGTTTGGCGGCCCAGGCTGGATTCGAACCCGCCACCTTGGGTGTACATGGCTGGTGCCTTAGCCACTTGAGCCACGAAATGATTACTTTTAATTTATTTATGGGTCATTTTCCATTGTTGACTATATATGGTGTTTTATCTAGTCAATCAAAATATTATAAGGAGAAAATACATAATGCGGTCAGAATTTCAGGGGTGTGCATGTTTTTGGTCTGGGACTAAATTTTCCCAATACTGAAGCAAAATACTTCTAAGAACTCTACCCGATACCCCATGAATTATGAGGATGTTCTCCTTGGCTGATGGCCAAAGGAGCTATTGTTGGCTTGTTGAACTGTGGGTGCTTTCTCTGTTCTCTCATTTTGAAAACTTCAGATGTGCTGCTAGAACAGTGAACGCACATTATGTTAAATAATAATTGTAATCTGCTGTTTTTAGAGTTTCATTTATGCATACCGCTCTTCTACTTTATATTACAGTGAAAGGAATGTTAGGTTCAATTATCGAAAAATTACATATTGGAAGAGTTATGAAAATAGTAAATAAATATCACTTCTTTCTCATAAAGATATATTACACTTAAGACAATCTTATCTAGCTAGTTAAATTGGAGGATAAGAAATTTTTTAAAAAGTCAAAAATAAAAAAAAAGAAATTTGAAATCTTTGATGTATACATCTGATAAATGCACAGAACATCAAAGGTAAAAAATAAGTGTAACCAAATTTTTCCTTCATTATTTCATTTAGAAATTAAGCTAACTGCTTGAATCCTGTGTCTTGAATATTTTTCCCCATTTCAGGAGAAGGCAATCATAACAAAAAGCTATAAACAACATAGCACACTGCGTTATTGTGTGTCTTTTATAATTCTCCGTAAAGTGAAGAGTCAAGCTTTCAACGACCGGTAATTAGAGCTTGCTTTTCAGAAATCTGAATCTTGAGAATTGAGAAGGAAAAAAGACCCACAAATTAATCACCTTGTCTGTTTTGTCTCTGTTTCGATTCAATTTCCCTTTTCCTCTCGTTCACAATGACCTCTGTTCCTTAGTTCTCATTTTCTCAATTTCTATCATGCCTTAAATTTGTTTTGTCCTTTTTAGACGTATTTCTCTCTCTACATATCCTTTCCTTAATTCGTTTTCCCCTTATCCAGTCTTTGTAAATCCTCATGCTACATCAGTCTAATTGCTCCAGTTGTATCATAAAAAATCAATGAGTTATTATCAGAAATGATGTCCTGCACTAAACATTAGCTCCAAAAATTCAGAAGCAAATTGAACTGTTTCAGTGATGAAATTGAACCAGCTATCGCAAGCACATTCACCCTTATCTCTTCTTGTCTGAGTTAATGAACCTTTGCTGAAAGATAATTTTAATTATTAGATTTTCCAAGCATCCAAGAAATTATCAATTTAAAATAAGCTATAAAGGAATCTTTACTTAAAACAACCAAAGCGTGGATAGTAGATCTAACAGTTAGTCCAAAATCCTTGGGCTACTGGTTATGTTTTCCTCTGTTTTTCAGTGAGTCTGGAACAGAGACGGCAATGATGGACTTTTCAACAACCTCCACTGGGAAAAATTATTCCCAAATAGCTGTGATTTCAAAACCGCTGCATCTCGTCCCAGAAATCACCTAGCTTGATGTCATTTTGAAGTATTATTAAATTCCATGTCCGAACATGAAAAATGGTAACCAATAGATACAACTTCCATAATGACAGTGGATGCAACTTAGGAATAATTTCCCACCAAACACTTTGAATTCAAAATATTCAATGCATATGTATTCATTTACTTATTTATTTACTTATAAAATGAAAACTTTGAACAAATGATCAAAACCTACATAGAAAAAACCGTGAAGGATCAATCTCGTCTCATGGTTCCTGTTGTCTTGATCTTAGATGCAAACAGAAAAGATTTTATTTAAATTTTCCCTGTTTATTGAATTGTATGTATTTTGAATATTTCTTTAAGATCTCAAATATAGAAGTAGAATAAATAACGATTACCCCCAAATGATCCTATTTTAATCAATCCAGGTAAAATCTTCATGCCATTTACACCTACCACAAGGCCAGGCAATGAGTCCATTTCAGATCCCGGATCACACAGGGCACCCATGGGAAAACACAGGACATACAGAAATTGGTGTGAAAAAGAAGAAACTAAGTCAAGAATCTAGAAAACATGACTGGCCTAAAGGCCCTGTATGTTGCTGTCCTAGAGATTGAGATGAATTATTATACAAAAACAAAGTGTAATTACATGGCTACATATATTTGGGACAATTCTGTGTGGCTATGCAGCATGTTTCCCAGAAAATAAGACCTACCCAAAAAATAAGCCCTAGCAGGATTATCTGCATGGCCACGCCCATCAATCTGCATAGCCACACCCATCACTAGGTCTTATTATGGAGTAGGGCTTATATTTAACAAAATGCATAGAAATCCTGCTAAGGATTATTTTTTGGGTAGGTCTTATTTTGGTGGAAACACAGTATGTTTCTTTGGCTGCCATCTAATATCTAATATTTAAGACATTCATCTCTGGCCATTATGTAGACTCACTTTTTTTTCCTAGTGTATGTTTATTCATAACTTTGAATTAGGAACTCCTACCCATGAACAAATAATCGTGTTTTGGCTTGACATGATCAAATTCACAGAGCAAGTAGCAAAATGGATGGACTGACCATCAGAGGGCTCTATCCCTGGCCACCCAGCTTGTGAGGCCACCTGGGGACTGAATTGCTCCTGAAATACCCCATGCCCCACCACACACTTCAGAACATGCCATTTCTAATTTAGTAATAAATTCTGCTGAGCTGCTCCATCACAACGCAGCTGGTTATTTCTGTTTTTTCTACATTTCTCAGCATCATCAGATTCACTTCCTTGGTAAAACCAGTCTCTTATCCCCACACTTAGTAATAATCTAGCAATTGTTTTTCCACTAAGTATGGATCAAGCAGCTGCAGCCCCAGCCATCTCCACTGAGAAACAGTATTTGTTTTCCTTAGATCAAAAGCTTGTGTTCTAGACTCAAAAATTTTTTAACTTGAGTGCACAGATTATAAGCCTGGCTGAGTTACTTAGCTGAACCCACAACCTTTTGAAAATCTTTTACGGGTTCTACACTGGATTCTTTTAAAATAAAATTTCTTTTTTGAGACTTTGGATAGGCACCAGTAATATTTCTAAACAGGGGACTGAGTTTGTTTAAACCATACAATCCTACCAGGTCCTGGGCCTCCTGTTTAATGGCAGGGTCAAACTACCACTGTATTTCTCACAGTTTGAAGGATAATTAGGAAAACAAGTCTGAAAACTATTTGGTGGGGAAAATGATAATACAAACTTTAAAAAACAGCAGCCTCAGGGTTTTTTTGTTGTTGTTTTCCATTTGTACGCACCATTATTAGAGAAGCGGCCCTTTATGAATTGAATAAACTTGACAATTTTATCAAAAACTTTCAAACATATAAGGATCTATTTCTATCCTTTCTTCTATTCCATTGATCTGTGTTTCTAAACTTGCATCAATTGTAGGCAGAAACCTTTATGTTCTACATCGT
>NW_003852525.1:1278542-1281876 GCF_000181295.1 Otolemur garnettii | reverse complement strand
TGTTGACCAGTTTGATGAAAGCATTTCAAATCATATATAAAACCAGCACATTGTGCCCCATGATTGCATTAATGTACACAACTATGACTTAATAAAAAACAAACAAACAAAAAAACAAAGCATGCAATTAATAGAAGGTGTGAATTTAGGGGGGAAAAATCTCTTCTTTGGAAAACCAAGAGACAGGAAAAAGGATTTTCTATCCATCCTAATCAAAAAGTTTATGGTTTTGTCTCAGGGTGATTTTGTTATTTGTCCAAGAATAATCGTAACCTCAGTTGTCTGGGTGCAATATATTGGCTCTTTCCTGTTCTCTTGTGTTACTTTCAACTTTGATTTTTTTCATATAAACACATTACACAGAGGAAGGATGATCAGACATCTTTTTTGCTTTATATTGGTATTGACTGAATTAATATATGAAAACGATTTTTTATAAAAATCCCATAAAATACAATTTGAAATTATTTAATATTGTATTTTACCTCTTTCTAAATAAGTATGGCTTGATCATTATATAAAATTTAGTTATAGATATGGAGATGAACTAGAAAAAGAACGGATTCTAAATTAAAATCATTTTTCTTGTCAGATTGAAGGGAATACAGCCAGTTTTTATTGTTTTTAAAAATGGTTTTGTGTCCCTACAAGGCTGTTTGTGCAAGTATTTTCTTTCACGTAAGCAAATTTTTCAAATGTTTAGGATTCACATAAGATCAAGATGGTGAGCAAATCAAGGATTATAAAATACAGGCTTAAAATTATTCCATCATCATTAAGCAGAGAAGGGGTGACTCAGATATTAGAGGATTCGAAGGGCAGAGAGTGACAGTTAATGTGATCTGACAGGTTAGTGTGAAATAATTTCTGGAAGATCAGGGCTAAGTTTTCAACAAAAGCAAAACTGGCAAAAGTTACGAGACATTTTATGTGTCGTGAAAAGTAATTTGTGACATAAAAGCCAAATAGGAGAGTGAAAATTCCAAGTTTGTGCTCTATATATCATAAGCTGAACAATAAAAAGAGCTCTACGCCAGAGAAATAGTGGGTCAGCGCGTACCATTTATGCAAGCACAGGTGTGATTACCGAAAATATTTAGGGCTGAATTATAATTACATCAAATTCACCAAATATTGTTAGCTAAGTCAAGAGCCAAAGATATTTAAAGCTCATTACTGATACCAAAAACCTTGCTGTTTAATACTGTATGGGGATATGAATGCTATGCAGTGATAAAGTGAGTCCTTATAAAATTATGCAGATAAATGTTTTAACTTCAGAAACAAACTTATGGCCTGTCCTTTCACGTATTGGGAGAGAAATGTACACGTTCAGTCTATTAGCTATGAAAGAAGCATCCCATTTTCTTTAAAAAATATATATTTATTTACTTTCTTATTCCAAATTACACTATCTTGGTGCTTTATTTGAGGGACGCTTTTTAAATGATTTCTCTCCCTTTTAGGTGACCCTCCTCTTTAGACGGATTCTAAATTAAAATTATTAATCATTAATCATTTACCATCGCCGCTAGGTTCACACTGGTAAAGCCTATTTTCCTGTGAAATGTCTCAATCAGTGTTTTCCTTTCTTCTTCCTTTTCCCTTGATTATTTATGTATTTATTGAGACAGATTCGCACTCTGTGGCCCTTGTTTGAGCGTGATGCCCTCATGGCTCACATCAGCCTCCATCTCCCGGGACTCAGGTGATGGGTCCCCTTCCCTGACTCCAGCAGGTGTCCAGGCACAGCCACCGCGCTGGGCAGGGAGGAGCTGTCCCCAAAGCACTTCCTACACGGGCCACACAAGTGGCCTCTCGCTGGCGTGTTGGCGCCAGTGCAGGTTCTCTGGTGCTGACCGAGGCGGGGTCTCTGCGCGCAGCCCTGGCCACACTCCTCACACGCTCCGGGCTTCCTTCCCAGAACTCGCCCACAGCTTGCAAGCAGGTGCTCCCGCCAAAGGCACTTCCCCTCGCCAAGTGTCTGCTGGTGCCCCCAGTGTGGCTCCCTGTGGCTACTAAGGTCAGGGAAACAGCTCCAGGCCTCCCCACATGCACCCTCTTCTTTGCAGGGGTGGCCTTGCATTAGGACTGAAACGCACATGAGGCCCTTTTCCAGAATGTGGCTGGAGGTAGCTTGTGTCCCCGGGGAGCGCCCTGATGCCCAGTGGCAAACGGGTGGTGGCAGACAGTCCTTCCAGGGCTCTGCTCCGGCTCTTCTTTCCCTGGCAGGTGTCACGGCCTCCACGCCCCACAACTTCTCGTAAGATGCTGCGCCAGAAATCCTGCTTCTAGAATCCCTCTGTCACCCGCCCTCAAGGCCCAGCGCCTTTGTCTGCAGGCCGAGCAATGCAGGCCCAGCTCTGCGTCTGGCAAGCACCACTGGTGAGACAGGGCGGGTGCACCCGGGTCGGTCAGCGCCCCCATCCAGGAGGACCTGCCTGCCTTCTGCGTCTCCGCCCGGTGTTGGTGCAGAGGACAAGGGGAGGCACCGCTGGAGAACTGAGTGCCACAGAGAGGGTGAGCACAGCAGAAGCCCAGGGGTCCCTAGTTAACTGAGGGAGACCAGGGAACAGCCGGCACTGCTGCCTGTGCCACCCCCATAACCACCCTTGGACCTGGAGAGCCCTGCTCTGGCTCCGCTACTCCACCGTGAGCATTTCACAGGCCCACGGCAGATACAGGGATCCCCCATTCAGGAGACCCCTCATTTCCTCCGCCTGGTCAATTTCAGGTAAGTTTCCTACACCTGGCCAATTTCATGAATGGGCTGTATCCATTCATTAATGCGTTCATTCACCAGACCCCAGGGGAAGGGATTGTATCCGTTTATTAATGTGTTCAGTCACCAGACCCCAGGGGAAGGGACTATCCATTCACTTCGGAGGCTGAGGCAGGAAGATCCTTTGAGCCCAAGAGCTTGAGGTTGCAGTGAGCTATGATGGGGACTGGACTCTAGCCTGGGGGACAGAGCAAGACTCTGTCTCTACAGAAATAAAAATAAAAACAAAAACCAAGCAAAACTCTGTTAGAATTAATTAAGCAAGGGTTATGGAATACAAGCCCAATATATAACAAGCAATCCAATTTCTTTTTCCTATAATAAAAAAATTTAAAAATATAATTCAGAAAATAATTTTATTCATGATAACACGAAAATGGATAAGATATTTGAGAACAAATTTAATAAAATAAGTTCAAGAATTGTCACTGAGAAATTTAAAACACTGCAGAGAGAAATAAAAAAGAAGCTGAATAAATAGAGGCGTGGTCCACATTTATAAACTGGAAGACTTGATATTATTAAGATGGCAATCATCCCCAAATTATTCAG
>NW_003852525.1:1262938-1277847 GCF_000181295.1 Otolemur garnettii | reverse complement strand
GGACCAGTGGTTCTCAACCTTCCTAATCCCTGCCTTGTTACAAATTGATCAAAGGGGTCGAGACCCACAGGCTGAGACACGCTGGGCCTGGGCGGTTTACAACACCTGTATCCGCCCCCCCCTGCCCCCCCCCCCAGCACTGTGCCGTCCTCTGCTGGGGAGAAAGAGGGACATGAGCAGGGGATATTGTTGTCTCAGACCCCAGCTGGGCTCAGTCCACGGAAGCTGGAGCCAAGTCACTGCCCACAACACCCACTGTGGGCACTGCCCTCAGCCCCAGGCCGGCCTCCACAGCCCCAGGCAAACAAAAGCCAAAACCTCTATTAAAGACGCAAATAACCAGAAGTAAGGAATTGAAGCACAGGGTCAGAGAAAATATCTAATCACAGAGGAAGATAGCAAGAGGGAAGAAAGAATCCTTAAAAACAATTAACAAAATAACCAATCTACGCCCTTAACCATCAATAATTACACATTGGCCGAAAATAGTGTATTTAGAAATAAAAGTGTTTTGCTGCAAAAAAAAAAAAACTATGTGGTGTAATGCCTGTGTTAATTAGTTTGTATTATCCATTCCACAATGTAAAATATTTCAAACCATCATAGGATATACAATAAAAACGTGTAATATGTATTTATCAAGAAAAACTAAACAGATAAATTAGAGAAACAAAATTCTCAAATTAAAGGAATATTCTAGATCTGCATGAAATAGCAAAAACTGTAAAACCAGAAGACCCATGGGTGGGAGCTCCCTGATCTTGGGACTGGCAAACATTTCTTAGAGTATTAATGCATGAAAAATAAAATAAAAATTGACAAACTGGATTTCATCAAAATTAAAAACCTTTGTGTTTCAAAAGATAACATTAAGAAAATGAACTGCTGTAGGCATTATGTCATTTCACCCAACCCCACAAAGGAAAGAAAGGAAACTTTAGGTTTTCTGGAATTTATAATGAATCTTCAGAGTGAAACTGCAATTACCTATTAAATTTTTCTTTTAATTTTGGCCACAGTCAAATCCTTCCTATGATGTCAGCTGTACAATGTATTTAAGGTTTTAATATTTGATTTGACATCTAATTGTCTCTCCTGAAAGGATTATTTAGAATTTCTAGAAATAAGGATCCATAGGAGAGTATAACTTGTTTGTATGCAAACTTGTACTTGTTTGCTGATTTTTAATTTTTATCAATTCCATCAAGAATACCATGGAAGACCCTTTACAGAAATTATGAAATATTAGGTAAAATAAATCAATTACACCAAATTAAAGTGTTATATTCTTTAATTTTTAGCAACAATTTCATTACAGACATCCATCTTCCTCTATTCAGAAAAAGTCTCTATAAAAGGCTGATTTGAGGCATTAGTGTTACAACACTGCCCTCCAGTGGACATAAGTAGAATTTTTATTTTATGTACCCACTTTGTAATTGAAAAAGTAATCTGTTTTTGAAGTCATTTTTTCCTGTTGAATCTATTTGAATTCCACAAAACATATATATTATTTCTCATTATAATTAATGTTACATCTTAAGTAGTATGAGGTTTATATATAAGTGTTTAAACCTTTGAATAATTTGTATGAGTGTGATAAGGGACTGTCTGCAGTTTTCATCTAATTTCTGCACTTTGTGACTAAACCGTGTCCCTAGGCTTTCCCTTAGTTCACATATGTGCCATTCTAACTCTCAAAAACGTCATGGCATGAATCACTCTGCTTACCCTATGAACATGACTGGCAACGGAGAACCTTAAAGTAATTCTCTCCACAAAGCAACACTGATTTGTCTATGCCTCATACATCTTTTTTCAGAGCTCTGCTATATGAGAGGGTAAAAATTAAACCATTATTTACTGGAGTTAATGGGTGCTGTTTCTCAAGAGGGATATTCCCATTGTAATAATTATATCTTAAGCGGGCTTATAAAAAGTCAGTCCTCCAGCTTGACAAGATAACTAGATCACAATATGAGTTACATGTGCAAATTAAATACATATGTGGGTACATGTGACGGGCAATGTCTTCCACATGAATAATTCAGTGTGCATATTCCCATAGCCGGGGCTGAGAGGCATGAAGATGAGTTTTGCTACTTTCTAGGTGAAGGGCCTCGGGCAAATTACTTCTCCACTAACCTTTCGCTTTTTCATTTATGTTGACCATGTTAATCTTACAGAGCCATTATGAGGATGAAGTGACATAATTCACATAAACCATCTAGCTCTGTGCCAGATGCAATGCCTTTTTTATTCTCCTAGCACAAAATTGAAGTTGTTCCCCAAATAAAGTGTACAAACAAGAGGCATTTTAAAAAATGCAAACATGTTTCATCAGAGCTGTTAAGTTAGGCAAGCAGATAATAAGAAAAAAAAACTCACGTGTGGTCTGCGTGTGTTCTGAAGTGGCACGGAGCAGCGGAGCCCTCTCGGGGTCACTGTGCATCGGGAGGGGCCAGCAGCACCATCTTGCAGGTGTTTCATTCATGGCAAAGAGAAGCTGTGTTGCTGAGTCCCTGGGTCAGCTGCTTCACTCTCCTCCTTCACCTGGACCTATTGTGCAAGTACCGGTTGGCCAGGGAGAGAGGAAGACTCACTATTTAGAGAAAAAGTCATTCTGTCCACATATACGTGGAGAGTCTTTGGTGCACTAAATGCCTTGTGGTGAGGATTTGCAGAGAGACAAATAAACTCACTTTCTATATCCCTTCTGGAATTTCTAACTAGGTACCGGAACACACACCGTCCTGGGACTGGATGTCGCTGAGCTGAAGAAGGTTCTGGTGATTCCTTCAGGTCTCTAGTTTTCTTTCCTCAGCATACTAGCTCTCTGATTAAATTCAACCCAATAAAGACAATCATATTATTTAAATGCTTTTTCATTTATTTTTACAACCGTAAGTAGTAATATTAATAGAAAACGTAACGGCACAAGCACAAACTCTAATGAGTTACACATTCTGTTTATTAGGCAAGGAGCTGGATATTTTTCCTACACTATTTCATGAAGTTCTCTCAACACAACATTGAATATTTTATAGAGGAGATTATTGAGGCCCAAAGACTCTGCCAGGTAGGTCAGCAGTCTAGTCTCGGTTCATGGGGTGCTTTTGGGGTGGCCCAGACACCCCAATAGCAAGGCAAGAGAGGAGTGAAGTTTATTGAGCCAATACGATGCATTCTCCACCAACAGCAAATGGCCCTGTAGCGACAGCAGGCCCCAGTTATGCTCTGGGGTCCTGTTTTCTATTTTATAGGCCATATGCAGCTCAAATGTCACCATCAAACTACTTTGATGGACAGTTGGGAGCTACCATCTATCCTTCCACTTTCTAGAAACACAGCCGACAGGGCCCTTTCTGATTCACCTGTGCACATTGAATTGGAGGTATATATTTTTTTGTAACAAATAACTAGATTTCAGCTAGTCATACCTGTGAACTGCTAAAACCATTGATATGTTTGGGTCAATCACGAGAATCGTGGAGCTTGAATTAGAGACACAAATAAATATTCATAAATTTCCTACATATCCACACAAAGGAAAAGACCTCATTTTATCAAGAGGACACCTGCATGTGAATGTTCGTGGCAGTGCAATTCACAATTGCAAAGTTACGGAGGAATCAGCCCAAGTGCCATCCACTCACGAGTGGGTTGATGAAATGTAATACAGGTATACTATGGAGTCCTGCTCTCCCATGAAGAAAGATAAAGTAAGACCCTGGGCAACAAATTTGATGGAACTGGAAACCATTATCCTAAGTGAAGCATCTAGACAGAGAATAAAAACCAAATTCCCTGTGTACTTGGTATTAAACTTGAGCTAACCCGTCAGCCCACATGCCCACAGGGTAAAGTAAAACTCAGCAGAAATCAAGAGAGGGAAGGGGCGGGTGGGGGAGGAGAGGGAGGGCAAAATCCTACCTGAAAGGTACAGAGAATCTTACCTGCATGAGGACACTCGTAACCCTGACTCAAGTGCAACAAAATTGGTAACATGTCGCCAAAAATATATGTACACCAATCGTATTTTGAAGCAAAAAAATAAGCAAGGTATATAAGAACATAGAATTATGCCTTTTTTTCAATCACATATACGAACCTCAAAATTTGTTCACTCAGATCATGAGTAGAACCTCCATAGCTGAGCCATCTCCCTACATTGACCACCGCCTTGAGCTGACCTATTTTCACAGACTGGACATGCACCACATGTACGTATCAGTATAACAGGCCTGGTTCCTGTGTTGACCACCTCGGTATGTTGACCAGTTTGTGACACTCCGTTGAGTGGTCAAGTTACTGTATTTAAAAGTGGAATTTATACTTACATGTTTCTGGGGGAAAAAAATTGAAAACATTTCCATCAGAAAAGTTTTCATGTGCTGAACGTTCTTTCTGATAAAAAATTGCATTGTCTCTGACATTTCATTTCTTTTCTCTGAAAGGATATTCAATTCCTGTCTTTTAGTGGGGTGTGTTTCAACATTTCCAGGCTGGGAGTGGTTAGCTGAGCTGCCTAGAGTCTGACTTTGGCCTTAGTGGTTAATTATATTCCTGTCTGAGATTTCCCAAATACTGAGGAAAGGATTTTTTGCTACATATGCAAAAAAATAGCACTAATGATCCAAAGAGTGGCTTACCATCTGCAAAATATAAAGGACAAAATTACAGAAAGTATAAAACTCATTGTCAGCAAGAAAACAAGATTCTAATAAAGGTTTGAAGACCAACCTGCTTCCATCTGCAGCATCATTAAAGGTAATACCTATGGATGCAAAATCACTTACTTTAAATTATTTTAGTAGCAGGTTGATGGTGATTCCTTAACCTGTGGTTTCATAATGAAGCTCTTCTCACCCTTAAAATAATCTTAAGCCCATAACCACATCTGCAGATAATAACAATGGGAAGGTGAGATAAGAACATTCCTGGGGTAATGGCTGTTTAATTGAGGTATTCTGCCATTTAATTCCTATTACTGGGCAATGGGGCTTTGCAAACCTCCTAGAAGAAAATGAGTCATTTCAGGACAATAAAATCGCATATCTGATGGGTCTCATCAATATTCATATAATGGGTTTTAAAAATAAACATTCAATTAGTACTATATCCAAAGAAGTAAAATAGTCTTTGTTCACTGAGCAACATTTGTATTTTAAGATTATCTACACATGACAATTCTTAAACAATTCAGATCTATATAAAGGTCTTGCTTTGTGACTTATAACTAAAATCGATCAGACTCCAGAGTTTTTCAACCTGTTTGGTCTCATGGAACATTTGAACCCATAGTTAAACTTCCGTGTGGCACATTTAAATTATATTGATCAAGAAAAAGAGGGAGAGGTAGAATATACTTACTGTGCTTTGAACTTCTTTCCAAAATTATTTATTTGTTTGTTTGTTTAGAAAGCCTCACTCTGTCACCCTGGGTAGAGTGCCCTGGCGTCACAGCTCACAGCACCCTCAAACACTTGGGCTCACGTGATCCTCTTGCCTCAGCCTCTCTAGTGGCTGGGACTGCCTGTAACGGGTAACAGGTGCCTGTTCCAATACTGGGCTAATTTGTCTGTTTTTATTAGAGACAGGGTCTTGCTCTTGCTCAGAATTGAGCTCTCAAATTCCTGAGCTCAAGGAATCCACCCACCTCAGCTTCCAAAGTGCTAGGATTGCAGGTGTGAGCCACTGCTTCCAGCCTAGAAAATAATTTGATTAATGATCTTTTAAAAATGTTTGCAGCAGACTTAAGATCCTCTCAGGGCACCCCAGTGTGCTGGGTGTACCTGTTGATAGTCACTGGATTCGACAGAAACAATGACATAACATTTCAAACTAATTTCCACCCTCAAAAAATAAAATCCACATTTTGATTCCTCAATCCTAAGGGAGTTTGACAATGTGATTAAGGATCTTAGAATGGGGAGGTTGCTCGGGATAACCTGTTTGAGCCTGATCTGATGTGTTCCCAGGGAAGCAGAAGTGTCAGAGAAAGTGTGAGGACAGAACCAGAGATTGGAGTGACAGCAGTGTCCCAAGATAAGGAATGCAGGCAGCCTCTGGTAATCTGTTACAAAAGTACCAGGGAACCATCACGGAATTTCAATAGCAGAGTAAGAGGTCTGACAACGAAGTTCAGGAACTCATCCTAGCCACCAGCACCTGGTGACCAGCGGGAGAGTGGAAGGTGGATGACCGGCACACAGCAGGCCCCAGCGGACACACAGAACCCCTGAGCTGTGAAAAGCTCATTTAAATGATTTAAATTAAAAAAAAAATGAGCTGAGATTCAATACAGATTGAGTATACTTAATCCAAAATTCTTGGTACCAGAACTGCTTTAGATTTTTGGATTTTTTCAGATTTTGAAATATTTGCATATACCTAAGAAATAATTTGGGCATAAGACCCTTGTCAGGACATCACATTTTTTAATGTTTCCTATACACTTTGTGTACACAGCCTAAAGGTAATTTTATATGATAATTTAAATAATTCTGTGGACAAAACAAATTTGTGACTGTGTTTGTGGCATGAGATCAAGTAGGAAATTTGTCACTTGTCACTTCCTATCAGTGCTCAAAAGTTTTGAATTTTGGAACATTTCAGATTTTTAGTTTTTGAATTCACTTAGATCCAAATATTTCAAATATCAAAGCATCTCCATGAAGGAAGTGTGAGAGGCATTGCAGAAAAAAATGCTTGAATAAGTTAGTGTCCAAATTTGTTTCCTTGGAAAATAACAACTCAGATGAAAATGGATCAATACAAAAATTGATCAATAGAGATAAAAACTGATCAAAATAAATACAAATGAGACTAGGCTGACCTATATTTTAGTTACGTCAGGGTGGGGGGGGGTTACACAAATGAACAGGTGATCTGAAAAGTAACCAGAATTACAATTAGAGGAATGTCTGCTGTTTTCTCATTAGGAAAAAAATGGAGTAATATATTAAATAGAAAGAAAGATAAGTAGTTGTCACCTACAGTGCAAATTGTCAGCCTTCCAAAGTGATGGTGAAATAAAAATATTTCAGCGGAATGAAACTGAGACAGTTCATCAGCTGTGGATCTATACTCCTAGATATGTAAGAAAAAATTTCAAGCTGAACGGAAATGATAAATATAGACAGACACTTGGATAGACATAAACAGTAAGAAGCACCAGAAATGGGAAATACAGCTTGTGGGAAAATATAAAAATGACACTTATTTATTTATTTATTTATTTATTTTGAGACAGAGTGTCACTTTGTTACCCTCTGTAGAGTGCGGTGCTGTCATAGATCACAGCAACCTCAAACTCTGGGGCTCAAGCCATCCCTTTCCCTCAGCCTCCCAAGTGGCTGGGACTACAGGCCCCCAACACAATGCTTAGCTATTTTTTTTCCATGAAATAGCCTTTTTTTTATTTAATTGTTTCCTTTTATTAAGTCATATACACATAGATCATGAATACATTTATGCATATGTGGGGTACAATGTGTTGATTTTTTATACAATTTGGAGCGCTTACATCAAACTAATTAATATAGCTTTTGC
Source organism: Otolemur garnettii (assembly GCF_000181295.1). NCBI lineage: Eukaryota > Metazoa > Chordata > Mammalia > Primates > Galagidae > Otolemur > Otolemur garnettii. The sequence goes on along the minus strand of NW_003852525.1, from coordinate 1,270,293 downwards.
CTCATTTACTTGATTATTGTGTTAAGACATTTATGTTCTATACTTGATAGATTTGACTTGCACCCTTGCAATATCCCTATTTTTTTTTTTTTTTAAGAGATGACGTCTTGCTCTGGCTCAGGCTGGTGTTGAATTCTTGAGGTCATGCGATCCACCTGCTTTGGCCTCGCAGCCCTGAACCACCACATCCAGACTTTAAAATTTTCTGAAAAAAATCCATGACAGTTTGAAGAAAGAAAGGATACAACTTCTGATCACAGGATAAAAGGAAATAAAGTGCATGACAATAATTCACAAAGAGTGACAGCAGCACCAGTGAACAAATGTCATTTAAATCCCTAGAGATTGACTCAGCACCTGTAGCTCAAGCAGCTGGGGCGCCAGCCATGTACACCTAAGGTGGTGGGTTCGAATCCAGCCCGGGACCGCCAAACGACAATGATGGCTGCAACCAAAAATAGCCAGGCGTTGTGGCGGGCGCCTGTAGTCCCAGCTACTTGGGAGTCTGAGGCAGGAGACTGGCTTGAGCCCAGGAGTTAGAGGTTGCTGTGAGCAGTGAGGCCATGGCACTCTACCCAGGGGGACAGCTTGAGGCTCTGTCCAAAAAAAAAAAAAAAATCCCTAGAGATGAGGTGGCATCAAATTAACTAAAGCACATGGTGACAAGTTCAGGATGCATATTCTAACCCATGACTCTAAATTAACAGATAAATTAACAACTCTGCACAGTTAAAACAAATGCATATACGTATAACTGAAAATTAAACAAATATCTCTAATTTAGAAGAAGAAAAATAGAATAACTGATAATATTTGGTTGATTCAAAGGAAGCAGGAAAAACAGAAAAGGAACAAAAACAGATAAATAGAAAACAGCAAAATCATAGACTTACACACAACCATACCAAAAACGATATTGGAAACACATGGAAACACACTCTAATTAAAGTTAGAGTTATTATATTTATATATTATATTATATTATATTATATTTTTGGACTGTATTATTTATAAAATGACAGATTGAAAATTTTGTTCTCTAGAAAAGAATCTTTTGTGAGTTTAATGTTATTTCAGTGGCGATACCCGCACAGTTTCTCATACTGAGAGGAGAAACTCAAGTCAATTTTAGGAAGAGAAATATAGAATTTCTCCTATTCTGGCCTCTCCTTGACAGAATATCAGTAGAAAACGCACCAGATCCACGTCTCTGCCTCCTCATCTTCCCACTTTCATATAAGGGATGTTTCAACAAGTCCAACTGTGCTCCAGGGCTCACAGTAATGCCGGCTTTTGTAGACTGGTGCCTGGGCCCTATCACAGATCCGCTTTCAATACAAGGACACAGATAAGTTGGAAGAAAAGGATAAAAAACTGTCACATGCAAACACTAATTATGTGGAAGCTTAAGTGATCGTATTAACAGCAAACAAAAATAGACATCAAGACAAACGGTGTCACCAGACAAAAGACAGAATATATAGTGAAGCTGTTTGAATCCATCCGAAATCCCCCAAGAACAGCACCAATTTACAAGAAGTCTGACACTCCAAGATGGAAGCTCGAGGTGGGAACATTCAGTGTCTAGACAGAAATGGAATCTGAAGCTTTGGATAGATAGCACAGGTTTTGGTTATACGGTTGTTTGATATTCTGAGTCGGCCTATAAACACCCCTGAGATTTCAGGACGTGGCTTGCAGGACATGGGACGGCTGCCCTAAGTTGGTATTGACAATTTTAAGTGCTTCATGGAAATAGGTCTGGTAGGATTTGATGTCTCCAGAGGTTTTTTGCAGTGAGTTACAGCTATTATTTCATTTTGGGGATAATCTTACAAATTCACATGAAGTGCTATAGGTAAAAACCGTTAGTGAAATGATCTAAAGGAACCAACGGGCTTTTCTTCCTGTTTTCTATTCCTGTGGTGAAACTCAGAGCTGTAATGCGATATTAATGCTCTAATTATGGCTTCTACTCAATCACTTAATTTGCCTGTATTTGAAACCTGTTCGCTATTTTCTGCATTGATCGCATCCAAAAATACAAAATCTGTATTGACCTATTAGCACTAAAATCATATTATTGAAAGTCTTTTAAAATTCAGGGTGCTTCATGCATAAACATCTATTTTTACTTAACTGCCATTTTAGAAAATCAGCTTTTTGATCACTGTGCTATTTCCCCCCCACTACACCAGGTATAAAAAGCAGGCAGAAGAATTTATGATCTATTCAGGGACAAGTATTTTCAACAAAATGCATTGGTAATAAAAAATAAGATGGAAGTAGTTGCTGTGTCTATGAATAATTACCAAGAAATTTTTCAGTAATGGAGGTAGTACCTTAGATTACAAATTCACATCTGCAATGTTTGACTAACAATAATTGCCATTTCGTGTTTCTCTTTTTTCTTTTCTTTTAATAAAGAACCATAACATGTCTAACTTATATGCCCTCAAGTAATTAAAAAGGTAATAATGTAAGGCTGCAATTAAAATACCATAAAGGGCAGCCTTCCAAACAAACAAATGTCAACGCTTTATTAGGCAGTTTTGTAAAGAGTATAAATATCTCCGGATCATTATCACAAATGCCAGTCCAGGCTGAGTCAACATGTAAATGAGACCCTGAGTCTCTGTTGGGTGCTCAGTGCACTGATGCCCATTGCACGCTTAAATATTAAAGAAGTATAAATAGAATCCAAAGAAATTCACATATTACCGGAAGCAATCCCAAGCCTTTGCAAAAATAAGATAAAATTTCTTTCGAGGAAGTTATCAGGCAGCCAGGCATAGTTAAAACTTATCAGCCTGTTCAATCATAGGCATTGTAATAGGTTCCTTAATCTACTCTACGAAGGATTTTTGCTTAATTCAAATGTTTCCAGATAGTTTCAAGGGCTCTGATGAGAGTAAAACCCCATCTTGTATAAATTATCCCTTCCAAATATTTTTTTCTGCTGCCTTACTGTAATTTTTTAGGTCAAATTACCAACTTGGGGGGTTTTATACAGTGAGAAACAGATCCAGGGGCTGAAGAAAGTGGGTTATTTACTTGGAAGTTATTTCCACAGTAAATGGGATTCCTTGAAAATTGTTTAAATGAGGGTTAGGAAATTGGGGAGTGATGATTAGGTTAGGCTGAATCTATTGGGGAAAAAAAAACCGATTTGTTTAGATGACTTTCTAACAAATGATCTGTTAATTATAAAAGTATAAGAAAAACAGGTAAAACTGGAATGTTAATTTTAAGGTAAAAGTTTGTCATGCATAGAAACCCTCCAACTCCCTTAGTTGCGAAAGACAAACTCGATTTCAGCAGATTTTAGCTAAAGGGATATATTTGAAATATAATAGGAAATAACTTGATATAACTTACAGAACCAGAATGGTCCATCTAATTGTCAACTATAAATGAAAACCTTAAAAAGGCAAGCTTTCCTCCCTGGCGGACAAATAAAATGCCTCCCTGAAAGCAATGGTGGGTCTTGGGCCTTCTGTGTGTCCTTCGCAGCCTGAGCTATCTCTGTGAGTATCAGTCTCAGGGACCCCCGGTTGGTGTTGATCTTGGTACCACCTACTCCCATCTGGGTGTCTCCAGCATGGAGAAGCAGAGATAATTGCAATAATCAAGGAAACGAACCACTCCAAGCTATGTTGCTCACTGGGCCCAGGACTCCCCTGCTTACTAAGCAGACACAGGCCTTCCCTACCTGCTCATCCAGGTTTAGGACGGTGATGGAGCGTGCCATGACCGAGGATGACAAGTCGCTTGGCAAATTTGAACTCACAGGCCGACCTCCTGCTCCCTGTGGAGTTCCTCAGACTGAAGTCACTTTTGATATTGATGCCAATGGCATCCTCAGTGTCCCTGCTGTGGGTGGGAGTACAGGAAAAGAGAACAAGATGACCGTCACTAAGGACAAGGGGCGTTTGAGCAAGGAAGACAATGAACGTCTGGGCCAGGAAACTGAGAAGTACAAGGCTGAAGATGAGAAGCAGAGGGATGAGGTTTCGTGGAGAGTTCACCTGAGTCCTGTGCTCGCAGGATGAAAGCATCTGTTGAAGATGAGAAATTTCGAGGCAAGATCAACGATGAGGACAAAGAGAAGATTCCTGACCAGTGTAATGAGATTAGCAACTGGCTTGATAAGAACCAGACTGCAGAGGAGGAAGAAACTGAACATCCGCAGAAGGAGCTGGAGAGTCTGCAGCCCCATCATTACCAAGTTGTGCCAGAGTGTGGGAGGAAAGCCTGGGGGCCTCCCTGGTGGTGGTGTCCTCCTTCTGCAGCCCCACCATTAACCAGGTTGATGAAGCCAACCCCAGGGTAGAGGTCGCATTGTTCCACACAGTTAAACACTGAAGGATCCCAATTCGTAGCAAATTATGTGGCAGATTTGAGGTGGGGCTGCTATAGCGAATTACTGGTATTGAGAATTCAGTCTCAATGCTTGAATATGAACCATGCTCACAGGGGAGGGAAATAACATTGTGATTTAAAAGGACTGTATTGTGAGTGGAAAATGCAATGTCTTAAATAAGGCCGTATTTAAAATTGGCATCAATCCGCCCCTCCCCCAAAAATGGTTTTTAGCAGTATGCAAATACAGTGATGCTTCTTTTCAAGTTTCTTGAGTGCTCAAAAGTGAAATCTCTGTAGCTTTAGGTTGTATTATGTTACTGGTTATATATTAATCAATTTTATGCATTTCTGTTTGAAAGTAAAAGAAATTATAACTTTCTTCAAAACTATTACATATTAATCTCTTTCGAGGAGCTTTGCATTGCAAGTCAGTTCAGTAAGAGTCAGAAGTTCACACAGATTATTTCTCACAGCCTAATTTAAAAGAAAGAAAAACTGAAATAAATTTTAGCTAATGGAATTCAAGGATATAGAAACATACACAGAGACAAGGAAGATGCATTTTAGTAATTTTACACCCGGGCATGCATTGATAACTACTTTGAGGCAACTCTCTGATAAAGAAAATTACACGCCATTAATTCTTCTTAATTTCTTTAACATTAGTAATGGTTTAAACCTCATGTTCCCTATTTTCTAAATCACTTATTTAAAACAGCCAGCCAGGCCAGGCACAGTTGCTCACACCTGTAATCCTAGAACTCTGGGAGGCTAAGGTGGGTGGATCACCTGAGCGCAGGAGTTTAAGACCAGCCTGAGCCACAGCAAGACCTCGTCTCTAAAAAAAATAGCTGATGTTGTGCCAGGTGCCTGTCGTCATAAATAAATAAATAAACATTCAAGAAAAACGTCAAAAAACCCTAAAAATAATTAAATACAAAAAAATTCAAGAAAAATAAATAAATAAATAAAATAGCAGCCACTGACTCAGGTCTGCCTTTCTCTCCGAAGTCTTTTGGCTCAGCGCTGATTTCCAGCAATCTAACCCCAAAAAGCATTTCACTCTGATTCTCGTCCTTTATTGGTTCTTTTAAGAAAAAGGAAAAAAGAAAACCTCAAATAAAACAAAAGTATGTTTCAGACGTCAAGTTTATTTCCATAATAATTTTGAAAATTAGACTATTAAACGTAAATTCAATCTAAAGGCAAGTGACAAAAAAAATGACTTTCTCAGTGTTAATGATTTTAAAGGTTTTCTATGTTTTCTTAGTCTCCATTTCTCTTTTTCTTCTTTCTTCTTTTTTCTATTTCTTTTCTCTTTCTTTCTTCCTCTTGCAAATGGACTAAACAGACGTACTTGATTATTGAGACAACTATTATTTAATTATTTTTCATAAGACCTCTTAAAAATTTTGGCTATACCTATAAAAGTCTTAGTCTTATGTAGCCTGCAGTAATGTAGGCTAATTTATATTTTCATATTATATATAATAAGTTTTTTAAAAAGTAAAAAATGTTACTAATTACCTAAGAGTAGTTCCATGTAAAATTCATGTTGCAATTATTTAAAGCCCTTCCTAATTAAACATGATTTTTGATTGCAAAGTACTATTGCATAATAAACTCTGTACTATATCATCAAAGGTTATTCACCTGTGCTTTTAAAGACGTGGCAGAATTCTAAGCGGCCACAAGGTGGCAGCATTGTACCATCAATGTTAGTAATGCGCGTCTTTGAAAAAAATGAAACCAAAATTTTGAGCTCCCAACAGTGAAAATATCTTTAAATACTGAAAAAGAAACCCAGGCCTAATTATACAAAATGATCGGAACTTTATGTAAATCAAATATATCCAGCCTTCATCTGGAGGCAACGTAAATGTAGTGACACTTTCTTAAGCCAATTTATTTTTACTAAATTTTTTTTTCAAGATTTTTTCTGATCCTTCACCGTCTCTTGTAAGTTTATTCAAAAAGTAAACTCCTGATTAGGTTTTCACAAATTTATTTTTATAATGCCAACAGCCGCAGTAAAACCTATGTAAGGAAAAAACGTGAACTTTGTTTTCAAATGTTGGTAGACGGTAGAGTAAAAACTCATACATCAGAGTCAGCTGGGTGGTAATTAGGAGGTGTCAGGGTCCACCTGTCAGGACAACCTGGGGACACCCGTAACCCACAGCACTCTACCCAGGGGGACAGCTTGAGGCTCTGTCTCAAAAAAAAAAAAAAAAAGAGTATATATGTAAAATTATTGGATAAATTTATTTTAACAGCAAATTCTTCTGTTCCTTTGCATTTTCAGTACATGGTAGAAGAGGTAGAAATCGTGGGGTGAATACATTTTAGAGAATCAACAGACTTGCACCACACAGAGGATCCGTCCTGTAAAAAATCTCCCTGGAATTAAAGAGTAACAAATCTCAGAGCGTAAAATGAACCACAGCAAAATTACGCCTTTGTACTTAAGTGTAGGGTACCAGGAACAATTTTGAGTTGGTGAAGATATGTCTTATCTCAAGCCCTAGTAAATCTGGAGGATTCTTTCTCTTGTCCTTAATATTATAGATGCAAGTTTCAAAATTAGAAAAACACAGGGCAGTGAAATGTACTTGGTTAATTAACTGCCAAGGTCTTTCAGAGTCATAGGCAGTGCCTGGAGAAGCCAGAATTTATGTGCTCAAGGATTATTTTCAGAGTGAAGTTATAAATGGTCCTGCGGTTTTTCATTTTTTGCAGCTTATGACTTACTCAGCACTTAGAACCGAACGGCTGATGCAGTTTTTACTTCTCAGCCATTTTGGTATTTCATGGATAAAGTGTTTCTTGCGTGTGAGAAGTTACACACCCAAGGTTTAGGTCCATAATTAAATGGATAACATTTGTTTAGAACGAAAAGCTTTTTTTAATTTCAGCACTTCAGTGAATAAGTATATTTATCCTTTTGAGAAAACCTTCTGGGCAACATTGCCATTCAAAAAATAGAATCT
>NW_003852525.1:1256260-1262565 GCF_000181295.1 Otolemur garnettii | reverse complement strand
AGCTTTGGGGAACTAGCTCACAACTAAGGCAACATTAATTTTTCCAAGTTTACCTTTCATCACACATTTTTCATAACATTGTGGGGAGAGGGTGATAAATGGCTAAAAATGCCCTCTCTATACTGATTTCATGTCCTACATTTTTGGCAGATCACCCAGTGAATAAACATGTAAGTAAAATTATTGTCCATCTAGATATAGAAAATGCAGCAAAAATGTCAGCCCATCTTTCATAATATGGCTTCTGTGTGACTGTATATATATATTTATTATGGATTACATTCAAGATAAAATTCAAAGTCATAATTCAAAGGTAATGATTTTGTAATTGTTAGCCTCAAGACTAACTAGACAATAAACGTTGATCTTTCTAAATATTAATTGGAACATAAGAATGGGAATTACTTAATATTGTGGTTTTTGCTGTCTAACTAGATCCTGACTGTCCTTTTCTTTGTACCTACTGGAGATTTACGGACTGCAAGACTTTGGATCTGAAATGAGATTGAAAGGACGGTGTGACTTTCCTCTCCAGCACTGTCATCATCCAGATAGGGGTGACAAGTGTGGCATCCGCCACCTGCCTGAGGACAAAACGGGGCCATTTGGCACATGTACAATATAGACATTTTAGAGCTCATTAGGCAAAGAGCTGGCAAGCCACAGTGATTTTCTCTGATAAAATTCCCTTGATCTCTTTAGAGGAAATGTCTTTTAATTGTATATAGGAGTTCAAATGGACCACGAACCACCGTAGTATATCAAATCTCTATACAATGTTACCGCTGTTTAAGTATAGCATTTCCATTACTTCTAATTTAGTTAATTACAATTTACCTACCTACAGTCCCACGGCAGTTTGCATTGGAAGTAGCGGTTAATTGCTTTGTTCCAAAGAGACATTACTGTGAACTACTAAACTAGTGGTGTTCTTAACTTCAGAATGGTTGCTTTCAATTTTGCCTGGATGGGTTCCTAGGACTGAGTCTTAGGAGCTATTTAAGAGGCTACAATATGGGTGTTTTAATCTATATCTGATATTCGAACATGTCAATTAAAATGTACATTAGCTCTTGAAATATTTTATCTACATCACACTTTTATTGCATTAAGTTCCTATATTTTCTCTTAATTTGGAAAATAGACATACACATGGGAAAATAACTGTGGTACATACATAAGGAGTTGTGTAAGAGACAAAACTGCTTATTAATAGGTTATGGAATTGAATTGAGGGAGAATATACAGAAATGGTCATATGGCAGAGATTGTATTTATTACATGTAGATGTGTTACGTGTCAATTAAGCATAAGTGGGGCACACTTTATGTAAATGACGACACTTCACTTTGATATAATAATAAGAAACACAGTAATTTGAAAGTCACATGTAAGAGGAGAAACACTCAACTTAAAAAATAAATAAAGTCACTTAATCCCTATAGGATTAGCTCACATCACAAAGTCCCAGAGTTGGCTCGACACCTGTGGCTCAAGCGGCTAAGGCGCCAGCCACGTACACCTAAGGTGGTGGGTTCGAATCCCCAGCCTGGGCCTGCCAAACAACAATGATAGCTGCAACCAAAAAATAGCCAGGCGCTGTGGCGGGCGCCTGTAGTCCCAGCTACTTGGGAGGCTGAGGCAGGAGACTTGCTTGAGCCCAGGAGTTGGAGGTTGCTGTGAGCGTGATGCCATGGCACTCTACCCAGGGGGATAGCTTGAGGCTCCATCTCAAAAAAAAAAACAAAGTCCCAGAGTTGCAGATGGAGGCTCAGATGTGGAGAGAGTGGAACACTTTTCCACTGTTGGTAGGGCTGCAAACTCATGCAAATTAGACCTGCCATTTGACACCGCAGTCTCATGACTAGGCATCTATCCAGAAAAAAAAAAGTCATCATACCACAAGGACATTTGCCTTAGAATATTTACTTGTTTATTGCAGCTCAATTCACAATTGTCAAGACATGGTAGTGACCCAAGTGCCCCTCAACCCTGGATTGATTAACAAACTGTGGTATATGTACACCATGGAATACTATTCAGCCATGAAAAAGATAGAGGCTTCACATCTTTTGCAATATCTTGGATACACACCTCTCTCAAGCCAAGATTTTCAGTTAAAATACCCCAAATGGCTGTCTTTCATAAAACACCAGATAAAACTGGTATGTAAATATCAAGGCACCGATTTAGGTGGTGGTCTAACATCTTCACTTGAGCAAAGTACCACTTTTAGAGGTGAGAACAGATCTCAACAGAGTATTTTAGAATTCAGATGTGGAAGAGGAAAAAAACATATTATTTTCTTTTCAAAGGGATGAGGTAATCTATTTTTGAAAAAAAGTTTAGTCTTGGCTACCTGCACACTTTCTGTCCATTTCTTGTTTTCAAACAAACTTGTTACATGTTGTTTTGAACTAGGAGGTTAATTTAACCCAAAGATTTTAAAGTCACATTCAGCACAAATGGGTCGTAAGAGGTCCCTTAAGTCGGCTGATCTCAACCTTGCTTTTTCTTTGAGAGACACGGTCTCTTTGCTTTACTTTTAGTTGATTTCACATTGAGCACTCAAGAGGAAACTTTTAATACTAACCATCTGGCTCTTACTGCCTAACAAATTATAAGCCACTCTTACCCCTTTAATTTTCTTTTAAGGCTAAAAACATTAAAAAATTTTAGCGTCTATAACAATATTCCACATTTCAGCTCTTTGACTACAATATAAGCTGCAGTAATAAGATAAACTTATTTGAAATCATTACTTATATTTATAAACTTATATTAGCTCATCTTATAAAATATATTAGCTACTACAGAGATGGTGTTAGAACGATTTTGTCGTATGTGTGAATATGTGGGCACATGTTCGTGTGTGCCCATATGATAAGAATTATTCATGGTATGGATAGGAGAATTTTAGGGAGAATTTGAAGCTCCCGAGTGGATGCCACAGAACCTGCCATGGGAAGTGATGATCAGGACCGGGTTTTGTGGCCCAGTGTCCATCAGCTCCAGTACCCACTGTCACCATAAAATCACCCATTAGATTTCATTTCTCAGGTTCTTCCATGTTCCAAACTCTTCTGAATTTCAAGAACTGAAGTTGTTGGCACATAAAAATATTCTAATAGATTTCTTCCCTTAATGTAAATGAAAAGACACACACTTGGCTAGGAGTTGTAGTTTATCGAACCCTGACCAACAGTCTTGTACAAGACAGGGTGACCCCAGTTCCCGCTGTGTGTCCAAAGCATTGGTGCATCACAACTGCTCTATTGTATTGTTTCATGCTAAGAAAAAGCAAATTACTGGTGAGAAAGTACAGCTGCTTATTCTGATGTCAAATGTGATCAAAACAAAAAATTAGAGGAAAGTATTTTATTAATAAAATTTATTTTTGAATAGTTATTAATGCCTAATTGGAAGAATTTTATACATGGCGGTGCCCCTGGCTCAGAGGAGTAGGGCACTGGCCCCATATACTGGAGGTGTTGGCTTCAGACCTGGCACCAGCCAAAAAAAAAAGCAGGGTGGCACCCGTGGCTCAAAGGAGTAGGGCACTGGCTCCATATACCAGAGGTGGCGGGTTCAAACCTGGCCCCAGCCAAAAACTTCAAAAAAAAAAGGACTTAAATCACTTAAGTTTTTAGATTAAGAGTATAATTATCAATAGTACTTCCCTAAGACAGAAAACATTAGCTGAATGTTGTCCTTACACCGTGAACTAGGCTGGGACATTTCTAAGAATCTTAGGAAGCAAACACGTCTATATGAGAGCAACATTTAACCATCTACAAAGAAGAATTTCTAAAATGCCTCCTAAATTATTCAATATTTTGCATAAATTTTAAAGAGGTTGTTTCTCTTTTTCTTGCTGATTTGCTTGAGTTCTTTGTAGATCAGGGTTATGAGCCCTTTATCGGATATAGTTGGCAAATATTTTCATCCATCTTCCGCAAAACACACAAACAGAACCTGTTCAGAAGAAGATAGATAAATAGCCAATAGCAGTACAAGAAAAGGCTTGAAGTCACTAAAAATCAGGGAAACGGGAATTAAAGCCACAATGAGATATCATCTAGCTCCAGTGAGAATGGCTATCACCAAAAAGATGCCAGGGCAGCTGTGGAGAGAATGGAAAGCTTCCCCACTCTTGACGGGACACAAAATGACTACAGCTGCTATGGAAAGCCGTGTGGCGATTCCTCAAAGAACTAAAAGTAGACCTACCATTTGATCCAGCCATCTACCCTGCCTCCCCCCTAAAAGAGTCATTTTATCAGAGATTTTACATTTTATTCGCCTGATAGGATATTAAAAGAGAGGTTATGAAACAAAAGATAACTTGAAAAGAGTCTTTTAAAGAAATCTAGTAGTGGTTCTCAACTCAATTTAAGGTTAAAATAACTGTATCCTTGGAACACTCCATAAATATTTTCCCTGTTGAAGTACTTGTTCCACTGATGGTAAACACAGTTTCTAGGACCAGAATTTGTTCATATTCAGTAGAATGTGGATCTTACAGATTATGACCCAGAGCTCTAGTATTGTGGATACTGGATATATGTGTAAAACACTATCAAAGCAGGGAAACCAGAATTTATTTGGAAAATATTTCATATTTGATACCTCAAGAGAATATTCCTGTGGTCATTACAGAGCAAAACAGCAATATATGACCTTCTTAGAGTTCTACTCCACTGTGTGATTTTATTTTGAATTACACGGTTGGGGATTGATGTATTTTTCCAATGATAAGAGGTGCTTCGAGTTTGGGGCTCCCCCATACTTCTTTCTATACTAGTTTCAGAAACTGCTTTTCGGACCCCTGTACCTTCAAAAACTCGTAACTTGTTTTTACTACATATAATATCTTTATTACCTTTCTTTATCTATGTGGGAAATGTTTATTTAACCTTAAAGACACAGTTCAAATAGCGAAGTCAACTTGTCTATCTGTGCTACCATTTTATGAAAAGTCATGGTACAATAAAAATTAGCAATTGAAAGTATGATTTATTCTGTAGTTATTTGTTTTTCATATCTGTGTCTCTCACTAGACTGTGAACTCAGTGGGCCAGTGATAAAATTTCATTTCTAACAGAGACTGTTAAAAGCGACTGGCTCATCGTGAGAAGCAAATATGCCCTGGGTGAGTGAATACATGAATATATTAATACATTAATTAATTAATAACTGAATATGTGAAACTTGAAAGGACGAAGATATGAATAAATGAATTTAGAAAATTGAGAAATTTATTAGTTTGGGATGTATTAGTTGGCATTTTGTCTACTTCTGCTGTTATGAACTGATAAAAATAAAGAAAATATTTTCTTATTTTAAAGAAATAAAGAAAAATAAATAAGTTTCCTTAACCTCATTTGTTTATAGTTGGGTCCTTTTTAGATCATTTTAGTCCCTGTGCTCTTTTTAGATCTTAGGAAATTAAATATAAAACAACTATCTAACATCTTATCTGTTTAAACTTTCAGCATATTTATATGTGGGTGCTTTTGTTTGTGTCTCAGTATATTGAGTAACTGTAAAGATAATTGTAAATAAACAAAAGAAAAAGGAGCCATCACATAATTGCAAAAGGTTACGGTCTCAGGCATAGACAGCGTTGTAACGGTTCTATTATCAAACAAGAAAGGAGAATGTATCTAATTAACATTATTTTCCTTCAGATCTGTGTTTTTGGAGAAGAAACATGTGAAATTCACATAGCATCACTCAAAAGGCAAATGGTGAATGGACTCTTAGAAGTAATGCAATGTTTTATTTTTAATGAAAATACAAATAAAGAGTGAAGCGCTTGCCTTTTAATTCTGCCTCAGCCTACGTCTGCTCATGTACGAACCTGGCTTGTTGATTGAGTTGTTTCATTAATGATATGAAAGAAGACGCTTGAAACACTTGGGGAACACGAGTGAGAGGCACAGAGAGAATTCAAAGAGATGATTTGAAGGTTCTGTGGTAAAAGCTCGGTTTCTCCAGCTAATTAGGGCTGCTGGGATTCTTAGAATATTTAGTTTCTAGGTCAAATTTAGTTTAGTGTCTATTCTCTAACCCAGTGAAAAATAAAGTTAATAAATATTTTAGTATACAATTATTTTCCCTTGGAAATCTATCATCTCTTACTATCTTCTTTTTTTTTCCACTTTGGCAAATGGAAAAGCAGATGGTTAAAAATGAACATAACTTGCCCTATGAAATTTGCATATTTTGAATTTCTATTTTTAAATCGCTTACTTAATAAAAGTTAATATGTCACTTAAATGCTAGCTGTACTTTATTATTAG
>NW_003852525.1:1254665-1255771 GCF_000181295.1 Otolemur garnettii | reverse complement strand
TTTTTGCAGTTTTTTATTTTTTTTGGCCAGGGCCGGGCTTGAACCTGCCACTTCTGGTATATGGGGTTGGCGCCCTACTCCTTTGAGCCATAGGTGCTGCCCACACGTTTCTTATTTTTACAGAGATTGTACATTTCCAATTTCTCATTCCATTTTTTTTTCTAACCCTTTTATGGTGACAGAGAAAAGGCATTCAGAAAAAAGTATAAATATAAAAACACAGGTTATATATACAGATTACAATAAACACCCATTTATTAATCCCCTGGATTAAGGATATAAAATATTAGCAGGAGTCCAGATTCTGCCAAAAGTGACTTGCAAATCACAATGTTTTCTGCCCCTGGTAGGCACAATCATAGCGTGTCTGCTTGGTACGCCCTGGTAGGCACAATCATAGTGTATCTGCTTGGTACGTCCTGGTAGGCACAATCATAGTGTATCTGCTTGGTACGTCCTGGTAGGCACAATCATAGCATGTCTGCTTGGTACGCCCTGGTAGGCACAATCATAGTGTATCTGCTTGGTACGTCCTGGTAGGCATAATCATAGCATGTCTGCTTGGTACGTCCTGGTAGGCACAATCATAGCGTGTCTGCTTGGTACGCCCTGGTAGGCACAATCATAGCGTGTCTGCTTAGTACGTCCTGGTAGGCACAATCATAGCATATCTGCTTGGTACACCCTGGTAGGCATAATCATAGCGTATCTGCTTGGTACGTCCTCCTTTTAACCTTCTGCATGTGCATCCTCCATCAAGGTAGGTTTGGTTCTGTCAATTTGAAACTTTATAAAATGGACTCATCCAATGTGTATCTTTTTGTGTGTTCTGCTTCTTCAACTTGTGTTCATTTTTCAACTGTTTTTCTTTTTCAAAAAAAATGTATTGCCATGTAGTGCTCTATGGTGAAAATATTCCCTTTAAAGGAAAAAGTCTTTCCCTGATGAACATTTGGTCTATTCTATACTGAGGCTATAAAAATAAGCAATTGTAATGTACAAAGACACACAGTGCTGGATTTTTCTGAAAGAGAAATAGTGAGTGAGAAGGGCGTGCCTGCCTTTAAATTTATAATATAGTGCCAATCTTTCCAGATTAAATGCTG
>NW_003852525.1:1251920-1252637 GCF_000181295.1 Otolemur garnettii | reverse complement strand
ATAGAATACCCCCAAAAATGTACTATTAAAGATAGATTGGAGGGTCTCTCTTTTCACGGCTAAGGAACACCGACTCCAAACTTTTTATCATGCTGATGAGCCTCTAGGATCTGTTTCCTCATTTGTCATGGTTAAAATTTGAAGATATTCTTAAAGAATGACATTTCACAAATCCTTTAGGAGGTTATTTCATAAAGTCTTCTTTATAGAGTGAATTTCTGCTCCTATATCAAACACCCTCACTCTCATTGTGAAACTTCAATGAAGGGAAGGGGAGGGGAGCAGTGAGGGGGTAACTGTCAGCTATTATGCCTCTGTAGGTTTAAAAAGTCTTTGTTGAATGAAGTAATCTTATTGATCTTTCAATCTAAATAGGCAAGAATTTTTGATAACGTAATCTATTTTAATGCATTTAATCATTTTCTCAAGAGCTGTTTTTCGTGTGGGCAATTGTTAGAGCTCACAATTTCAATAACCTGAAAACATACAGAGATGGACAAGAGAATTCTCAGGTAAAATAGAATCATTGCTATAAATAAGGTCTAAGCCTCCCAAGTAGCGAGAACCATAAGCATAGCCTACTATACCTGAGTGATTTTTCTATTTTCAGTGGAGATGGGTCTCGCTCTTGCTCAGGTTGGTGGAAGTCAGAAGCTCAAGAGAACCTCCTGCTTTAGCCTCCCCGAGTGCTAAGATTATAGTGGCCCACTGTGCCTG
>NW_003852525.1:1244924-1251301 GCF_000181295.1 Otolemur garnettii | reverse complement strand
GTGATATTGAGAACAAACCTGCCAAAATATTTTTCAAATATGCACTATGTATTTGAAGACTAAATGTAACCAGCTCAAGAAATATAACTTGATTTTTAAATCTGTCTTCAATGTTAAGGCATGATTAGTTCTCTAATTGTATATAGTATTGTAATAATTTATAAAAACAAAGGATCAGGACAAAGACCAGTTAGTCACAGAGGTCTAGTGACTACCTAAAAATCTTCCCTTTGAATCTGCAAAGCTGCTTAATTTTTTATTTTGCCAAGTAACTATGTTTCAACATTCCCACTTGTACATGTGAATTCAGAGTTATAAATTCATGTAATTACTGCATAAAATATAAAATTCCATAAGAAATTTTTTCTATAGTATTCCTTTTGCATAAAATGTGCTTATTTTTCCATTAATATTAATGTCTATTCCCCTGCAATAAAAACAAGTATTCCTTCATAGTTCCCTAAAATCAAGATGGTGAAATATGAAGGTTAGTAAGTATAAATATTACAGAACTTGGGTCTGAGACTGTAATCAAGAAACACGCTGAAATTGTAAGGCCTCTGTTATGACTATTTCTATTGAAAAGACATCAGCGCCGCTGTCAGAAAACTGAGGAGAATGATTATTTCTTTTAAAGGAAGCACGAGATCTAAATGTTGATACTGGAAGGCACGGATAGAAAAAAATCAGTATTTTAGCAAACGACGATACATTTCCCTGGGATCAGCCACGCAGAAGCCAAAGGAAGTAGGTTTGAGGCAAGTGCCAAGCAAGAGGACATGTCTGCAGAGCAATCATGAGACTCTGGCTTGGGAATTCTGGGCTGCTGGGATCAATCAGCAGCAGCCAGAGAAGTGAATTTCCCATGATTAGACAAGCTGGGGTATTTTGCGTTAATTCTCTGGACCTATTAGTAACCCTCACGTTTTTGTGTGTGGAGCACAGGATAAACTTGGGAGGAGGTTACATTGAGGAATCATCCTTCTATAGGTGATTTCCCGTAAACTTGGGTGAGAAAATTAGAATTTATTATCAAATTTTGTATTAAAATAGGTCACCACCATTAGAGCTGAGATCATCTTCCCCTGTAGGGTGGCCTTGGATTTAAACCTCACGCTTTTTAGTGGCACACCAGTATGAGTCCTGCATATCATCACCTGGAAGACCTTCAATTCAATTGAGCTGCCAAGTTCTACAAAAGCAGCGTTGGGATTAGTACTATTTGAGTTTGCAATAAACTAGCAAAATTGGAGGAAAAATACATATATCTAACCTTTACCTAGAGTGTAGACTCTCTAATGGGAGTTTATAAAGATTAAATCTTATATAAAGCAAATTAAACAAGCTAACGAATAAACACTGAATAATAAATTTTTGTAAGACTCTAAGGATGTTATTTAATATTTTTTAGAAAATATATATTTGTCATTTTTCAAAATTAAATCATAGCTGTGTACATTAATGCATTATTTACATTTTTTAATATTCAGATGTGAAAACTGACGTTCTTTCCTTTTTTTTGTTTTTAAATCATTTTGCCCCGGGCATCAGTAACGTCGTCGGGGTAGGGTGAGAGCTTGTGTGTGCGCTGGCAAGGAGTGGCATTTTCAGCTCTTTTCTATCTAAAATTGAATAATTATATAAAAAGGTATTGCTTCCTGACCCAGTTTCTGAGCTGAATGTGAATTAGGTCGTCCCTGTTAAATGGACCGCGCTCTCTGAAGATGCCCCGCACTGCCTTGCGGAGCTCAGAGAAAAACACCTGCTCCTTGTAACGACCCTGGGGCTGCATCAGGGTCTCTTAGAGCGCACGCGCTGGTTGCGCTTAATCCAGTGGCTCAGGAGCGTGAAAACCAATAGCCCTACTCTAAGCACTTGAAAATCCATAGTCTGGATGGATGACCTGTCGCTCTGCTTCTAAAAGAATATGAAGTAATTCTAGAAAGGTCGAGCTCTGAGGCCAGGGAGGGCGAAATAGCGTCATCAGCATCAGAGCTGTATTGGAAATTCAGCTCCTACCCACAGAGATGTTTCCAACTGCGGCGTCCCATCCTCGCTGCAGAATTGATTTGATTGAGCAAGAGGACGCAGTATTGTAGTGTTACGTCACTTATCACCATAAACTGAGACTGTTAATATTTAATGGGGCCAATCAGTGTCAGATAATATAAATTATAGTCTTAAATCTAGAGCTCTAGCTATGGTCACAACTGGGACAACTTTGTTAAATTGATTCATTTTCATTAGTTTCACCTTACTTTGATATTTTTCTTCAAAAAAGTGATACAAACATAAACCTTATCACCTGTCTTTAGAAGAATTCTTATTTTTGCACATGTTCTAGGGCTACATAAGCAAATATTAAGGTTTATTTACAATTCAACTAAAAGTATAACCCCTCAAATCCAACTTCGTATTCTGTATGTTATTTCTAGAATGTTTATGAGGCTCAGGGATACATCGTTATGTTTTGTAATGTAAATGGCATAAGTATAAAAATATATAATCTATATCTGAAATGATATATAAAACTTTATGTAAAATTCTATATTTTATAACTATATTGTATTAGTTTTTATATTTTATGTATGTCTAAAACATATATAATATAAATTTATTTTTATGTAAAATATATATTTCATGTATATATTATAATACGTATAAAACTGTGAGAATCAGCCCTCACTTCCATGGCGCTCGGCTGGCCCTCCCAGGCTTGGGGGTCTGTCCTCTGGGGGGGACTCAAGCTCCAGCTGTGAAGCGGCTGCGTTCAGAGGCTCCTCCCAGGCTGAAGATGGCAAATGCGGGGATGGTTTCCCTGCCTGGCCGGCAGCCTGCAGGCCCGCGTGGGAGGTCTTTGCAGAAGCCGGTTAGCATTCGGGGAAGATCAAGTCTTCACACCTTCGCGCACTTTCTTCCAGGCCGCCTTCTGTGTGCCTTCATTTTAAACAAAACAGCTGCGCCTCCGTTTGTCTCTGATGCATGTGGATCATCACGCAGGCGTTTGCTCTGGTGGGCTGGTGCTCACGGGTTCCGCTCTAATTAAGGATGATGAGTGGAAGTGAGACGGGGAAGGTCCACAGCGCTCATCTGACGGGAAGACCGTGCATTCCTCAAAATAAGCAAACGCTGCAGCAGCTTCAAAGCGCCCCATGACGCTGTGAAGTTCGTCTGTTGCGCTGGCAGGGCTGAGACAAGACGTGGCCCCGGCAGGCATCGGCGTGTCCGGGGAGCAGCCTCATCTCCCTGGGGGGGCTGCGTCTGAAGTCGGTCATGGGGGACCCCGGAGCCCGCTCCGTGCTGCTGTTATCCAGATGTGCGTTGCCTCTGTAGAAATGCAATTTCACAGTCATTACACATGTTAAGTTCATCAAGAAATCACTATAGCAGAAAGACGATGGAAGCATTTCAGAACCTCGTAGATTTGCCTATCGATCAGCTTATTGATTTTGTGTTGCCTATGATTACAGTGCTATTTGTGTGTATTTTTATAAACAAAGTGATTGATTAGCCTTGGCCAGTCCTGCTGTTGAATACTACACAGAACTATCTTCCCTATCCAATATCTGTAATGTATGTCTCAGTGCCATAGTTGAAAATATCAGCTGAGTTTCTTTTATTCTAGAATATACACCTGGGTAGTTTTTAAGAAAATCTGTCAGGATGGCTAGAAAAAGCAAACACACGATGGAGCTAATAATTTCGTGTTTGGTAGATCTTTTAAGGTAACAGTGGCCTCTGGTCTTTAACCATGATCTGTAGCCAACTGAGTAAACAGGCTGAGAATTTAGCCAGTGAACCAGTAAAAGACAAGCAGAGGAGCTGATGGAAAGTTGTCTGACAATTCAGAGACCACATTTTTAAACTCAAAACTAATTAATTTTTTATTTTTTTGCTTTTAATACTTTATTACAATTAAAACGACAGAGAAGCAAATCAGTTAATGTCATATGTATGTTCACAGTGCTACATAACGTGTTTTCATACATACCTACAAAGAGATCAAATATACACGAAAAGCAGTCTTGCTATTATTAATATAAACTTCGAAAATAACATTAATTAAGAAGAATAGTACTAAAACACTTAATAGACAGTTTTTATAATTTCTTGGGAATTTTTGCTTCTGTTTATTTAACTTTTTTTGATTTTTTGTTTTCTCCATCTGCCTTTTTATGGATGTAACTATGGAGTACGGCCTTGGCTTAACTCTCTTTGCGATGGAGTTATTTCGAATGTAGTAGAACCTCTGTAAGGTGACTTACCCAAGGGACAGCAACAAAGTGGTCAACGTAAGGAATCAGGCCTGCTCTACTGATATGTACAAGCGACGTTTGTCTGGTCTATGAAAATCAGGTCAACTTCAAGGAGGTGGTCACTGTAGGGAGGTGGTGGACCATGGAGGTTCTACTTTATAAGAAAAGCCTCATGTAACAGGAAAATGACTTCTGAAAGTCACTCTTTTTGTCTACCTGGAAAATAACATAACCAAACTCCTTTATAAATAAAAACTGCTAGAGCACCTTATACAATTAATCTGCCTTTCAGTAACTATTGCAAATGAACTTTAGTTCAATGTTCAGTGTGCCCACCGTCAGGATATAAGAATAATTATTGAAATTTTAAATGGAAATCTTAAATTTATTATATGATTGTAATTAAGTACTGTTCAGAACTGTCCTTATATGCTCTTTTAACTTATCGGATTAGCTTTGAAATAGTGGCTTTTGGTTGTATCCTAAATGGACTTGGCAAAGTTTAATCATTAGTGTTTCTCCCGTACAGATATTCCTATATGACAATCATTTTATATTCTACCCAGTTCTCTTCTTTAAGCTAACTATCCATTAATATGTTCTCAGGATTATTTTCCAACTCCTTAGCAATGTACATCGTACCTGCGAAACTGTAATTGGACCTGATAACCATCTGGATGGTTGTTTTTATGGCAACTGCCGCTGAGTTTTCTTCCTTAAGCCACAGAAGAGAAATCTAAATTGAATGATCAAAATAAAGAACCCCCAGATGCACTGTAGTAGCTTTCAGGCAGAGGACTGTCTTGCTGTGCTCACATCTCTTTTTCATTTTAAAAGAAAATTAATGAACTACATCAACCAGAACCCAGTGAAACAGGGAAGCACGCTCCCCGCCAATGGGGTTTTAGTGTCTTTCAAGATAACTCTTCCAAGTAGAATTAGTGGACGGAGAGCAGAACAGACACCCCAGGTGGGACTTATTTTTAAAGTATTTAAATATCAGGCACATGGATAGAAACTGTGAAACTCAGTATCCTAGGTAAAATATTGTTTTATAAATGTAATTCCTGAATAACCTGACAAAAATTAAACCTGTTAATTTCCTCATTAATTTTGATATTTTGAATAATTTATTGTTTCATTCATATGGGTAAAATAAAATGAAGACTTACATCCTGGAAAATAATTGAACTCTCTTAGGGAACTTAAAATGATAGTATCTATTAACCAAAAATATGCATTTCAGGGCAGCACCTGTAGCTCAAAGGAGTAGGGCGCGGGCCCCATATGTGGGAGGTGGTGGGTTCAAACCCAGCCCTGGCCAAAAACTGCAAAAAAGAAAAATAAATAAATTAATTAAAATAATCTTAGTTACTAAAGAAAACTCTTTATCTTCAGAAACTTTGCTACTAAGGTATAAAGAAGAACAGAAAAGTGGTGTGCGTTATTTCCCAGATGCTCAGGCACTATTTGCCCTTCTGATAGAGACATATTAAAGTTCACCAACTTGGGGACCGTGTACTTGGGGTCAGGGCAGTCTGTTACTTCGATCTCGCCTGGTTAACCCAGCTAAGAACCCCTCACATACAGCTTCGGCGTTTCACCTTCCTCAATTAGCCAATCCCCTTGAAAGAAAGGCAACGTTGAGTCTTACCTTTTCTCCTCCTAGACCTTTGCTCACCATCCTGCTGCTAGCTGGCCCTGAGTATCCACTCCCCTGACGCACACACTCGGAGCCCCTGGGCACTCAGCACCACAGGCTATGATTGGAATTTGTCCCACTGCTAAAGTCCTGCAGAGGTATGAGCACTGGTAATGAGGATAGCTGAAGAAATTGCACTAAACTCCAGGCCGCCTCTTACTTTGTCTACCAACCCCCATGACTGGGTCTTTGTTTGCCTCCGGGATATCCGGCCTTTGTCCGTGCCCTCCTTGAAATACTGAATCTGACTCTAGTAGTCTAAATACATCAAGTAGTTTGCGACGTGGATTTTAGGTACCAAAGAAATTATAAATATGTTTAAAAGAGAAATCACGTACTCAGTGCAAAATTGAAGATAATTTGTTAGCCATGCTAGAAGCAGAGAGATGATGAGGTGCATATTACAATAGCAGAATAAG
>NW_003852525.1:1220197-1244768 GCF_000181295.1 Otolemur garnettii | reverse complement strand
TGTCTTTGGAAGGGAAAAGGTGCCTGCTTCACAATAACCTATGTTAAAAATAAAATTTAAAAAATACATGGTACAGAGGCCCTAGCTTCCACTTTTACTATCATAATTATGTGCTTATGTCCAGCGATTTATATTGGGGTACAGAAAAAAGAAAACATAAAATCCATGCTTTTATATTCATAATATGAAGAAGCATCATTCATATCAAAACAATACAGTGAAATATGGTATTCAGGCTCACAGCAAAAGGGTGAGCTTTGGGTTATCGCGTTGAATCAGAGAAAATTGTGGGACAGCCCTGATTTAGAGAAAAGTTGTCTTAAATGTAATATCATGGAGCAATGATGAGGTGTGGGTGAATGAAGGCTTAAAAATAAAAACAAAGTAATGATTTCATTCAGCTAAGGACGTGTTACTTGACCCAGAAGCATAATATACGTGGGAAGAAAACGAAAATCTGTATCAACTCAGGTAGCTGTCTCACTAAGCCATGTAGGAGACCTATGGAAATAGAACCCAGAAGGCATTTCCCCTCTTACCTCACGGCAAATGGGGAGGACTGGGTCCCATGAAATCAGTAAACCACAGGAATCTGTCACCCCAACACCCGAACCTCAACTCTGGAGAGATACTGGAAGTGGCCGCATCTACCAGTACTTGAAAAAGAATCAGAGTTTGGATGGAAAGAGACCAACCTGGCGACTGTAGCAACAGAAAGACCAGTAAGACGGGCCTTGTAGGATGCTGAGGAGACTGGTCAGACACATTTTCACGATAAACACAGGTAAAGCTCGAAGCCCTGATGTTCATTTTTATTCCTCCAGGCTCACTTTTTGCTTCTGGTGTTCATTGATATGTCTGTGATTTCACAACGTGTTAGGGTGGAAAGATTCTCTACCGTTCAGTGGAGGTTAATGGTTAGTTTTGATTAAAGGAGAGGAAAGGTTTGGGAGGTACCTGGGGCTGCGTGACGGCAAGCCTGGGGCACTGAAGGATGATCTGAGTAGGGTCCAGTATTCAAGCGGCAGGTGAGCGGAATACCCTGACTTTACCATGACACAATTCATCCAGGCCCAAAATTCACTTATACGCTCTAAACCTACTGGATTAAAAATATCTTTAGTAAAAAAATAAAACAAAAAAAAAAACTTTAGTAATAATTAAAGGTTAAGGTACCTTATTATCTATCATTTCATACGATCTTTGCTATTCCATTATAGATACAAAAGGCTGCGATTTGGAAGAAATTGGGAACTAAAGACTGATTTTCTGACTGCAGCATTGATGGGGTTTCTACTTTAAAGAAAACGATGTCTATAAACAAATGCATTCTCCTGTGTTAGCTTTTTAAGATACGTGGGTGGTTGAGATACACAGCCAGGGCATTTTAACGAACATATTTTTACTTCAGTGCAATCATGAGTGGCCATTTGCTATTTTTAACAGCCCTGCGTCCAACCGCCTTCCTCTTTTAATGAACTTTCCCACTGAGTGATTCTCTTATCAGGCACAAATCACTGCTTTTCACTCTGAAACCAAATTCATTTAATGTCTTTTCCCCTACACACTGGCAGCAGGAACACAGAAGGTGGATTAGACTTGGCTAATTGAACGTGTTACTAAGATTTTGGTATCTAGTGGAAAAAGAAAAAGAAGGGTCAAAATTTATTCACAACATAAATCAGTGGGGTCGTGGCAGGAAAACATAGTAATAATAGTAATAGATAACCAGTGTTAGTAATGGATAACCAGTATTAATGGATAACCAGTGTTATCCATTACTAGAGTTGCCAAGATACTCAGGGTTAGCGACGTCCTAGTCTGCCTGGCAAAGACGTGGATGCTGAGTGTTTCTTGATTCTTGCCCCTTTCAGTCCTGCTCATTCATCTTTTCCTTAATTTCTTCTATTCCCTTAAATAATATCAGGTTACAATGACTTAATTATCTGTTTATTTTGGGCAGAGTTGTTCTCAATTGATTACAAGTACCTTAGACTAGTAAGAATTGTTCCAAAGATAGGGATGTGGTCAACATACCCTTATTAAAATGTGAGGAATCTGGACCTGGTTATACGTCCTACCAAGCACATAGAGTTGCTGCAAATTCTGTGACTAACATCCTGTATTGCTGATGTTGCCAGCTGTGACCCACGTAAGAATAAACTCATTTATTTATTGCCTGTGGTCCTCTGGAATGAGGGGCTCATGTGGGATGAGGATTTGGGAGATTTTGTGGGTCCTAACATACAAAATTAAAATTTTAACAATTTTGGTTAGCTAGGTGAATCCTAGAGGTAAAGGATAGGTGATGCAGGATTCTAAGCTCATATCCTTTAAAGCTTGCTTTAGACAGAGCATAGAATTACAACTGATGGTCTCTGTTTCACCAGGCTGAATCAGTATGTCACTGCACCCATATTCCTGAAAACTAAATTCTACAATGAAATGCAAACAGTAAGCCAATTAAGAAAGAGAAAATAACAAACTTAAATTACTTACACATGCCAAATCCATTGTCACATTGTCTTTCTTTGTGAAGGAGGTATTCTAATAGGACAGAGATATCTGAGACATGCTTTCTCACAAATGAAGTTTAAAATTACATTAACGGGAGAAATGAAATGAAAATACTGAGTAACAGCAGCACAAAAGAATTAAGTTGCATTTTCAGCCCATGAATCAGAAGCAGGTGTCGAACACAGAGAAGTTTCTTATTCTGTATGTGGCATCAATTCAACAACTCGGGAATAAAGAAAGTAACAATAAATTTATAAAGATAACTATAATCTACTTCTATCGACATCTATTAAGGGAAAACAACCACAACATCAACACTAAGATTAAAATTAACTTTCTAATGCCATTTTTTGTTTCTGGGAACTACTAAATTCAAAATTGGAGCCAAGAATAATTTGAACATTTACAGAGTACATCAATACTACTACATCATTACCCGGATCTTCTTCAATTCAGTGATTTTAATTTTCTGTGGAACAAGTGGGGTTTATCAGAGAACTTAGCATCTGAATGCAAAAAGGGAAATTGTAAAACGCTTTCTTAAAATTTGCATATCTTTGGCTCCTGAATAGCCATCAGAGCAATTGTTTCTTAAATGCTATGCAAATCTTTTCTGCTGTGTTGACCCTAATCAAAGCAATTAATTCCATAATGAAGTCTTTCTTCACAGACACCATCTTATTATTTTCTTGGTCTAAATTAATAACATCATGATAATAATTAGTAGATTTGAAATCATTTATTTCATGTGGGCTCCTCATAAAAGTGTAACAGAGATGAAAATCAGAGTAACACACGGCAGCTGTGTTGAATGGTGTAGCCTCCTAACCTCAGCATCTGTAACATCAGGCTCATTTCAATGTCAATGGGATGTGGTTATAATACTCGCCCCTCTCCAGACACACTGCTAAGTACCAATATACACAGTTAATGGTGCATACATAAGTAATGATAGTATATATAATATATAACATTGCATATAGATTATGTGTCATATATTAAATTAATAGCATACACGCTATTGTTTTTATGTGACTATATGCATACACAGTAAATAAACACACACATGTATATTTATAAATATTAGTATGCTTCTGTTCTGTGATTATTGTAAGCATCCGTATATCTATTTTTCACAAAGGTTTATATCGAATTCTATAATTTAGCTGTGGATTGATATGCTCTTAGCCGATCTCTAGAAAGCGGGCAGAACATAAAATGTCTCAAGCTTTGCCATTTACATGGGTCTTAGTTTTATTGATTCAAGAATGTCCGTGAACTAGACATCGATATTCTCATTTGACATCCTGGAAGTAAGGTTTCCTGAATGGGTTGTTTTATATCATGACATCTTTATATTTGGTATCCTGAGGCCCAGGCATTTAACACAGATTTTCTGGCTAAGGTTACTTGTCATCCTGGCAGTTCTGTCCATGAATAGATAGCTCTTTGTGGGTGGTCCTATTGAAAACATTTATTAGAAATAGTTTTTTATTTGTCCCACTCAGGTTTGCATAGGGACCCCTCACTCCATAGGGCTGGGTGAGCTCAGCAATCAGACCCCCACTTCTAGGCACAAACAGGTTAGTGTCTTAGAGCTTCCTACCTCCAAGCACAAAACAAACAAAGAAACAATGAACCTGGGGTGGCACCTGGGGCTCAAAGGAGTAAGGCACCGGGCCCCATATGATGGAGGTGGCGGGTTCAAACCCAGCCCTAGCCAAAAACTGCAAAAAAGAAAAGAAAAGAAAAGAAAAGAAAACAAATACAGAAAAGAAACAACGGAGCTAAATAGAACTCTAGATCAAATGGACCAGACATTTATAGAACATCTACCACAAAACAACTGAATATATTTTCTTCTTGTCAGCACATGGAATGTTCTCTAAGATTGATTATATCCTAGGCCACAAAACATATCTCAACAAATATAAAAAAAAGTAGAAATTTATACCTTGTATCTTCTCAGACCACAGTGGAATAAAACCAGAAATCAATTCCAACAGTGACACTTATCCCCACACAAAGTCCTGGACGTTAAACCAGCTGATGATGAATAATGTTGTGTCGATAAAGAGATGAAAATGGAAATTAAAAGATTCTTTGAATAAGCGACAATGGAGACGCAAGTTATCAAAATCTGTGTAATCTCGCAAAAGCAGTCATGAAAGGAACACCGATAGCCTTAAATTTCCACATCCAAAGACATAAAGATCGCAAATCAGCGATCTGAGGAAGCATAAGAACAATGTGGGGGACATCACTTTACCAGGCTTCAAGCTATACTACAAAGCTATAGTAACCAAACAGCATGGCGCCAACACAAGAGCAGGGACACGGACTTGCAGATCAGGATAGAGAACCCAGAGGAGAAATCATCCTCAAATTCTCATCTGATTTTTGATAAAAACAGATAAAACATGTGCTGGGGAAAAGAATCTCTTGTTCAATGAATGGTGCTGAGAAAATTGGATAGCCATACGCAAAAGACTAAAACAGGATCCACACCTCTCACCACTCACAAAAATTAACTCATGATGGATAAAAGACTTAAACCTAAGGCCCTTGCCTATTTCTTGAGGTTTCTAACTCTTTGCTGATGTTATGTCTTTTTTCATTCATTACAAAAATATTTTTCTTAAAGTTAACGAATATTATCATAGGTGCTTAAAAGCCATTTTTTGTGATGTCAACATCTGGCCACATCAGGGTCGGTCTCTGCTAATTGTTTTTTGTTACTGAGAATGGGTTACATTTCCCTGGTTCTTCATGTGCTGAGAAATTTTTATTTCTATTTAGACATTGTGAATGTAATCATGTAGGAGCTAATGATTCTCTTATATTTCTTTTAAGGACCTTGGAATATTTAATTGGAAATTAACTTGGTTATGCTCATTTTCTTAACAGATGTTGGCTAGAGTTTATTCTCACATGCATGCCAAGTAGGTATCTCCATAGAGCATTAGAACATAGAAGCTTTCCTCATCAAAGCCAGTGGAGGAGGAACCAGATAAGAGGAGCTGAAACCTCTCATAACCTACCCTTGAAGATGACACCACTGCCTTTGTCATGTGTCTTGCTGGTTAAAGCAATCCCTCAGTCTAGCCTCTCCTCAAGAAGAGGAAATTACTCAGGGTAGTCAATATAAGAATTTGAGTTTGCTGGTAGCTATTTTAGGAGTTTTCTTTCCAGACATCCTCATTGAATTATCTTGGCATATTTAATGAAAATCAATTGATCATATGTGTCTGTTTCTCGATATTCTGCTTTGTTCCATTGATCTATGAATCTGTGGATATGTTGGTATCCCAATAGCTTTATTACTGAAGACATGTAGTAAATCATGAGATCTGGTAGTGTAGGTTCTCAACATTTTTTATCTAAAAATATTATCCTGGTTGGGCTCCGTGGCTTGCACCTGTAATCCTAGCACTCTGGGAGGCTGAGAAGGGTGGATTGTTTGAGCTCAGGAATTTGAAACTAGACTGAGAAAGAGGGAGACCCCATCTGTCCTAAAAACAGAAAAAACTATCTGGGTGTTGTGGTGCTTCCCTGTAGTCCCAGCTACTCAGGAGGCTGAGGCAAGAGGATTGCTCAAGCCCAAGAGTTTGAGGTTGAGGGGGAAGGATCACATGAGCCCAGCAGTTCAAGTCCATCCTGGGGAAGATGGTGAGATTTTATCTCTTAAAAAAAAAATGAATAAGGTAAGACAATAAGAACAGTGTCAGTGTTAAGCTAGTAGAATTGCATAAATTTAATATCTGATATAGATTATGACAAGATTATAGAGCAAAAAGAAAGACTCTCTTTGCAAGATGACTAAAATTTTAACAGGTATGTAGGAGTGCAGGACAAAAGACATTTTTTGGCAGAGATAGGAAAGAATGGGGCAGAAACATGTGAGTTCCACAAATATTATTATTGTTATTAGTCTAGTAATTAAAATATGGAGAATGGACCAAGAGAGATTATTTGTAGACCGTTATTAAATGTTATGGACATAAGGTGGTTTTCCATCTTTATGTTTAAAATAAAGTAATACATACTTTTTGCAGAAAACTTGGGGCAATGCCCCAAAGAATGAATTTTCTAAAATGCTAATTACCATATTTGGCTAGAGATGTCACTGATAAAGGGTGTTGGGTGTTGTATAATTTTCCAGTTATTATTTCCAATTTCTCCCCACAGAAGCAATAATTCCTAATGTGCATGGTGAATAATCTCCTTTCTTTAATATTTCAAGAGCCATTTTATCATAATCTAATTAAATTTGCATACATACATTTTCTTTATTTAGTTTGATTTTGTTATTCTATGTTTATTCCAGTGTCAATTTTGCATTATGCTATTATGCTTACTGGGAATTTAGAAAATGATTTCATATTGGGCTGTATGGGGAAGTATATTTGATGACATGAATTATTCGCCCATATAAACTTCAGAATCTTTTTATCAAGTTTAAAATTTCTGAACATCGTGCTTTATTCTTTTTCTCACTGATTAAACGTGTTTTCTTCTCTATTCTTTTATCATAAGATGCATAGATTATTATAATCATTCTTTCATCTACCTATGAAACTTGATCAGGTAGAAGCATTTATATTTCTATGTTTAATCTGTCTAACTACCTGTGTGTGTTCATTTACATACTTAAAATGCCCAAGTTTTCTATGTGTCTACCTAGAAAATGAATGCTTTGAGAAAACAAATAACTATATTATTATGGAAAATATTTTCTGCCTCTTCAGGAAGACTAAAGCCCATATACTGTCATCATGTTTTATATTTATATGGAAGCGTTCTCTTTAGTCACTGCTCCGGGGTAGTATTTCCAACTCTGAGATTATCCCCGTTGCTTTTCAAACTTTATTTAAAATCAACTTTGCTTTTCCTTCATTTCAGGTTCATTTTGCTTCAAGAGAAATTTGCTAAGTGCAATAATCGTTGGTTTAGAAACTTGAATCAACTTATTTTCTTACTTACTAGTCAGGTTCATTTGTTCCTTTATTGACCATAAGAGAAAAATAGCACTGGCAACCGTGAGGGCATTGGTGGCCTGTCGTTTCATGGAGAAGGGCAGATGTCAAGAGATAATAGAAGCAAAAGCCCCAGAGTGCAGCCCCAGAGTGTGCAACCCTTGGACAACCTGCCTTGATCTGGCACAGAGGAGAAGCCCGGTCCACCCTAGCACCTCGCACCAGGCCACACCTCCCATCAGGCCACACCTCTCACCAGACCACACCTCCCATCAGGCCACACCGCCTATAAGGCCACACCCTCTCAGGCCACACCTCCATCAGGCCATACCTCCCACCAGGCCACACCCATCAGGCCACACCTCCCACCAGGCCACACCCATCAGGCCACACCTTCATCAGGCCACACCCTCTCAGGCCATATCCCCATCAGGACATCCTTCCCATCTGGCCAACCCCCCCCCCAATGTTGTCTCATTGCCAATTAACCATGACAATAGGCCGGGAGCAGTGACTCATCGCTGTATTCCTAGCACTCTGGGAGACCGAGGCAGGTGGATTGCCTGAGCTCAGGAGTTGAACACCAGCCTGAGCAAAGTGAGACCTTGTCTCTACTAAAAACAGAAAACAAGCAGTTGGGACAAGCGCCCTTGGTCCCAGCTATTCTGGAGGCTGAGGCAGGAGGATCACTTGAGCCCAAGAGTTTGAGGTTGCTGTGAGTTGTGATGACACCATGACACTCTACCCAGGGTGACAAAGTGAGACTCTGTTTCAAAAAAAAAAAGTGACAATACAGAAATTAAACAAATAGATATAAAGACTAAAATAGGATAACTTGGTGTATAGGCATCAGAAGAGTACAAACTATTCCATATTAATCATGTTTCTTTTCTAGTTATCACCTTGTATGATTAATATAATGAGGAAAAAGAACATGACTGATATAGAAAAGGTTTAAAATAATTTATACATATATATGTAAAATAATTACATAAAATAATTTTTATATATATATACACACACACACATATATGCATATCGGCCTGATTCAGAGCATGAAGCTTTAAATCAAATTAGAATAATTTATTATTGGTTAACGACTGAATTCTTGGCAGTTGACACATGGGTACATTGAAAAAACAGTCATGGATGTAATTGAAATTAACAAAGACTTATTTTTAAAAGGGTGGGGTTTCAAGTAGGAACAGGTAATGAAATTGATCCCCGAATTGATATAAATGAGGCGTCCATTTGTTCATTCACAAATATTTAATAATTCTATCAGCTAGACAATGGAGATGTATTCAGGATCAAAAAGATGGGGGTTTTAGTCCTCATATAATTTGTACATGATTGGGGCTTCCAGACAAATTAATGAACACAATTAAAATGAAAAGTAGCACTGGTTGTTATAAAGACCGTAAGCAAGCCATTATAGACAGATATTCTAAACAAAGCCGTCAGAAAAGGTGAGAAAGTGAGAGTTATCTGGTCTTAAGGTTCAAGATAGCGAACTTCAAAGGATGTCGGAGCAGGGAGCAATTGAATAATTACATGGACCTACTTCTATCTAGTGGAATCGCTTAGACATTCTTCATGTGAAGAAAGAAAACTGTCTCTATGAAGCATATCCTCGTCATGCAGCGAAACCCCCCCCTCCACACACACACCCCACCTCATTAGCACTCACAATAAACATTTCCTTAGCTCAGCGACCTGCAGCGGCCGGCCGGGAGTTAACGGAGCCGGGCTGGGCTTGGTTTGCAGGCCTGGACTCTACAGCACGTATCTTAACCCTCCTCGCACCAGCGCGCTGGACTGTGACGGTCCTAACAGAAAAGCAGCTGAGAACATGAAAACTCACCAGCACATTCCTGGATTATGCCCCGCGGGGTCTTGAGGACACCCTGGCCTCCCAAGTCACTGACCTGGGGAACCCCCAGGGCTGGCTCCTCTAGGGGGTGGAGGTGGGAGGGCAACACCATATTTCTGAGCAATAATTCACCTACCACCTAAAATAAGAATAAAAATATTATTTTAGAGCACCCTTTAGCGTTCAAAGGGAGATCCTTATGCTGCCTTCACGAGTTCTTTTATTTTTCTGCCCAGTATGAGAACAGCCGGGGGCCACCAGAGAAAGGGGAGGGCCTGGGGCGGGGGAGCCATAGCTGCAGAGGGCGGCCACGCTGGGACTTCCTTGGTTCACAGTCCTGAGCAGACTGATACTACAGTGGTTTTTCCAAATTAGGCTTTCTAATGGGCTTGAAAGTTTAAATGTGTTATCGCTTTTAAACTCTCCCAAACTCCCCCCTGCTTATTCTGGCTTAGTTACCACTCTGTTTAGTGAGAAGAAAGTAACTTTCATCCCAATGTCCTAAGGGATCACTCAGTCTGAGCAGAGCGATAGCTCATTTTATGTCTATTTTCACATTACATAAAATCTGTGATTTCATTGGGGATATTGTGAACAGTTGTGGAGTAAGTCGTTGCTAATATGAATATTTTTGACGATGTCAGGTTTCTAGGGGAGCGCATAGTTGTAAAGTCTCATGACAAATAAGCTTATGACCTTGTGATCTGAAGTACAGTAATCTATCATATATTAGGAATATGACATACATCTCCAAATTTTCAATGATGCACTAGTGTTTGAGTTTTTAAGGCTACAAATCTCGATGTAGTTGTAATCTGTTATTTATTACCAAGGAAAAGTTTCAACATCTGGAATGTAGAGGTATCTTAGTAGGTGATTTCTAAGACTGTGTCGTGAAGGTCATTTTTAGCTTTCAAGGCTACGTAGTTCAAGTTCCTTTGTAGGAATCCAGACTTGAAAAAAGGTAGGCAGTTGTAGTATCAATTTATGCCA
The DNA here is from genome assembly GCF_000181295.1 of Otolemur garnettii. Lineage (NCBI taxonomy): Eukaryota > Metazoa > Chordata > Mammalia > Primates > Galagidae > Otolemur > Otolemur garnettii. Next base: position 1,234,409 of record NW_003852525.1, on the reverse strand, counting down.
CTAGAGGGTAGTCTTCCCACGAGAAACGTGTAATATGTTTTTGATTTCCTGGTGTTAGAGCATTACATTATTAAAAGTCAAATTTAGAGATTATGTCGATTGAAGTTAGAATTTACGACCTATGATTTTATAACCACAAGTATTTAAAGCTGTTTTCATGGGTATATAAGTGGAGATTAACCATGATACACGAGTAGTTAGGATTTTGTCTGAATAAGTAACATTTTTCAGGCACAACCGTTTTGCAAAGAATGGAATATTTGTGGTATTTCTGGGGGAAAAGAAGAGACTCTTGAATCATGGATTCTGTTATTTGAGGTAGCAGGATGTTCTCTCTTTAGAATGAACCTTAGAATTTCTTTCATTTTTCTGCCATTTACCCAGCTACGTGCCAAGAGAAATGTTTTATTCTTCTGTGGTCTTTCCAAGTTGAGCAGTCCAGTGTGTGAGAGACTTTTTGCAATGTGAAATAGGGGGTGTGAGTTCTCATCCAGATCTGTTACTAATTAACCGAGTAGTCTGCATAATTTACCGAAACTAAACTATTCTGACTCCCTCCGTTGTTTCAACTATAAAATAACTATAAAACTTCTTATTTTACATCTCTTCACTTGGCGATGTTTCCTCCCCGCCCTCATTCTTTCCTGTAACATCAGGATGTCGTTTTGCATAGTAAAGAAAGCCATGGAGAGTAGGAGTTAATCCCTGCTGCACCTGAGTCAGCTCTATTCTAGCATTGCTTTGATAAGGAGGATGTCTCTTTATGGAGCTGATTTAAATGCCAGTTTATTTCAGAGCCGTGCGTGGTGCTGAAAAGTCCCTTGGTTTATCTTATTTTTTCACTACCCAGTAGATTGCTCTCAAACCATGGAAGTACATAGGAATCAGGGCTGTAGATCAAAGGTAAAATGAGCACTTGATAACTGAGTCCTTCCTGTCTCAGAAGTTATCCTAAGAATTGTTATGTAGGGAGAAAAACTAAACAAATTTCATTGTCGTGTACAGCGCCAGGCCCCGGACCTGCTCCAAGCCCACCCTTCACACACTAAGCCATACATTCCACTGTATGAAATGCTGAATCAGAGACTGCATGGGTGGGGGGGACATTGAGTACTAAATTCCAATACCCCATATTTGCTAAGGGTCAAAACAATATTTCTGTGACTATTCTTCTTACCAGCAGGTGTGATAACAACAAAAGACAATTCAGCCATGACCTTCCCAACTCTAAGGGACGTGATTTTTCAGGCAAGGATGTCCAAATAGCTGTGCTCCCTGTTGGAACTTCAAAACAGTATCTCGTACTCAAGTCTAATTAGCTATAAAAGAGATACGTGGGTGTTTATCTTGCAATTATGCCATTACACAGGTGTGTTGCCGCTGGATGAGCCGTCAGGCACTCAGCTCCACAATGAGCATCTGCTCATCTTGTTTGACTTGGTTTACGATCATACGCCGTAAGGCTGCCAAATAAATTGTTTTCAAAATGTTAACTACCTTCTGCAGAAGATGGGTTTGCTCTCCTTTTAGTACCTGTCTTGGCTTCATTCATCAGATCCTTTCTGTCTTCTAAATTTTCCCTGAACAGGAAACGGCACAGAAACCTAATCTCTCATTCCCTGTGAAGGTAGAACAAGGTGAATCTGAGCATAAAAATGGGTGGAATATGCACTTCTTTAGAAGAAAAATTTCACTTCCCTATCCTTCCCATTCCTCTTTCTGCTGAAGGGTAAGCAGGCAGAGGATAAAAACAGCTACCCGAAGGAATGTAGGGGACAGAACGCATGGAGCAGGTGGCTAAAGCATTTCTACAGCACTCTGTGAATTCCCAGAGCAAGAAAGATGTCAATGACGGGGTTTACATGGCTCCCTCACCCACAGCATCATCAGCAGTCAGGACACTGGTGGAGTGTCTTTCAACTTCTTCACTCACCAACAGGCAGAGAAGGAAACAAAACACACAGGAGGGGAACTGATATTTACTTTTTCTTAACTGTATGTTAATTTTCATTGTTGTTGGAGTCTGAACACAAGGCTGGTGCCATTAGCTGCCTTGTTCCCATGGGGAAACAAGGTCTTAGAGAAATTGAATAATTTGAGAACCTCACCTGTTTACTTAGTGCCAGGGCGTGCGTTTCCAAGTAAGGACGTGTAATATAAACATCAAGTATTTAAAACAGTTTTTTCAAGAATTCTCAGTTACTTCTCAAAAACAAAGGGCCAACCAAGCCTCGTTGACTGTTCTCTTGTTTTTTGAACACATTGTAACTGGAGAATGTGGCAGATCCTTTGCCTGCAGAGACTGTTTCTGAATTGCTTCACTTCAGATCCTGGGAGGCGGCTTTCTCAATAACCTGTTTCCATTTTTTCTTCTTTCCAGGAAAAGTAAAAAATGCTTCATGAATATTCAGAAAGGGAGATGTTCTGATAGCTACTATCACTCACATATAATGCAATATTGAATGAAATTAAGAACTGTCTTGCCACACTCTGAAAACACCTTGTGAAACTGAAATTCAAAAGAAAAGATGCATAGTACATTGTATTGGTATTCAGAATGCCTGCAGCCCTTTGTCTGAATTCTCGTAGACATATAGCATCCTATGTCAAATCAACACATTAAAATATTATAATATCCTATGTCAAATACACATTATATATTTGATAAATATCTTTATCAAAAAATATTTTAGGAGAGTAATCTTTAAAGGTGGTTCTAGATGTACTAGTTAAACTCTGGACATTTCCCAAATTCATTCAATACTATTATCTTTGTAGACCAATGAAGAGTAATTATAACAAAAATGATGTCATTCATAAGATTTGAAGTAATGAGTAGATGGATATGCATCGGAGAGTGGAGAATGAACATTGGTAAACCCAGACCTCCACACTTTCTCTGGCGTATCAGAAGGACACTCCTCTCAATGACGGTCTGCACTCTGCTTGGGCATCTGTGGAAAACATTGACATTTATAATTTAAGACAATTTATTGAATTTAGTGAGCTTGAGGAAAAAACAATGTACGTAGATAGACTAGGAAACCATGGTTTTTAATTGTGAGTGAGCGTATTAACTACAGAGTTGAATGTTAGACCATTCAGTGCTTCTTCAAAGGACATTGCTTTTTTCCTAAATATTTGGAAATAATAGGCCTCTTCCATATTCATAAATAAAAGCATTACCTTGACTTCCTAAATCAGCCTGGTCTAAAGAGCTTCGTCCTGACTATTCAAAATACGCTCAATAAATTAGAAGGTGTCAATAAAGATTTCACACACACACACACACACACACACGAACACACAGGTTTGGGTTTGGCCTTTAACATTTTGAAGGCTGGACATCAGACCCACCTTCAGCCTGAGAAAGTGGAGATTTTTAAGCCATTTTGTTATGCATCCTGGGAGTGTGAAAGTCTTCTTAGGTGATTCTAATATGCAAACAGTATTGACTTCCACCCTCTAACCCTTGCATTCTCTGACAACCAATTTTCTGTGAGCTTCCAGGAACTGTGATCGTGGGTTCCAGAGGTTGCAGCTGAGTCCCAGACACTCCCTAAAGTCCCCTCAGGAGCTGAGAAGTCCCCACCGTCCCCCACCTGTGACCATACAGTACACAATTCTGTCTCATGCTGGGGTTGGCCAACTGATGGTCTGGCAAAGCTCTTAGAGTTGGTGCTTTTATTCTCACAGAAACAAAGAAAGATCCAGAATATCTGGTTTCCCCAACCCACGACCATCCTCGCACCTGCCATCCCTCGAATCTTCTGTGTCAGAATTTGATCAGTTTCTATTGTGAAATTCAGCAGAAGCCCCAGCCTGTTATCCTCCGTCATTGCTTCTCTCCCCCAATAACGATGTGATCAGTGGGAACAAGACCATTTTTCCTTCAGTTCCTGTAGTCTCAGCACATTGCCAGGCACAAACAAGCCCCCAGTAAGGATATTTTGTTTGCAGAAACAAAAACCCACGACAGAGTCGTAAAGGAAGAGACAGTAGCACAGGTGACCTCCACGGGAGACCAAGAGCTTCTGACCTTCCCTGCTACACTGGAAAGGGAAGCGTCTCAACCCGGGGAAGAGGAGCCACTCGGGAAGGCCCTGATGCACCTGCTGCTCCCATCAGGGCACCTCAGCCCACCTCACGGGTCTTGGGGATCCTGGTATAAATTTAATATGCATCCTTTAAAGTGCTCTGACTTAAACAGCAGCTGGTAAAGGCTATCACTTTTGCTTTAGGAAAATTCATGAAAAGGAAGAATCAGTTCTACAGGTCAAACAGCTGGACAGTAAGGTCACTGAAGCCTCAGCCTCTCCCCAGGTGCGGGAGGGCAGGTGAGGAGCCTCAGGGGACACTCTGAGGGATCAAACTCCGTTGTTATGGATATTGCCTGGGGATTTCAAACAACAAGAACTATGATTTTATCATGTTTAATAAAACATATATAGGGACAGAATTTTCAGAACTCTTCCTGTATTATTAAGAAGCTGGTGGTGCGGATCTGTTGTATGAGAACGTATGTATGTGCAAATGTCAGTGTGTGAACTTATTAATACATATAAATAATTTTGTTTGCTGCATGTATATAATGTACATATAAATAGAATCTAATATACCAGATAGTTTCACAAATGTTATATGTTTTGTTCATCTTATACAATGGGGAAACTGTGTTTAGAATACTTAAATGCTCTAAAAAAGACGGAGACTTTACATCTTGTATGTTTACATTCTTCTTAGTAAAGTATCTCAAGAATGGAAATTAAGTATCCAGTGTACTCAATACTAGTATGAAAACAATATATAAATAAAGAGTTACACACTCATACGAATGATAAAACACAAATAGAGTCCAGCGAAGGGGAGGGACGTGGAGAGAGAGGGGAGAGGGACATTGGGTGGGATCTCACCTAATGTGCACAATGCCGGGGTGTATTTCAAGATTACGTTTATTACGTGTATTTTAAGAGTACGTTTTAAATGTCTTACCACAAAAAATAAGTAATTGAGATGAAGGCTAAGTTACATTGTTTGATTTAAGCATTCCACATTGTATATCTAATCATCACACTGTACCCCATAAATGTATACATTATGATGTTAATTTAAAATTAATAAAAAATACTCAAATATATGCTGTTTCATGTTACTTAGCTAACAAATAGAGCAAGAATATTTATTCAGAATTCCAATCATCGCATTGCATTAAACCACAGTCCCTTTCTTTAAAGTTCTAAAGAGGAATGACTCAAAATATATTTTATCAATAAAGTATCTCAAATCCTTCATTGGTAGACAATGGAAGTATATAAATTGTTACTACGTACTCATCAATATAGCCTACTCTCTGGAAGAAAGTCCCCACAGAATTATTTTAGGCTTGATTTTCTTTGTACAAAGGAGTATTCACAAATAAGAAAATAGTTTAAATTCTCATGAAGTATTTATTTTGTTGTGTATCTATTATATTAATATGGATTTTGTTCATTTTAGGGAAATACAAAATTAGGGGTGTTAGGGAGTCTCTTTGTCCTATGGAAAAGCATTGGGTTCTGCAAACGATACTGCGGATGGGACCAGGACTTCTTAGAAAGATACCTGTGTCCCTTCCCTTCCCTTCCCTTCCCTTCCCTTCCCTTCCCCCCTTCCTTCCTTCCTTCCTTCCTTCCTCCCTCCCTCCCTCCCTCGCTTTCTTCTTTCCTTCTTTCTTTTCTTTCTTTCTCTCTCTCTCTTTCTTTCTGTCAGTCTCACTCTGTCACCCTAGATTGAGTGCAATGATATCATAGCTCACAGCACTTGGACTCAAGGGATCCTCTTGCCTCCGCCTCCCGAGTTGCTGGGACCACAGATGCCGTCACAACCCCCAGCTACGTTTCTATTTTGGGTAGAGATGGGGTCTCTCTCTTGCTCAGGCTGGTCTTGAACTCCTGAGCTCAAGCAATCCACCTGTCTGGGTCTTCCAGAGTGCTCGGATTACAGGTGGGACCCACCACAGCCAGCAAGTGTGTTTTTCTTAAGTGTTGCTTTTGCAAACCTGTATTAATATTTGCTCCTCTTAAAGGGGAAAAGAAAGTATTTAGAGGTAAACAGCTGTGAAAACTGATAATGGAACGCCATGGCATGGTGGAGTTACTACCACCAAAAATATATTCTAGCAAATAGTTAAATAGTTTTGGATAAAAAATTATTCTATAATTGGAAAAAATGTAAATATGGTATGGATTGTTTGAAAAGTATGGTTTATTCTGAAATCAGTAACATAACAATGTAAATAAACGTATGTAGTAGCTATGACGTGACACAGCTGGTGTAAATTTTTACTTCGAGTTACACAGAAGTGGATGTCCTTGCAGAAAATATCTCCTCTGTATTTCTGCAAACACGTAGGTCAGTTTGGGGGAAAACCACCAGTGGAGGCATCCTTAGGAAAATCTACTTACAGCACTTGTCCATAACAGCTTTTAATTTTTAAAAATTATTATAGGTACGAAATAGTTGCATATATTTAGATAGTGAACATAAAGCTTTGATACAGACATGCAGCGTTTACTAATCAAATCCGTGTGCCTGGAGCACCCATTGCCTCGAGCATTTTCTGGCTCTTTGTGTCGGGTGCGGCGCCTGCGTCCCTCTAGTCCACGCCCACGACCTTCCCATGACAACCCCATGATCTGAACATCTAATGCACAATTTAATGTAGGATGCAGAATGTTTCTATGCAAAATACAGCACGGAGTGGCAAAATAGAGCAGATTGCTTCTCCAGCCTCACCGCTGCCCACTCTGTCCACCCTGCTGAGGATTTGTGACTCAGCAATTCCTGTCGGGGCCGCTCACGGACCCTGCCAGGCGGCAAGTGTGGGACAGGGAGAGAATTTCTAGAGTGCGATGACTGATGTCATCAGTATACACAGCCAAGCTGTTCTTTCAAAATCCAGAGCCTGACACTCAATTATCGTGCAAAGTTTATGGGTAGAAAATAACCTTTTAAAAAATTACTTCTTGAAAAAAAGTTAAAAGCCTATTTTTTAACCTGTTGATCAAAATGTAGTGAGGTTTCTTTTTTATTTTTACATATCCATGTGATCATTAGGTTTCCACATTTTGCCTTCACAAAATGAAAAAGGCTTAATATTTAACAACAATGACAATGTTTAAGATAAGGACTAGAAACAAAAACCTCTTAAAGAATGACTGAAGATAACGACATTCAGAAAAGAAATCAGACGATTGCTGCAAGGAAGTATTAAGCAATCATAATAATAATGCAAAGAAAGTAACATTCACATTGTCAAATAACAGTATGCCTATTATAGAATGCTTTGACTCTGAGGTTCAGTATGGAGTCATCCATTAACTTATTATTTTTCCCCAAAATCTCAAAAAATAGACAACTAATATTTATAAATAAAAATAAAAAATAATTTCAAAAAACAGATCATGGCAAGTCTTATAGACAATAGAAAAAGAAGAAGTACTTCAAAATCATTCTGCTTCATCTGGATACAGCTGATAATAAAATTGTAGTGAGATTTTGATAAAACTCTGTACAACTTTCTGGATCCATTCTATCCTTCTCTCCTGATCACCTGCTAGCTTGGTATCCTACGACATCTCTAACCTGACCGTGTGTCCAGATGGATCAAGTGTGTATGGTCACATACACACCTGTGTCTGATACGGAAGCCTCACAGTTCCAGCTCTTCCTGGGTCAGCACTGGTGGTAGATTTGGATCAATACAGATTCTTTAGCCATAATAAAAAAACTGAATATGATTATAATTTTAATGTCTGATTTCTTGATTTTCTTTCTTTCTTCTTTTTTTTTTTTTTTCTTTTTTTTTGGCCAGGGCTGGGTTTGAACCCGCCACCTCCAGCATATGGGGCCGGTGCCCTACTCCTTTGAGCCACAGGTGCCACCCTTTTCTTTCTAACATAATCTGCTATTTCTCAAAAGAGAATATGAGAGCAATACCATTTTACATGAAGAAAATTAACCAATTACAGGTATAAAGATTTCACAGACCCTATTAGGTCATCTGTGAAGACCTGAGGGCGGCTTGGGGTGGCCACTGAGATCACCTTGCTGGGTTCTTTATCAAAATAAAACCAAAAGGTTCAGTCAGAGAAGAGTTCTTCTGATATATTAGTGTGCTCTGTTCAAAGTCGGTGCTATTAATATTCACTGCAGCAAAACTTTCATTGTTATCAGGGCCGGAGATCATTTGAAAATGATTTTGTTGTGACTGCTAGTAAAGAAATCACCAGTTCCACAGGCATTCATTAGTCGGATAAAACAAGTCTCCGTGTTGACACCAGGAGGTTTGTTTGATCATTGTGTTTGTTTACTCAGCTGTTTGTTTTAAAAACACATTTCAGACACTGAAGGCCTCAGTCCCCCAGAGCTCTGAAAAAGTATTAGCAATGAATATCCCTTAGTTTTATTTTTTTAACTTTCTATGTCCTTAATTTCAGATCAATGGGAGGGTACAAAAATGAGGTTACACTGTTTCCATGTAGTTGTGTCCCACCTCCAGGAGGTGTGCCGTAGACCCCCACACATTGTGCCCATTATACGGGACCACGCCAATCCCCTCCCTCCTTCCTCTCCCCCCATCTAGGATGGAATTGAGTTTTTCTTAAACATCCATTTTAAAAGGACAGAAATGAAAAATCCAAAATTTAAAAATCTGTGCACAAAACAGTAAGATTCTAAAGGCCAAACTAGGTCACACAAGGAAAGGGGAAAGAAACACTTAGAGAAGGCCAAAGAATTGATGTCCTCCAGTGAAGGGTTTTTGAATTAGCCTCCAATGAGAGGTGGCCGCAGCCAGGCCAGACAGAACCCACTCTTTGGTTCCGAGGAGACAGGACTGTAATGTTATAGGGCTCTGCAATCCCCAGGACGGACGACTGCTTCATCTTCCCATTTTCACACCATTAAGTGTTAGATGGGCTCCTTGCTACCACGATGATTCACTTTTGAATGTCTCGGCTTTCCTTCTTTCAAAGTCCCCATTCTACCGTATGTCAAATTTTACTTGCACTTTAAGATGGGATAATGTTCACCTTAATTTCAAGTATCTGTTCCATCTTAATATAACTACTGCAATTTTACTGATTTTTAAAAACCACATACTTTACATATTCATCTGAATTTTTTTTAACGGATGATAAACTTTAATTAGTACGAATGTTCTTCCAAAGTAATATCCATATGAAATGTGATGGTGTCTGTAACCTATTGAAGAGTAAACTTTAATTGGATTGCCACAGGGTAAAATGGTCACAGATGATATCAACTGACTATGTTGAGAGCTGACCTCTTAGGAGGCAAGAATCCCCATTTTGGGGGGTGGGTGGGTTAGTATTGTACAGTTTGATCTGCACACCCAAGAATTCTAAAATTTATGTCACATGAAATTTTCATGGAAAATTTTTAAAAACCTTTTAAAATCATACGGTGTATTTCCAGTTGTCAAAATTGCCTTTTGAAATCTATTCCTGATGGGGAAGTTCTGTTGTCAGAGGCATTCGTGAGAATATGCCACTGATTGTATCTGTATAATGACTGGAAGGATTTTCCTGAGACCAACTTCTGGCTTCAAAGTCTTCAGATTTTGTTTCTCCCACAATATCCATATATCTGAAGTTCTAGGTGCCATAGGCCATATACCCCTCACAGTGACCTCTGGCCTTGTAACGATAATGGGTGAATTGTCATTATGAATGGTGAAACTATTTGTAAAAGCCACTTTTATGCTAGGACAACTAGTATAGTCTACACCAAGTGAGTTTGAATTGTATGAATTTTATCTCACGAATCCCAAAATAAATGTATTACCATCTCATTTTTCCCCCCATTGGGTCACAAAATTCCTTTAAAAGTACATACAGAAAGGGTTGTGATGGACAATCATTGTTAACAACAAAAGAATATCACCTATTTGTTTCATACTGAGAATGATCTTTTTAAATAATAGGATGCATAGTATTATTTGAAGCATACTGCATACTTACATATTAAATTTGAACTGTCCATGATAATTCATGATGCCTCATTTCTGTATCTACAATAGTAAATTTTATTAGATTGTGTAACACAGGGGGCAACAATTTATCACAGAATTTAGAAAAAAAATCTAAAGCTATATTCCTGTTTCAGCAAGTGAATTGCATGATTTATTAAAATAAACCTACGTACCTAATGCTTAATTTTGGATGGTTTACATCATATGAATTTATACAATTTTCTTAGCAAAGAAATAATTCCTGCTCCCTTTTCAATCAGGTTTACCTGGACGTCCCCTCCTGTTAATTTCCTGCTCCCTTGAAATTTTCCTCTGGAGCTGCCTCGTGCTGTTGCTACAGCTTAGATTTTCCAGACAGAACTTAACATTAGCCTGCTGAGCCCTAATTCATAAAATATTTCTAACCCCACAGATTAGTTCTGAGCCTTTTTACAGCTTTGGAAAGTCTATACCATAAAGAATGTTCCCTATCATTCCAAATCCATTTGCATTTTATTTTTGCTTCAAAGGAGGCAGAAAAACTGGTTAGAATCCGCAGACACTGCGCATAATGAAAAATTAATTAGAGCAATCTTTTCAGTGTAGTGGTCCTAACAACTCATTTCCAGCCGGTCATCTTTCCACCTGCTCTCCGGGGCCCGGCAGCTGAGGCGAGCGTGTCTCTGACGTCCACAGAATACCAATGAAGCTGGGGTCACCGGGGCCTCGTGCGAGCGGGAGGGGAGGGTCCCCAAAGAGATGGGAGCTGTTTGGCTGAGCCACACCTGTTACAGGACAGGGGCGGCAAACAGGCGTCCGGGCCTGGTTTAAATTAACAAAACAGAAAGGAAAAAAGAGTCTAAACCACCTACAGGCAGGGTGAAGGGAGGACCGCCTCCTTGGAGATGGCGCAGGACGGTTGCTGGTGGCCAAGGTGTCCACTTGGGCGCTGGACACCAGGGGCGACAGCCGGGGACTTGTGTGCGTCAGAACGCGGGTGGTGCTTTCGAAATAGGGAGGAAATTCACTGTCCTTCCTAAAATGCTCATTTCAATTCCATTCACTTGGCAATGCTGCTGGCGTTCTGATTGATAAAGATAGCATCCAATCACCGTTCAATGTACCAGCTTTTATATTTTAAGCAAACTCTTATTCCGATAGGTTTTCAACCATTTCCCAATGAGATTTTTCACTTTGTATTTTTTTAACCAAAACAAACAATGAGTTTTCTGGATTTTCTTGGTTTTAACTTGCAAATAAACAAGAAAATAAGCAGATTAAAGGCAGTATTCATGATGAGATTAACATTTAATATTCTCTGGGATTTAACAGCACTTTGCGCTCCGAGGCAGGGTCCGCATCCACTCACCCAGGAGCTAGTTGGACATGACCTTGGGCTCAGCCTCAGACTGGCTGAATTAGAACCTGCATTTGGACAAGATTCCCAGGTGCCCCAAAGCAGTGCTTCCCAAACTGTAATGTGACAAATACCTCACCGGGGCCTACTGACACCCATCTGGCCCAGCTCCAGACATTTGGATCCAATAGGTCTGAAGAGTTGAATTCCGATATGAGGGGCCAGGAATTTGCACGTTTAACAACATTACAGGCCATGCTGATTTGCTGGTCCATGAAACACACTTTCTTACCAAAAGTTATGAATACAAATGAATAATTATCACATTGTGGTTATTTTCCTTTACTATTCTTGATACATCACAGTGCTGGCATTTTATTAGTTAAAATATGTTACAAAAATAAAAGAAAAAATCCACTCTTTTCAGTAATCTTTAGGGTCACGGGTGATACCTACTTAATGTAGAAAAGCTTGAGAGCAGGGATTCCAGATTTTACAGAAGAGTTTCCAGATCTTAGCTTTTAGAGCTCACACCCACCCTATCTTCCCTGCGGGTTACGTTACCCTAATGTGTGAGCTAAAACTGAGTGGGGCCCCCCACTGTAGGCCTGAGTGGTTACTACAGGAAAAGCTTATGGGATGATGGGTCTACGGAAGGACGGCTTTCCCCTCCACGAGGAAGATTTTCTTTGAAGGCTCTGATTCTTCAACCTTTTTATCTCACAGCACACTGGAACCTATAGTTAAACTTCTGAGGCACACTTAAACGATGTTGATCAAAAAGGAAAAAGGAGTCAAAAAAAAAGTACAATAAAATTTTTCTGTTCTTAACATTTTTATTTGTATGATGGCAATGTAGCTCAAGTGGCTAAGGCGCCAGCCACATACACCTAAGGTGGCAGGTTGGAATCCAGCCCGGACCGGCCAAAAACAACAATGACGGCTGCAAACAAAAAATAGCCGGGCGTTGTGGCGGGCACCTGTGGTCCCAGTTACTTGGGAGGCTGAGGCAGGAGACTCGCTTGAGCCCAGGAGTTGGAGGTTGCTGTGAGCTGTGATGCCATGGCACTCTACCCCGGGGGACAGCTTGAGGCTCTGTCTCAAAAAATAAAAAAAAAAATAAAAATGAGTTAGGCATGGTGGTCCATGCCTATAGACTCAGCTGCTTCGGGGATCGAAGCAAGAAGATCTCTTGAGCCCAACAGTTTGAAGTTGCTGTGAGCTAAGACGCCCTGGCACTCTACCCAGGGCAACAGAGTAAGACTCCCTCAGAAAAATAAAATAAAATAAGTTATTGTTCGAAATTTAAAATTTATTTTGAAGGCCAATTAGATTATGGCACTGGTTTTACCATTAAGTAACACACATATCTTCTTTTCCTGTGTTGATTATTGTTAGACACACATAATTAATTTTTTATGACATTTTGTGAAGACCTTGATAACATGTCTGATCTAATTATTGCAGTGATATGGTTGGCCAAAACACATATTTCCACAATGGGATTAATGGCTTCAAAGGAACCACAAAATCTATTAAGTAATAAGTCTACCGTCTAACTGTGTGTGATCTATTGCCTAACTATGGAAATCTTTGATAAAACACAAATGGGTCCAATTGCACAGATTGTGGGTGATACAGAAACCATCTTATTAAAGCTACCAGAGTAGCTGTTCTCAACACTCCAAGAACAAGATAGTTCTGTCTTAAATCTCTTTGCATTTTAATTATTATTATTATTATTTTTTGGCTGAGATCAGATGTGAACCCACCACCTCCTGTATATGGGGCCAGCACCCTATTCCTTTGAGCCATAGGGGCCGCCCATCTTGCATTTTAAATATTGTTTGAATTCCATGTTTAATCCTGTCTGTCATATTTTTACATTTTACACAGTGAATGTGCCCAGCTGATGGTGATTACAGTAGTGACTATTCTGAAACCACATTATTTAAAAATAGCCAAAGAAACTGGGTCAATATGCCTCAGAAAGAAAACTTAAACTCCTGTCCTGTAAAAGGCAGTCGTCACACTTAGTACAGCTTGAGAAGACAGAAATCCTATCCACAGATGAAAATTAAGTGAAAGCAGTTTTGTGTCCTTTGTTCTGTTTTTAACCTCAGTATACTCTGCCTTTTTCAATTTGAAACTTTCAGAAATAAAGAGTAGGTAAGTGCTGCCAGTGGGAACGGTCAAGCAGAGCTGATGATTAATGTATATTTTTTCCTCCCTAATTAATTCCTGTCCTGCAGATACAACGTAAATGTTCTTTTCTCCAAAGACTCTTGCCTGATCTGGTCTCCCATTCTGGAAGGATCCTCCTCTTCAGTGTTCAGTTGTGACAGTGTTCACATGCTTTAATACACCGTGTACACACGGCCGCCCTCTGATCCACAGTTCTGTAAATAGAGTGACTTTCATATGAGCATTTACCTCATGTTTACATGGATGGAACTGGAAAATGTTCTTCTTAGCAAAGTATCACAGGAATGGAAGAAAAAGTATCCAATGTACACAGCCCTTTTATGAAACTAATTTATAGCTCTCAAATGAAAGATACAACTTAATTCTAGCCCAAGAATATGGGGAGGGGGTGGGAAAGGGGAGGGAAGAAGGGCGGCTGGGTGGTGGGAGGGTGACTGGAAAGATCACCTATATGTCTGTCTAACAAGGGTACAAGTGAACTTTTCTAGAACTAGAATATAAATGTTTTGATACAATGTCTATGCAAATGACATGAAATGTATGTGAACCAGCTTGATGAAAGTATTTCATAATGTATATGAAAACACTACACTGTACCCCATGTTTGCATTAATGTATACAGCTATCATTTAATAAAA
>NW_003852525.1:1202729-1219720 GCF_000181295.1 Otolemur garnettii | reverse complement strand
AATGAACACCCAGAATGATGAGCAGAGCGGAGGCTAGGTAGGGAAGGGAGTTCACACAGTCTTGGGTGGTAGAAATTTCCCTCCCTTTTCCCTGAAAATTTAGTTTTTATTCAACAATAAATTTTTGTTATAAATATCGTATCTATGTATAAAGGTTATGGAGTGGGTGAGGGAGGGTTACACGATGATTCTGACTCTGTCTTTCAACGGCCTCCCCTTTTATCTCCAGCCTTCACTTCTCACTTTGAAATCTTGACTTTGTCGTAGCCGCCACCTGGGGCATTCACGAGACTGTAAAATAAGCTCTCAAAACTATTCTCCTGGTCTTTCCACCTTAGAAAGTCCACGGCTCCTGGGAGTCTTTGTCAGTTCCTCATGTGCTTTACTTCCTGTGTTTGACCTGCTGGCAGGTGCCGCACCACGGTCTCCACGGGGCTGTCCGTCTGTCCCCTTTCGGTCCTGGCCATTCTGCTGCAGAATAAGCTGCCGCCATCCCTGACCTTTTTTACTGCCATGCCCTTCAAAGTGCACTTGAATTCTTGTGTTTCTTCTATTTCATTTCTTAACCAGGTACGTAATTGACCCCACTGACGATTTCCCACTGAATTTTTGACACAAATCTACATTTTATTTACTCAATTAAGAAACTGCATGGTATGGCCCCTGCCTCCTTACACAACTATATTTCATATTGTTTGGTTTAATGCAACGTACGCTTTAAGATCTTGGAACTGCAATAGCCATCTGGGCCTGATTTAATAGTCATAATTTAGTGTATCCTTTTTTAAAGTAAGGCTTCCTAAGTTGCGTAAGCTTTACACAAGACCTCCCCTATTCAAACTTATTCAGTCACAGATCCCCACATTCCTCTCCAGAAGAAATAATTCTTCCTTTCAAATTTTCTTCTTACATCTTCATAGAACTAAATAATCAAGAGTCGTTAGCTTTAATTTTTGACAAATGTATTTTGTGGTTTGGCTCATTAAATTACAAGATCTGAGATGGTCAAAACAATGTACTCGGAGAAATATTTTTAAAGCTCCAAATACGCAAACAACAGGTGTTTAGAAATTTTAAATGTGCGTTGTTTGCTATGAATTTCAAGGATTTGAAATGCAAAGTCTAGCAGTCAGCTCTGTGATGTAGCCTTGCCTTCATTCAGTGGCCTCCCTGTTCTGAGGTGTGAAGACATCGTGTCTAATTACCCAAGTGAGCAACGCAGCATCAAGAAATAATCAGACAGAGAAGAAGGTTAATCTGCCGCCTTCTGTAATAACTTTAGAAGGAAAAAATGCTAATCTATTTGTTGGTGTGTAAGCTTTGTCTTATCAAGAGGTTAGATACCCTAAATGTCCTTTTTCTTATTTTCTCTTCAAGTGACTACACAAGTTTAATGGAAATACTATTCTTCTGAAGTGAAAGTGGATTATTACTCTCTAGGACAAGAATTAAAATTAGCTGTAAAGTTTCTTTAAGCCTCAGTTCTCCAAAAAAGATATAATTTTGGTTCTATGACTTATACATCTAAATTTTCTTAATCTTTTTTCTGGAAGAATTTATTTTCTTCTGGTACATTTTAACACTCTGACCTGTGGCCTACTCTAATTTACAAGCTAGACTTCATGATGTGCTTAACAGAAAATGTCTCTAAGTAGAAATGACTTCATGTTTGGTGTGTATCAGCTCTGTGGTAGGCGGCCAGATGGGCGTGAGGACAGATTCTATCAGTCTCTCCAGCTGTTCATTCATCCATAACTTGAAATTCTGCTCCTCTCAGTTGTATGGATTGTTTTAATTTTTTTTCCAAGTCTCCCTAACTATCCAAGTTTGTAATCCTTTAATTTTTATCTTCATGTCCAGGCAGTTTTCCAAGTTTGCTTATATTGAGAACATTTAATATTTCTGATCTGAAAAGTTTGGATAAAATTGGGTGTGTGTGATATGTTTGATGTTTCATTTATACATAGGTGAGTACATACATATATACACATATGTGTGCATATATTCAGGTAGAATGAGACACTTTTATTAGCTACCCATCATATATGTGTGAAAACACCTTTATATTTTTATTGTTTTTAAGGCAGAAATTGGGCATTCACATGAAGATTTCTAGGACTGAATCAAAGGAATAAAAGAAACGGTATGTATGCCATCTCCTGAAACTGCAGCCACCCAGCTGTGTGCCATATGTCTAACTGACATGAGCCAAGTGCATATCACAAAAGAAGGGAAACAGGATCTGCTGAGCCAAATGGGTTGTCTGAACCCGTGAAAATCACCTGTTCAAATAGATAAAGCTGTTGGAGAAGCTGGGCCAACACGGACTGTGTCAGAAAATTACAATAGTTTGTCATGATCTTACGTTAGTCCAGAAGTTTGGAAACACACAGATATAAGTTCTTAAAGGAGTTCTCCATGGGGGTGTGAATATAAATTTTGTAACTTATAAATAATAATTTTATAATTCATTATCAATATTCTCAAATGAACTTTGTATAGGAATATCCACTCAAAGGAGTAAATACTGCAATGTTGATTTTTTTTTTTTTTTTTTTTTGAGACAGAACCTCAAGCTGTCCCCCTGGGTAGAGTGCCATGGCATCACAGCTCACAGTAACCTCCAACTCCTGGGCTCAAACGAGTCTCCTGCCTGTGCCTCCCAAGTAGCTGGGACCACAGGCGCCTTCTGCAACACCCAGCTATTTTGGGGTTGCAGCCGTCATTGTTGATTTGGCGGCTGGGCTGGATTCAAACCCACCACCTTAGGTGTATGTGGCTGGCGCCTTAGCCACTTAAGCCACAGACGCTGAGCCAATGTTGATTTTTTTTTACTATAAATTATATATGTTTTCAATTTGGAAAATAGATAAAAACATATTTTAAAGAGCCACAGAAACAAAATTCTAAGGGAGAAAATTGATATAGTTGATTATATTACACTTTAATCTTTTTTAATAAGCCATATATCTATTTATATGGAACATGTATTAATACAAAGGAAAATAATTGCGTCAGCCAGGTGTGGTGGCTCACACCTGTAATCCTAGCACTCTGGGAGGCCGAGGCGGATGGACTGCCTAAATTCACAGGTTCAAGACCAACCTGAGCCAGAGGGAGACCACATCTCTAAAAATAGCCTGGCATTGTGGCGGTGCCTGTATTTCCAGCTACTCAGGAAGCTGAGACAAGAGGATCACCTGAGCCCAAGAGTTTGAGGTTACTGTGAGCTGTGTGTGCCACAGGACTCTACCAAGGGCAACAAAATAAATAAATAAATAAATAAATAAATAAATAAAATAAAAATAAAAGAAAATATTTGCATCAATAAGTGAAAATCCTTAAGAGATTTGATTTTCTGATTGAATGTTTTTTATTATTGGGGATTTCAGTGCTACCTGTAATATTCAAATTTATTTTATGGATCATTCACTGATATATTACTTTTTAATTAAAAACATATAATATGAAAGCTATTACAAAGTACATCTGAAAAGACACACTAGTATGTGTGGATCTCATCATTATAGACAATTTTTATTTATTTCTTCATACTTTCCTCATTTTTCACATTTCTATGACAAATATGCATATTTTCTAATGAGAAATAAAAATTTAATTTCAATAGAAGGAGAGTAATTTTTCTTTTTACTCTAAGTTCATTTACCTTACTAGAAAATAAATACCAGTTGGTTTTTAGCATTCTGGAAATTAATAAGGACAATTCACTGTCCAGTCGTAGCTGACCAATTTGAAAGCACCTCCCATCTATTGTACAACGTTAATCAATCTTACATATTGCTAGAAAAATAAACAATAATGTGATTTGTTCACTTATCAAGGTTTCCCCCCCTCCAGGGGGCAGGGCACCCAAAACATGGATTATTATATACTACAAGAGAAAAATCCCCAGTAAACCTCCGAGTCCTGATTTGATGTTGCTTTTTTCAAATAAATCACAAATTTTATGTACGATCAACCCTCCATATCTGAAGGTTCCGCATGAGTGTATGCAATCAAGTTTGGATCAAAAATATTAAGGAAAAAACAATAACAAGAAAGCAACCAAAAAAAAAACCCAAAATACAGAATAACAACTGTTCACATAGCATTTCTATTTTAATAGGTATTATACGTAATCTAGAGATGATTCAAAGGAAATTGTGCACAGATTACAGTAAGCCCTTACAGACTAATCCCACTTTGTAGACAAGACTTGGGGCTTCCTTGGATTTTGGTATCCACAGGGGTCCTGAAATCAAACTCCAACGGATTCTGCGAGCCAACTGTAATCACAAATATGACGTGATGAAATATTCAACACCACACTGTGTATCAATTTCCATCACAACAGGAGAGTTGTGGACTTGAATAGAAATATCTCAGTAGAAAAACAGTATAAAAATTAAAAAATAATAACAATTAATAGCTTCCTGTTTGAATAAAGTCTCAGTTTCTCCGCTCTGTGCTAGAACTGCGCAGTGACCTCACCCCACAAACACAAACATCGCAACCTAATCATTTGTACCCTCATATTAATCTGAAATATTTAAAAAAAGAGGAAAGTGGGAAGAAAAAAAAATTACAGCCTTGGAGAGCGGGTTTTACTATTGTAACTGAACAACCATTTTACTTCTAATCACCGTACTTCCCTGTCCCACACATTTGCTATTTTTTTCAGAAATGCAAACTATAAACTATACACTTTTGCTATTTTCTGAAAAGTGGGATACTTTGCAACTGTCGCTCCCCTTTCGAGTTATTTGAAGCTCACTGGAGAACACGGCGATTACTCAACAATTCCCCAATAGAGGACGGGGACGTTGCTTGTGACAGTTTCGATTTGCTTCTTTTAAAACCATGGAGAGCAAGAACTATGATTGTGCGGAGCTGAGTAAATGAAGTCTGCTGACAAAATGATTTAATACAGACGGTGTAAAATGTCAATTATTAAATATTTCATACCCTGGATAAGAGGCAAGGACAGACACATCACCACCTCAGGACGCGTTGGAAAATACACTCATAGACACAAGGCACCTGAATTGACAAGTTAGAAATGACCCCATTAGTGGAAGAATGATGAGAAAAGAAGCAGAAAACACCATACTTTACATCGGACGAAAGCGTCAGGGGTTATCCTGATTTTTCCTGACAGATTTAGTAGAAACTATTCTTAGCAGAATTTAGGCACCTATCGGGTTATTTCTCTCAAACCCTATTTTTAAAATCACCCATAGAGTTAATACCTATCTTAACAGTGTTTAAACTAAGGCTGTCATTTTTCAAATTAGAAATAAAAACAGACAGCGTGGAAGAGAAGTCTCCCAATACTTGGTCAAGTAAGTAATCCCATATTCAGCTATATAATCCCTTCCTTCCTTCTTTCCCTCTTCCCTTCCTTCCTTCTTTTCTTCTCCTGTTTCATTCTTTCTTATGCAAATGACATTTAAACAAGGACCATAGATAAAGCATATATTATGTTTACGCAGTTCTTTATGCAAAACTCTTGGGAAGTTTTAGGATATTCATAATTTGTCTCTTGTTAACCAACATCTGTAGTTAGACTTAAACAAAATGAGATTCAACAGCAGAAAAAGGTAGAGATTTTAAAAACTTGAAAAAATGTTAATTTTTAACAAGCACTTATCTTTCCTCTTTGTATAGTTATACCTTGTACAGAAGAAATCATATCAGTTTTATGAAATTTTACTGTAAATCAAAATTATGTTCATCATTCATTAGATGTTATTATGCTTTAACAAATCTTTCCTGTTTCTACAAATTTTATCCAATTTGATAACTGTTTCCTTTACTTTAGTGTTTTTGTATACAATTAAGTCAGAGCTTTACTTTGTTTAAGAAAATGTTTATTGGATGGCACCTGTGGTTCAAAGGAGTAGGGCGCTGGCCCCATATACAGGAGGTGGCGGGTTCAAACCTGGTCCCGGACAAAAACTGCAAAGAAAAGGAAAATGTTTATTTTCTGAAGCAGATCACTGTGCGCAGTGGATTAACCAAACAGTTCTAAAGCATCTTGTCAGGGTAGATTGTGACGGGTATTACGCAGTGTGTGGAGTTTTCCTGGTCTGTTTTTCTGGAATTTGTCTAATTTCTTCCAATATCCAAAGAAAGAGTCGATACAATGATGGCATGGGTGTGTCAGTCACAGTAAAATACAACAATCTACACTCTAACATTGTCTCCAATATCGGCATAAACGCTGGGCGCTGAAATGCAAAATTTACCTTCCAGTTCTCAAAGAGAAACTTTATAATATTTACATGAAATTGTACAACTCTCGCTAGGATGTATTATAAGCATTAGAAAGAGCAAAGGAGGTACCACCACTTTGAAGTCCTCAATCGGCATTATTTCAAATACATAAAAACATGTTCACATTTCACTTAAATTGTTTTCCTTTCACAATGTTTTGAAAGCATTTTGTTATTTTTCCTAAGAAACCAGCCAAATGTAACTTATTCCATGACTTACTTTTTATAAACATGTAAATGCATTCTAGAATGTTTGTGAATCAAGCAAACTAATTTTCAAAATAAAAAAAAATACATAATGGAAACCTTATAAGAATGCAAAATGTTATAATTAATAAAGTTAGCATGATGTTATATAGATACATCTGGGGCTCACTCCCAGATCACCGTAATAAAGTGAATATTGCAATAAAGAAAGTCACTTTTTCTTTGGTTTCCCAGTGCATATAAAAGTTGTTTACATCATACTGCAGGGCAAGTTTTCTTTGTACAATAGCATTACGTCTAACAAAATGTATATAATTTAAGTAAAAAAATGCTTATTGCTAAAAATTGTTTTTATTGTTTTGTTTTGTGTTTTGAGACGCAGTCTCACTCTGTGCCCTGCGCAGAGTGTCCGGGAGTCACAGCTCATAGCAAATTCAAATTCTTGGTTCAAGCAAGCCCCATGCCTCAGCCTCCCGAGTGACTGGAACCACAGATGCCATAACGCCTGGCTAATTTTAGTAGAGACGGGTCTCATTCTTGCTCAGGCTGGTCTTGAACTTCTCAGCTCAGGCAATCTGCCTGCCTTGGGCTCCCAGATGCTAGGACTGCAGGCTGAGCCACCACGCCGGGCTCTGAGAATGTTAAGAATTAACAGTCATCTGCCCTTCAGAACTGCGTAACCTTTGGCTTGCTGACAGCCTGGCCTCGATGTTGAGGGCTGCCTGTTGATCTGGGGGTGGTTGCTGTAGGTTACGGTGAGTGTGGCAGTTTCATAGAAGAGACAACCCTGACATTTGTCACATTGATTGACTCTGCCTCTCACGAAAGACTTTTCTGAGCATCAGAAGATGCTTTACAGCCTGTTATTCATGGAAGAACCTCTTTCCAAACTGAGGCAGTCATGTCATAACCTACCATTGCTTTGTCTGTTGTCATTTCAGCAACACTTACAGAATCTTCACCAGGAGCAGATGCCATCTCAGGAAAGCGCCTGAGTCTCAGTCTGTTGCCCTGGTAGAGTTCTGTCCCATTAACCAGGCTCACAGCAGCCTCAAACTCCTGGGCTCCAGTGATCCTCCTGCCTCAGCCTCCCAAGGAGCTGTGGCTACAGGTGCTGACACACTTCCTGACTATTTTTTCCTCCTTTTAGTAGAGATAGGATCACTCAAAATTAATGCTTTCTTTGTGACATGTCAACTTCAAAGTGAATGCTAAAAATTGAAAAGTTATTGTTATGTAGAAAGACCAGAATGAGTGATAAAAGTAGTAATTGTATTGTTATAGTAATTTGGCTGGCTTTTTTTTTTTTTTTTTGCAGTTTTTGGCCAGGGCTGGGTTTGAATCTGCCACCTCCAGTATATGGGGCCAGTGCCCTACTCCTGTGAGCCACAGGCACAGCCTGGCTGGTCATTTTTTTAAAAAAAGGCAGCTCTTCTTCCTCTCATCATCTGCCCTCTCTTTTTCTCTCTTTATAGATTCAGTGTGTTCTTGACCATTTTGCCGGGTTTGGCCAAAACATCTCCCTTCCAGTATTGTTATCAAAAAGGCCATCCTGTTACAATTTTTGTTCAAATTTTTATTGGCTGATTTGGCTGTAGCAGGCAATCTTTGTTCAATCTTATCATAGTAGATTTAAGGGTTGGCCAAGCCCTATTTATAGGAAATCTAGTGGAATTTCATATGACAAGACTCCATTTTAGAAATTATTTTCTCTCATTAATTGTGACCTTAATGCCCAAGTACCAGGCATATAGAATGTTTCCCTAAATGTCATAGTTAATCGATTGTTTAAATTCATTATTTGTAGATTTATAAACTTCATGTAAGAATCCTCTATTCCTTCGAGGGAGAACTTAAAAGACTCAAAATGTCATCAGTGAGGCATCTTAGAGTCGTGGCTGAGATCTTAGCAAGCAGTATAAATTCTGGCTCTTTTGCTTATTCACTAGTGGTTTTGCAAATCTTAATTAGTAAAAGTGTGGTCCATGGAGACAGTCTTATAATGTTCTCTGCGATTGTCCTAAGAATTAAATAGGTTGATAGGTGTAAGATATTTATCATAATGTCTGGGGCAAAACAAACAGTCCATTGATTGGTCTTGGCTATTATTAGTTATTATTATTTTTTATGCACTCTTTACTGAAACTATTATTGGTCATTTTTGCAGGTTGCTAAGAAGGACATTTAGCAGCTGATTTAAGGGCATATGGTAGAGAAATGCCTGAATTTTTTTCCCGGATGCCCTTGGCTTTGCAACCAGAATTAGCACTTACACGTGGCTCACCTGAGTCCAAGAGCCTCACCAAACACCTGACTCAAGTCATGCACAGAGAGACCTATTTTTCTGTTCTTTTGTGACCTATTTTTGTTTATAATATTTGTCACAGTATCTCAGTGGAATATCAAAGAAAAAGCACTACTTCAATATCACAGTGTCTTCACTACAAATTATAATCAAGGAAAACTATACCAGGAAGCCTTATTTCCCCTAAACATTCTAGCAAATGTATATTTATCTTCCATTTTATTTTACCTCTATTAGTAGGATCTGAAGATTGAAAACTGTTTTCTTTCCTATCTGTTGTCTCAGCTTAGTCTCACAATTCAGTAACAACTTAAATAAATTCGATGGTAGAAACTCGCTAATGAGGATATTTGTTCAGCTTTCACTGGTCTTTGTTTTTCTTTCTTATTGATTGTCTTTCTTGCTCCATATTTGAAGACTTTTTTTTTTTAAGTGCTTCCAACATGGGAGTGAAAATGACTGAACGTGGAGTGTTGGAGGCGATTAATGCCCGTGCGGAGAGCATGGTGAAACATGACCACCGTCACGGTGGCCCAGGCAGGCATTAATCAGACCTCAGCACACCCTGAAGTGACTTTTTGTGATAACAAAAATGAAATTTTTTCCCCAAAGTGTATGTCAAAAATACGTGTTCCAAGTATGTCTCTGGAAAGAAAGCGTTCTTGATGAAAGCATTTTCCTTTTATGTGAAATGACACGTTTTCTGATTTGACACACAGCATGTGGGTTCAGGGGTGGTTAGGAAAATACACCTCTTATAACTCAAAAAACGAGTGGCGGTTGTAAATTATATCAAAGCCCATTGCAGAGAAAGAATGTTCTTCAAAGCTAGGTAATACCATAGATATACATAAGGGTTATCAAAAACCCATTAAATTTGACCCTTTTAGATTTTTCCTGCTGAGATTAATTTCCCAACATAACGTACCCCCTTTTAAAAAACTCTTTCTTTCTCAGAAGCTCTTGCTCTCGGGGGACCCTTCCACCATTTCCCTGATAGCTAGGGGCTAACCACCAATCCTTCACAATCTCGTAAGGCATTTCATTTAAATTTATATTGAGAAATTTATAGTCTTATTAAGTTACCTCCCCCTGAGATTCATTTTGCCATGTTTCATCGGTATGTCATTTTAAATAGGTGCCATTTAAAACCTGGCCCCATATTTTTTTGGGCAACTAAGGTTAAATCGAGATTGGAGCATTACCCTGTGGATAACCAGAGAAGGTCTTTCTCCACATTCTGATTTACATTGCTTTTCACACGAACTAATTGCAGTTTCTGGGACCGCTCAGCATCCTTGATTCCAAATCTTAGAGTAATGATCATCATAAATGATTGATGCCTGTGCCTGTATTAAAAAAAATAGTCAGAGACTTAAGAGTTTAATATTTTAACAATTGAGATGGTTTTTAATCTCAGTAGAGTCGGTCTACTTGATAATTGAAAGAGTATTCCTTAACCCTGGCGATTAGCCGAGGAGTTTCTTTCCTTCCTTCCAAAACCGGACGCTTCCACTGGACATCTGCACACCCAGCAAAGATCCACAGCTCCCCACAACTGTTGTATGCAGGTTTGGGGTCTCCAAATCTCTGTGCTCCTGAACAAATTCTTTTTTCTTTGCATGCTTGTGAAAAAAGATCAAACTTCTTTTGCAAAACTGGTCTTCCTCCAATCTGATGTATGAAGAGTTTTCCCCACGGGAGTCTTTGGAAGCAGTTGACACAGCGTCAGGGGACAGGACAGGCTTATCTATGAAGCCGCCTGGAGATGGCAGGGATAATGACCATGACTGTTTCCTGGGGTTATTGTAACAAAGTATCACAAACTAGGCAGCTTGAAACAATAGAAATCTATTGTCTTAGAGTCCTGGAGGATGGAAGTTCAAAATCAAAATGGCAAGAGGGCCAGGCCATCCCCTAAAACTCTGAGGAGGAAAGCTCCCTTGGCCTTCTCCCAGCTTCTGGGGGTTCTGGGCAGCCCTGGGCTTTATACACTTTGCCGTCAGCTAAATCCATCCTCTGCCTGTCTGTCCCTCTTCTCGAAAGGGTGCTGGTCGTACAGAGTTAGGACCCGCTCTGTCGACTATATCTTAGTTCCTTACAAAGACCCTGTTTCCGAATAAGGTCACATTCAGGGGCTAGAATTTTCACGTATTTTTTATGGGAACACAAGTCAAACCATAACAATGCCCATGAGTACAATAGCAGCAATAACATGTATTTTTGAGTTCTTATCATTGTTATCGCTAATTGGTATACACAGTTAGTAAAATTGGGATTATAATCGCCATTTAATCTGTGAGGAAATGGAGTCTCAGAGAGGAAATGTGATTATTTCAAGAATGTTCTGTTAGTGTCAGAGTAAGTACTAGCCTCTACATCTGCCTGAATCTGTTTCACATCACAAACACTCTCTTACCAGAATAAATGGACAACTTCTTTCCACCTGCAGCCAGGACCTGGAGGAGCTGTTATTTCTCCACGTCACTTTCAGACCGTTGGTCTCTCCGGCAAACGTCCCCAGTGTTTGCAGTTCTGGCCTCTTTTCTATCGACCAGAGCCTCTGTGATTTGGAAATGCCGTTTTCATGAGTGGAAAGTCTCATTGCAGTGATGGAAGGTCACAGAGAGGATATCTTTCATAGATATTATTAATTATAACGTTATAACATTGTAAGTTCTTTCTTGCTTACTCAATAGTTCTGAAGTCCTTTAACTGTTGAACATAATATTTTCTAAGCACCTCTGTCACAGCCGGAAAGCCGCTGAGACTTCTGTGACAGGCACTGTGCTGTGTCACACCACTCGTGACATCGTTCCCCAGGTCCCATATGTCAGGCACTGTGCTGGGCACAGGAAATACAAGCTCGAAACAGTGACCAGATACGATGACAGGTGGAGATCAGAGGACAAAGGTTTAAATTGACACTTTGAAAGCTGTCACTTACTGGACATGGAAACTTGGGGCAGAGTAGCAGTGCTGACCTTGTAGAGTGGTGGGAATGATTAACACCCATAAAGCATGCTTGCTGTCCTGGGAAGATCATATGCTCTTTCACATGCTCATGATTAGCATTTTAACTTTACTAACCATGAGAAGACATGCAGTGACATCAAATGACGTGGCTGGTGCGGCTGGTGCTGTGAGCCTGTCTCTTTATTTAAGTTGTCAGAGCAATGTTTTTTTTCTGACGTGGTAGAACTGATGTTGATGATATCTAATTATCTGTGGAAGATATTTCAGATGAGCACCAGCAAGTCTGACGCTTTGCAGGGGCGTGTGGAAATGGAGGTGTGCAGGGGTTATGAGATGCAAAAACCAGCGTGGCGGGAAACGCTGGGAACCTGAACGTCAGTGAAAACACGTTAAGGCTTCAGAACATACAGTAGCCTTAACAAAAGTGCTGCCTGCAGATGTGGCAAATAATTAACATCTCATTTTTTCAAAAGCAGGAACCAGCTAGTGGGGCTCTTGAGCACATAGGACCAGCCCATGGGTAGCTCTATTCTGGCAGGTTCATCAACAAAACTGTTTGTAATTAAATTAATTAAAGATGGGCTGGATTCCCATCAAAGTGTGTCTGTAAAAGAATTGAATATACTGTTGAAGGTGGTTTCTTGAACGCACGTTCGTGACCAGTGAAGTTAAATTCCTGTTATCAACAGCTGGGTTTGGAAAGAAAACATATCCGGGAAAGTATATTGTTTCTCTTCCTTTTTCCTGACAGCTTATTTCAATATATTGTATCCACAGGACTGTGTCTAAATGAAGCTGGAAATAAAAATACACATTGTCACTCCCACGAGTTTGTCACATGCATTAGCTCCTGGTCTGCTGCTCGGGAATTGGACTGTTGTGAGGTGTCCCTGAAGCACCTGGTGTTGGTACCCGAGCTTGGTACCCGAGCTTCCCTTCCCGCTGCCTCAGAACCCAGCGTTCTGAGAAACAGAACGAGTGTTGGCAACTGCTGGTCAGGAATGGCGTTTTACTCTCCACCATCAAGAGATGGCCAGCTGCTGTCCTTAAACACCATCTCCTGTCCACCGATAACTGAGCAACTTACAGAGTGAAGAAGCAGAGGGGGGCAGAAGGCAAGTGTGGTGCCGTGGCCACAGGACTGGCTCCGAGGGTCTCAGCAACCAAGTCGTCCAGCGTATCTGGTTATCAGCAGAACGCAGGTGGCTTATTCCAGACTCTTGATCTGTTTTCCTTGAGGTCCTTTTCTAATCTTGTGCCCAGCAGCTATGTAAGCAAGTAGCAGGTTCTAAACTTTTGTAGCCAGAGCAGGACAAAAGCACACTCAAAGGGAAATGGCTTCGCTTCCACCAGCCTGGTGTTCTAACCTACACGGCCCCTGGGGTGCACTAACCTTGGCGTGAGTTTACATTGGTAACACCACGGAGGTGGCTGCTTGAACCAGTCACCTGGCTGAAGTGTAAACAGGTGAATCTCCCAAGATGTGTTTGCTCTCCACACTGAAAGCAGATGTGACATCCAAGAAGTGTCTGCCAGACACAACACAATTGGAGCAAAGCAACATCTCAGTAAATCCTGAGTGTCTTCAAATTTATTCATTAATGTAAGAAATATTTGTTTAGCAGCGATGGTGAGCTTGGAAAGTATCAGTTTAGGGAATTCTCCCTTAAGGTGCTTGGAGTTTAGCAGAGGAGACAATAAACAAGCAACAACATCAATGAACCTCCCCAATGAATTCTGTGTCTGTCTCTGATGCTGCTTTGGAAGGGGTAGTTGGTGTCTGGGGGACCTCAGTAGGGACGGGGATTTCCTTACTACATAGGTGACACTAGGGCATGTTGACACTGAAGATATGTCTTCAAACTACAATACTGCATATCCATGTAAAACAATGAAGAAAGACAGAGCATGTAAAGTCATTCTCTGCTCCAGAATCAGTAGAGCTATTACGCAATCTCCGGTTCTGTCGTTTTACTGAGCCATGGTTAGGGGCTGAGCAGCCTTTGGAAGGGCTTTTTAATTGATGTTTCGTATTACCTGTATCTATCTATCTATGTATCCATCACTAGCTTTCTTTCTGCAGTAGGTCCTTGGTCTCAGAGAATCCAAGAATAAACCCACGGACCACAGATCAGTGGTGAGATAGGATTTATTACACAGAAAGGAATACGGTCGGAGTAAAAAGCACCAGAGCTTCTGGCAGAGGGAACGACCCAAGGGGGCCACCTCGCTGTGGGTCTTTCTCTAGGGGTACAAGGTGTTGAGAATTACATCAGGACTTGGTAGATGGGAGACAGCTCTTCAATGTAAATGACATATTAACAAACCAATGGGTGCCGTCCCTCCAGTTCCCAAAAGGCCATCCTTTCCTTTCAGAAAAGACCCCACTGGGCTTACATAAAATTGGAGTCCCCTGTCCATCCCTGAATGGGGGAACCTTGTATTATATCTATGTAAAAGCAGGAGAAAATCCAAATACAACCTCCCTTTACAAACGGGATCTATTCAGCAGTTCACTCTGGACAAGGCTTTTTAGCTGAGGCGTGAAGCAGGAGCGACTGCAACTATTGGTGTTCATAGGAAAATCTGTGTTGCTCTAAACGGAGTTTCCTAAATAAAGATTTAAAAGCTGAAAACAAAGTACTTCAAACTAGGAAAGAAGTAACAGCTCAGATCTTAATTTAAACCACCCTTTTCCCCGCCCCCCAAAGATAGACAACCCAAGTTTATTGTTTTTCTTTTTGAAAATCATCTTTCTGTACATAAAGTCAAATTCAGTCACTAGATTGCCTTATAAATATTAATTTATAGTTAATTAGTCTCTTTATTTGAAAGAGTGTTGCGAGTGTCTGGTCCGTCAGCGTATGCATACTAATTATAAGTAAATGCCGTCTTCAGGAGGGAATGATAGTGTGATCTTAGCACTGTCACTTCTTACTGGGATAGAAGGCGCCTGGCAGCTCTGTGTCAAAACGACTTGTCAGCGGGGATTACTTCAAAGACGCTCAGGTTCTTAATTGACAAAACAATAAAACAGAAAGACAATCCGCAGTTCATTGAATCACCCTATTTACGTAGAATTCCCAACACTTCATTCTACACAGTGAGTAACTTTATATCCGACTACAGAAAAATCCTAAATGATAGGCCTTAGATTTGGGTCGAACCCCAGCATCCCTCAGGGCGCATATTATAGTGACCTTGACCTTGTATGATTTGTTTTTACCATGCGAAAGTGAGTGAAACTGCATCTTATTTAAATGACTTGTGTTTCCTTCCTGCTGTCATTGTACTTCAACAGTGTGGTAAAGTATTTGGAAAAATATCCAGTAGATAAAACTATCTGATCAATTTCAAACCTTACCATATGCCATTACTGAAAAGGACTAGACAAACTCCGGAGGGAGACCAAAGACTTTAGTGTACAAACAGATGAAGTATTTTAAACTTCTAAAGCAAATACCAGAATGTGTTAGCATGGTATAGAACATATACACATTTATATCAATTGCATATATATTATACATTTGTACATATATATATAGTGTGTGTGTGTATATATACATATATATAATATGCCAATTTAATAGTTCCTTATTGGAATCAGATTTTTATAAGCAAAATTTTGGAGTTAAAAATTGGAATTTTTAAATCATTTGTAAAAAGATAGAGTGTGTTCTTTTTTCATTTTTCTTCCCCTGGAATATGAACTTTTGTCATTAAAATAAAATAAAACAACACAGAACTAGGCCATTTTACAGGTTGCGATTAAATAGTGAAGGAATCCATCTGATGCAGCGATTACATCACTACCCTTCGTAGGATAAACTTCGTTAGTAAATCACACACATCCTGCCTTCACTGCCATTCAGAGGATCACACAGTTTCGCTATATTTTTTTATAAGTATTTCCATTCTCAGACTCCGAATCAGGACTGTGCTTCTGTTCATTTTGCTCCCCCTCCCTAATGCTATTTAGATTAACAAGATAAACACCATTTGGAGTCATTTGCATTCAGCCACGGTTAAGTCAGGGAACGAAAATTTGCTCTTCCCTCCAATACGGTTCTTGCTGCAAAGCAGAGAAAAAAGTAAATGTGGAAATCAGGGGAAAACCCAGCATCTCATGGTGCCTGCTATTCTAAATCATATTATTTTTATATTCACTTTCTTTTAAAATACTAGAGAAACAAATATTTACAGTGTTATCTCAGACTCCTTGTCCTAAATCTTATTTTGCGAATGCTCTAAATTCCTTCTGCGTTGAAATGAATGTCACTAGCGGACTAATATTATTTTTAAGCCTAAAGTCCTGCACTTTTTAAAATCTAAATAGGCCACATAACATTTTTATTTAGTTGCAGATTTCACTGATGGAGGAGATTTTCCAAGATTTAGTCTTCATCTTAATAACTAATGCACATTATTTTCCATTTCGAATATGTCATTTTACAACTTCCAGCCATCCCAGTTGTTGTCAAATAGAAAAGAAGAATGAAAGGTATGAAAATGTTAACTATATATTCTATTTTCGTGGTACGAGTGAAAAGAATCGTACTGATCAAAATACCGTGAGTCCAGTACGGAAAGACTGAGTTGGTGATGGGATCGACCCCTTAGTGACTGGGCTCTGTGGTCACAAATTAATTCTTCCTAAGTTGAGGTCAAATTCTCTAATATGAAGATGGATAGTTTTTGTAGCAGTAATCCTTAAAATGTGTGGGAATTTGGTAGTAAAATGTATCAGAGTTTTTATCTGTGTGTTTTTCTCATTTCATTTTATTTCAATTTACTGAATGAGCCTTCCCTTGTTCTGTCCTGCACAGCTGGATTTGAGCCCTCTATTCAAGACAAACCCCAGACCTTGGCTGGCCTAGTCAAAAAGATACATATTATGGTTCTCTTTTTTTTGCAATTTTTGGCCAGGGCTGGGTTTGAACACGCTGCCTCCAGCAAATGGGGCCAGAGGTTTACTCCTTTGAGCCACAGGCGCCACCCTGAATATTATGTTTTTTTTTTTATTAGATCATTGCTGTGTACATTAATACAGTCATGGGGTACAGTGTGCTATTTTTATATACAGTTTGAAATATTTTCATCAAACTGGTCAACATAGCCTTCATGTCATTTTCTTAGTTATTGAGTTAAGACATTCATATTCTACATTTAGAAAGATTCACATATACCCTTAAAAGATAAACTATAGATGTGATCCCACCAATCACCCT